>NC_135966.1:7915559-8215559 GCF_053455715.1 Rhinoraja longicauda | reverse complement strand
CTTCCCCCTCCCTCCCTAGGAGATAGATTTAAACTTAAAAATGTAAATAACTTTAAAAATATAGCACTGATTTCAATGAAACTTCTTCCATTAGCACCAAAGGGACGACGGTGAGTAAGGTGGGTCTAAAATTGTTGCGCTATCATGTACCGTTTTGGCTGTAATTCAGGAACAAACAAACAAACAAACAAACAAACGAGTTTTAGTGTATAGATGGGCCAAACGTAGGGGGGTGGGACTACTTTAGATGGGGTATGTTGGTCGGTGTGGGTAGGTTAGGCCGAAGGGCCTGTTTCCACGCCGTATCACTCCATGACTCTATGGCAGGAGATTGGAAGATACTGGTTTTCATTTGACGGTTGATGCCAACTTTTGCTGTTGTGTTGCTTGAACCTGGACCGTCCGATGTCACAAAAACCTTACCGTTTTCCACATTTTTATGTGCTGACTTTTTAAATGTGATGTTTCCAACTTCAATTTGGTCTTATTTCAGATTTATGACCTTGAGCTACAGTGGCCGTTACTCTTCCATTTTTTGTGCTTTTGGAAAGTTGGATAATAAAAAAAAATGGCATTGGGAGGACGATTGGCAAATTGTGAGCATTCTAGGGTGTCAAGAGTCAAGAGTGTTTGTTTTCTGTATCAAAATGGAACAAAGCAATTCTCACTTGCTGCAAGCTGGCGAACAGGTCTGCAAATGCAGTGCTCAACAGATAACATTATAGAACAAACAAAAAAAAGTTCAATAAGAAAATAACTGCAGATGCTGGTACAAATCAATTTATTCACAAAATGCCGGAGTAACTCAGCAGGTCAGGCAGCATCTCGGGAGAGAAGGAATGGGTGACGTTTCGGGTCGAAACGTCACCCATTCCTTCTCTCCCGAGATGCTGCCTGACCTGCTGAGTTACTCCAGCATTTTGTGAATAAAAAAAAGTTCAATATATATTAAGAAAAACAATATTGGTGCCAAACAAAAGAAAAGCCCTAAGTCCTGAGTGCAACTGAGACAGCTTGTAGTTGGAAGTTTAGTCGGCATTTAAGTATTCAATAGCCTGATGGATGTTGGGAAGAAGCTATTCCTGAACCTGGAGGTCATTACTTTAGTTTATTGTTGTATGTATTGAGTTGCAGTGAAAAGCTTTTTGGTGCATGCTAACCAGTCAGTGGAAAGACTATATGATTACAATCACAGTCCACAGTGTGCAGACACGTGATAAAGGGAATAACGTTTAGTGCAAAATAAAATCCAGTAAAATCCGATTAAAGATAGTCCAAGGGTCTTCAATGAGGTAGAAACATAGAAAATAGGTGCAGGAGTAGGCCATTCGGCCCTTCGAGCCATTCAATATGATCATGACTGATCATCCAAAATCAGTACCCCGTTCCTGCCTTTTCCCCATATCCCTTGATTCCGTTAAACCTAAGAGCTCAATCTAACTCTCTCTTGAAAACATCCAGTGAATCAGCCTCCACTGCCTTTAGTGGGAGAGAATTCCACAGATTCACAACTCTCTGGGTGAAAACGTTTTTCCTCCTCTCAGTCCTAAATGGTCTACCCCTTATTCTTCAACTGTGACCCCTGGTTCTGGACTCCCGCAACATCGGGAGCATTTTTCCTGCAGATAGTAGTCATGGTTCTCAGGCTCCTATACCTTTCATCCCGATGGCAGGAGTGGAATGAGAGTGTGGCCAGGATGGTGAGGATCCTTGGTGAAGCTGTCTTCCATCTTGAGGCAGCTCCAGCTGTAGATCCCCTCGATATTTTCATATTTTTCATATTTCAGATACAGCGCGATGGACATTCGAGTTGCCGAACCAGGCAGTAATGCAATCAGTCAATATACACGCTACTGTACACATATAGAAGTTCAAGAGATTATTTGTCCATTTTAATACATCATAAATAAACTTTGATTGTTATTTCATGACAAGCTCATAATCATGGAATTAGATTTATTCATTCCTTAAGTAATGATGCAAATTCAAATCCAAAGAACACATAAAACTACCAAAACCCACCTATCTAATAACGGCATCATTATAGAACGATGGCATATTAAATATATTTACCAAATTCAAATAAAAATAGCTTAAAAAAATCAAAGTAAAATAGTCCTCAAATAACATTTTAAATATCCATTCCATTTCAAAAGTGATCAGAATGTTTTTTGAAGGCCATTTATTTTGAGAAGATAGACACAAAAAGCCACATACACACGCATACATACATGCATGCATACACACGCATACATATGCATAAAAACAAACAAACAATAATAGTGCAAAAAAACAACACCAAGTTTAAGTATTTTAGAGATACAGCGCAGAAACACGCCCTGCGGCCCACCGGGTCCCACGCCGACTAGCGATCCCCGCACATTAACACTAACCTACACCCACTGGGGACAAATGTTTACATTTTACACTTACCAGGCCAATTTACCTACAAACCTGTACGTCTTTGGAGTGTGGGAGGAAACCGAAGATCTCGGAGAAAACCCACGCAGGTCACGGGGAGAAGGTACAAACTCCGTACAGACGGCGCCCGTGGTCGGGATCGAACCTGTGTCTCCTGGCGCTGTATTCGCTGCAAAGCAGCAACTGTACCGCTGCGCCACCGTGCCGCCCTTCAGAGCTTATCTGGAGGTTGTAGTGCTAAATACCCTGATGGCTGCAGGGAAGAAGCTGTTCCAGAACCTGACCATTACATTTTTCAAGCTCCTACATTTTCTTCCCGATGGCAGGGGTGAAATGAGAGTGTGGCCAGGGTGGTGTGGGTCTCTGATGATGCTGGCTGCTTTTTTTGAGGAAAGACAATACACGATTACAATCGAACAATTTACAGTATATAGATACATGATAAGGGAATAACGTTTAGTGCAAGGTAAAGCCAGCAAAGTATGAACAAGGATAGTACAAGGGTCACCAATGAGGTAGATAGCAGTTCAGCACTGCTCTCTGGTTGTGGTGGGATGATTCAGTTGCCTGATAACAGCTGGGGAGAAACTGTCCCTGAATCTACAGGTGTGCGTTTTCACACTTCTGCACCTTTTGCCTGATGGGAGAGGGGAGAAGGGAGAAGATGGAGTGGCCAGGGTGCGACTCGTCCTTGATTATGCTGCTGGCCTTGCCGAGGCATCGTGAGGTATAGACGGAGTCAATGGAACGGAGGTCGGTTTGAGTGATGGTCCACAATTCTCTGCAATTTCTTGCGGTCCTGGATGGAGCTGTTCCCAAATCAGGCTGCAACAATTCCTAAACTTTGTTTTCTAAGCACCATTTCGAAGTGCAAGTTAAGAACAGGTACAGTGTACCCCAAAAACATTTAAGTCACACATCTGCGCTTCAATTCACAGTGACATCGGGACCTCCACAACAAATGTTGAGACAACCACAGCAGATAAATGTGGCTTTCTAAAAAAAAACAACAGCCACAAGCTAAATATGACGCTTCACTGTAATGATCGCTCTTAGGTCTGACAGGAAGCACTAAAACGGCTGGAATAAGTGTAATGGGCTGGAAATTGCTTTCTAAATTTAATATTATAGAAATGTGAAAATCTCTATGGTTGGAGGCAGTAAGTGAGAACTGGGTATCAAATGCTCCAATTTCCTCTATTATCACCCTGAAACAGTGGTGCACCATTACACACATTGAGCCTGCTGCACCAGTTTGTCATCCAAGACAGCTCCTTAAAGACCATTTTAAAGAACACTCCAGGTCTCAATGTGAGGGTGCAGCCGACAGAATTGGATGGCTGAGCCTCAAGAAAGGCGGTACGGTGATGCAGCGGTAGAGTTGTTGCCTCACAGCGGGTTCGATCCTGCCTACGGGCGCTGTCTGTGCTGAGTTTGTACGTTCTCCCCGTGATCTTGCGTGGGCTTTCTCCAAGAACTTTGGTTTCCTCCCACACTCCAAAGGATTGTAGGTTAATTAGCTTGGTAGAGATGCAGAAATTGTCCCTAGTGTGTTTAGGGGTAGTGTTAATGTGCGGGGATCGCTGGTCGGCGCGGGCTCGGCGGGCCGAAGGGCCTGTTTCCGCACTGTATCTCTAAACAATAAACAACGAAAGCTTCAAATTGTATGTTCGTAAAACTGGCTAGATCTTGCAGCCATATAACCACTTTGAATAATGATTTGAATTAGGAATGCCATAACCTGGATTATAATTTTTTTACGATTAAGCATTAATTTTTCTGCTATGTTCAGTCCATCTTTCTTTTTTATTTGCATTTATTACTGGCAACTTGCTTGTTGCATCTTGAGCAAAAGGTTGGTGGAATAGAACTATGTTCCAAAAATAAACAGGTTCTGAAGTTGTGGGCAACACACTGATCCCTGTTTCGAGATACGGCGCGGAAAAAGGCCCTTCGGCCCACCTAGTCCACGCTGACCAGCGATCCCCGCACATTAACACTATCCTGCACTACACAATCCAGAACCAGGGGTCACAGTTTATTCCTAAATAGGCCATTTAGGACTGAGATGAGGGAAAACCTTTTCACCCAGAGAATTGTGAATTTGTGGAATTCTCTGCCACAGAAGGCAGTGGAGGCAAATTCACTGGAGAGATTTGGATATACCTCTTAGGGCTAACGGAATCAAGGGATACGGGGAGAAAGCAGGAACGGGCTACAGATTTTACCGTTATTTTATGGTCAGCTCACGGTGGTTTCTGAGCTATCAGCCAGCTTTATCATAGAACAAACCTTACAGCATTCAGCAAGCACAAAGTGGCGTAGCGGTAGAGTTCGACGGCACGGTGGTGCAGTGGTAGAGTTGCTGCCTTACAGTGAATGCAGCGCCAGAGACTCAGGTTCGATCCTGACTACAGGCGCCATCTGTACGGAGTTTGTACGTTCTCCCCGTGACCTGCGTGGGTTTTCTCCGAGATCTCCGGTTTCCTCCCACACTCCAAAGACGTACAGGTATGTAGGTTAATTGGCTGGGCAAATGTAAAAATTGTCCCTAGGATAGTGTTAGTGTGCGGGGATCGCTGGGCGGCGCGGACCCGGTGGGCCGAAGGGCCTGTTTCTGCGCTGTATCTCTAAATCTAAAAAAAAATCTAAAGTAATATGTGTGAAGAACTGAAAACGGTATCTTTCTTGGCTCGGACAAATCAGGTAGATTTAAGTCAAGGAAACCGTATGCTTACAAATGCTTTATATAATTAAAAAGGAACTGCAGATGTTGGTTTACACCAAAGGTAGGCAGAAAGTGCTGGAGTAACTCAATGGGTCAGGCAGCATCTCCGGAGAAGCGAGTCAAGAGGGTGATTTATTGCCATATGTCCCAGATAGAACAATGAGATTCTTACTTGCAGCAGCACAACAGAATGTGTAAACACAGCACACTGTAAACAATATGATAAACGAGAGAGAAAAAAAAGTCTAGTGTGCATATATACACATACTCACAAATACACATATATATAGATCATATGTATATGATCCCCGGGAGCACCGACCGCCCCAACGTGGCAACTCCAACAGCCTGACCGCGGGAGAAGACGGCAGGGAAGAGAAAAAGACATTCTGGCCTTCCATCACAGTGAGGAGGGACTGGAGGAGACTCACTGTGATGGATGTTTCTTTTGTTTGGTGTTAGTTTATGATTGTGTGTGTTATTGCATTTTTATTGATTATTCTTATTGGTCTTATTGTTGAACTGTGGGTAATGTTTCATTTCACTACACATTTATGTGTATGTGACAAATAAACGACTATTGACTATTGATTGACTATATGTAGTTCAGAGCTTATTTGAGGTTGAGGGTGCAATACAAGCAGAAAATGGATAGGTGACTTTTTGGGTGGTACAAATCGAAGGTATCACAAAATGCTGGAGTAACTCAGCAGGTCAGGCAGCATCTAGGAGAGGGGAATGGGTGACGTTTCGGGTCGAGGCCCGTCCTCAGACCGATATCCTTTCTTCGTCCTGCCCCCCTGACATCGGTCTGAGGAGGGGTCTCGACCCGAAACGTCGCCCATTCCCTCTCTCCCAGATGCTCCCTGACCTGCTGAGTTACTCCAGCATTTTGTGATAGCTTCTAGAGCTAATTTATTTATTCGTGTCATCACACAGCTGTTTGCCAATAGCGAGCAGATTTTAGTGCCACGTGGTTGGCCTCTGTAAGATCCTTTACAGTGCATGTGTCATGCAGCATGTCACAGCTCAGGAGATGTTCCATAGTCTGGAGGCCCCGTCCCCACTCGCAGGGGCCCACAGCAGGAGCATTCTCGTTGTGGTCCCTGTCATGCTCTAGAAGTATCTGCGAATCCTGCTGCCACACCACACACTGTATCCATCGCTTCGAGAATTAATCATAATTTACTATTATTTTATTGTGATCCTAGTTATATAGTTATATAGCCATAGCTGCTATGAACCGGTCCTGCTGAGCAGGATGGTCACATCGCACAGTGATCTGGCATAGATCAACTTGCACTCTATCTGAAGAGGGGTCTCGACCCGGCACTAGTGAGTTTTGAACAATTCGACCCTCGTTATTCCTTTCTCTTCCTCCTTTTCACTTTCCTTGCTTTTACTTTATACTAAATCAATCTGCCAAGGGACTTTCATTTATTTTATTGATGACTTCCATCACTGTAATTAAGTTATACTGAAAATTGACACGTAGAACTGTACAGCACAGGACTAGGCCCTTCAGCCCATTATGTTTCTCAGCACATGATAAACCAACTCTTATCTACCTGTACATAACCCATATCCCTCCATTCCCAGCATGCCTGTGTGCCCATCTGAAAGCTCATAAACTCAGCTATTGAAGGTATTTATTCACAAAATGCTGGAGTAACTCAGCAGGTCAGGCAGCATCTCAGGAGAGAAGGAATGGGTGACGTTTTAGGTTGAGACCCTTCTTCAGTCTGAAGAAGGGTCTCGACCCGAAACGTCACCCATTCCTTCTCTCCCGAGATGCTGCCTGACCTGCTGAGTTACTCCAGCATTTTGTGAATAAATACCTTCGATTTGTACCAGCATCTGCAGTTATTTTCTTATTCTACTTGCACTTTATTCTGTTTTAAAACTGTTACAATTTGTTTCATTGGGTTGTTTAAATTAATACTGACTAGCTAATTAATTTATTGCATCGTATGGGAGGCGCATTCCCAATCTCGTTGCACCCCTGTACAATGACAATAAAGATATATTGTATTGTTAATCATAATTGTTAAAATAATAATGGGTCAATACTGCCTTCGCAGATTATCATCACGATTATCTTGTGCGTTTTTATTGCCTAATCAACCTTTACCTAACTAATCCCCTGACCATTTCTAACCTCATGCCTTACCCCTCTTCACCTTTCCCTGCCTTTTCAAACTCTTTAACTAAGCAGACTTCAATGCCCCTATTAATAGTTTTAGTTTTAGTTTTCAGTGATACAACATGGAAACAGGCTCTTCAGCCCACTGAGTCTAAACTGACCAGCAATCACCCCATACACTAACCCCACACATTAGCTCTATCTTGCACACTAGGACAATTTATAGAAGCCAATTAATCTACAAACCTGCACGTCTTTGGAAGGCGGGAGGAAACCGGAGGACTTCATCGCCTATATCTCTTGTCTCCCTTATCCCTAACCAGTCCGAAAACCCAAAAACATCACCCATTCCTTCGGTCCGGAGATGCTGCCTGTCCCGCTGAGTTACTCCATCTTTTGGTGTCTAGCACCCGTAGAAAACCTGTGCGATCAGAGGGAGAATGTACAAACTCCATACAGACAGCACCCGTGGTCAGGATCGAACAGTAGTCAGAAGGAACCCAAGGGAAGGAAGAAAGGAGGACCCAGCGTGGGGGGGGTCGCCGTGAGGGAGGGGGGGGGGGGTTGAATGAAGGACAAAGGGGAGCCTGGTGCGGTGGGGGGGGGGGGGGGGGGGATTTGTAAGTGCCCTTTATGGGAGACTATTTGCATACCTGAGGTGAGCAAGCAAAGAATTTCACTGTGACTTGCCTCGTGCGACAATAAAGTATTCAACTCAATCCAATTCAATTCAATTCAACCAAACCCCGCCAAATCGTGGAGACACAAGGAACTGCAGATGCTGGAATCTCGAGTAAAACACAAAGTGCCGGAGTAACTCAGTGGGTCAGGTAGCATCTGAAGAAGGGTCCCGAACCAAAACGTCGCCTAGGCGGCATCCTCCACAGATGCTATCTGACCCGCTGAATCACTCCAGCACTTAGTGTTCTACCCTCCATCAATACCCAGGTCTGTGAATTGCCGACATGCCTCACGCTGAGCCATTGATTCTTCAAAAAAAGAGCAGCTAAATCATTCAGGCTGACTGCATTTGTACCAAATTGTCCAAGCCTGCCAATAACGTGTGAAGCAAGACACAAAGATCATCATTTATCCTCCACATTTGTTGCGGCTTGTGTCTTTAGTGCCCAACTAATAACGATCGCTTCAGATGAGAATTCCAATATCGTGATTCAACTCGTCATCGTCGATAGAAAATATATATGACCTTTTTCTTCCGTTGCGTGACATGCTGGGACTGATAGCTTGGTCTATAGCAGCGTCCCATCCCATCGGTCTGGACCACCCAGAAGGACAAAATCAACAGTACGTTAAATTAAAGTTTCGGGCTTTAAGACGCACACTATTTTTACTAGGAAACAAATGTCTAATCATGGACGGTTGCCGTGTCAAAATCTTGCAACTATCAACTTGGGCAACGCAGTGGTTGCTGCCTTACAGCGCCAGGGACCCAGGTTCGATCCCGACCACGGGTGCCGTCTGTACGGAGTTTGTATGTTCTCCTCGTGACCGCGTGGGTTTTCTCCGGGTGTTCATGTTCATAAGTTTATAAGTGATTGGAGCAGAATTAGGCCATTCGGCCCATCGAGTCTACTCCACCATGGCTGATCTATCTTACCTTCTTAACCCAATTCCCCTGCCTTCTCCCCATAACCCCTGACACCGGCTTCCTCCCACATTCCAATGGCGGACAGGCTTGTAGGTTAATTGGCTTCTGCAAATTGTCCCTAGTGCGTGTAGGATAGAACTAGTGTTCGGGTGATCACTGGTCTGCGATGGACTCGGTGGGCCGTAGGGCCTGTCTCCACGTTGTATGTCTCAACTAAACTAAACTAAACTTAATAGCACACTGGAAACATCGGCTATGAGGAGGAATGGGTGATGTTTCCGACCCTGAAGAAGGGTCTCGACCCAAAACGTCACCCATTCCTTCTCTCCAGAGATGCTGCCTGTCCCGCTGAGTTACTCCAGCATTCTGTGTCTATTTTTGGAGGGGATTAGTTATCAGGTTGGACAAATGTGGATTGATGTCTCTGGTACACCAGAGATTGAGGGGAGACCTGATAGAAGTCGATAAAACTATGAAAGGCATAGATAGGGTAGACAGTCAAAACCTTCTTCCCATGATGGATATGTCAAAGACTAGAGAGAAAAGCTTTAACGTGAAAGGATCAAATTTAAAAATGTTCAGGGCAAGGATTTTATGCAGATGGTGATGGGTGTCAGGGGTGGTGGTGTTGACAGATACAATAGTGATATATATGAGGCTCTTGGATATAGAGGGAATGGAGCAATAGAGATTATGTACAGGCAGATGAAATGAGTCTATCTTGGGATCATGTACAGCACAGTCATTGTGGGCTGAAGACCTGTTCCTCTGCTGTACGTTCCTGTGATTTTCTATGTTCCATGGTCTAAAACAGAGCAAGGACAGAAGAATCATTTTGAATATTTCAATCATTTTGATATTATAGAGGTGTATAAAATCATGAGAGGAATAGACCGGGTAGATGCACAGAGTCTCTTGCCCAGAGTGGGTGAATCAAGGATCAGGGGACATAGGTTTAAGGTGAAGAGGAAAAGATTTAATGGGAATCTGAGGGGTAACTTTTTCACACAAAGGGTGGTGGGTGTGTGGAATGAGCTGCCAGAGGAAGTAGTTGGCGCATCTCTGGAGAGAAGGAATGGGTGACATTTTGGGTCAAGACCCTTCTTCAGACTTTGTCCTTCAGCCTCCTTTCTTCCAGCTTTCCTCCCCCTCCCCTCCCCCTAAACTCCACAATCAGTCTGAAGTTGGGTCCCAACCCGAAACGTTACCTATCAATGTTCAAAAAACCATTTGGACAGGTACATGGATAGGATAGGTTTAGAGGTATATGGGCCAACTGCAGGTAGATGGGACTAGTGAGATGAGGCATGTTGGGCGGCATGAGCAAGATGGGCTGAATGGTCTGTTTCCACACTCTATACCTCTGACAGTAATGGTTTGAAATATTTGATACCCAATAACGTTGTACTCAGCCTTAGTCCGATTTTATGCTCTCCTTCAAGATCTAGAATCTAGATCATGATCTAGATCATAGTGTGTAGGAAAGAACTGCAAATGCTGGTTTAAATCGAAGGTAGACCCAAAATGCTGGAGTAACTCAGCGGGACAGGCAGCATCTCTGGAGAGGAGGAATGGGTGGCGTTTCGGGTCGAGACCGAAGAAGGGTCTCGACCCGAAACGTCACTCATCCCTTCGGTCCAGGGATGATGCCTGTCCCGCTGAGTTACTCCAGCACTTTGTGTCAACCTATGATCTAGGTCATGTTCTCCAGCACTTTGTGTCTTTTCTTTTTGTAAACCAGCATCTGCATTTCCCTTTTGCTGCAGGCCTTTCGTGCTTGTTATCTTGTCAAAATGTTTCCTTTCCAAATTGACTTCCAAATACTACGGTGTCTATGAATAAAATGATTTGATACTTTGATTCGTCAGTTAGCTCTCCCTTTGATCGGCTCGCCAAGAATATGCATGAAGGGGAATGTAAATCAAACCATTAAGAAATGTACGTGCATGTTTGTCAAGAAGTACATGTATATCCTTGATTGGAAGTAAATATAGAGAGCTCAAAGGAGCTCAGATTGTTATTTGAACATTTCAGGCCTCTATTATCTGCTTCTGAAATTGTGTTCACTGCACAGTAACAAATTATTGCTGCTGCTTTCTTCTGTAAATCACAGGCTTGGTTTTTTTTTCTTCTGATTGTTTAGCTTGTAAAAGTGGCAGCTTAATCTGCAGAACATGGCCAGCACTGAGACACAGAAACAACAAATAGGGTTTATTGTTCACCCGGATAATTACTTTTTGTGCATTATTTTGGGCACGAAAAAAAAAAACCTTGTTTCACTTTAATGGAAGCAGGAGGCTGGAAGCAAAGAACTGCAAAGAATTGTGGTTTGCAAAATAAGCCACAGAGCTCCGGGGCACTGGGACGGCACGGTGACGCAGCGTTGGACTTGATGCCTTACAGCGCCAGAGACCTGGGTTCGATACCGACTGCGGGTGCTGTCTGTACGATGGTTACAGATTCCTGGGATGGCAGGACTTTCATATGAAGAAAGACTGGATAGACTCGGCTTGTACTCGCTGGAATTTAGAAGATTGAGTTTAGGGGATCTTATAGAAACTTACAAAATTCTTAAAGGGTTGGACAGGCTAGATGCAGGAAGATTGTTCCCGATGTTGGGGAAGTCCAGAACAAGAGGTCACAGTTTAAGGATAAGGGGGAAGTCTTTTAGGACCGAGATGAGAACGTTTTTTTTCACACAGAGAGTGGTGAGTCTGTGGAATTCTCTGCCACAGAAGGTAGTTGAGGCCAGTTCATTGGCTATATTTAAGAGGGAGTTAGATGTGGCCCTTGTGGCTAAAGGGATCAGGGGGTATGGAGCGAAGGCAGGTACGGGATACTGAGTTGGATGATCAGCCATGATCATATTGAATGGCGGTGCGTACAGTCTCGAAGGGCCAAATGGCCTACTCCTGCACCTATTTTCTATGTTTCTATGTTAATTGGCTTTGGTAAAAATTGTAATTTGTCCCCTGGCCTGTAGGATAGAGTTAGTGTGCGGGGATTGCTGGTCGGCATGGACTCGGTGGGCCGAAGGGCCTGTTTCCGCGCTGTATCTCTAGATGAAACTAAACTACTGAGAAAAAGGAGCTCACTTGCAGAAACTGATTTGTATACTGGGCTAGAAAATGCCCAGATACAAATAATGGGGCGCAGCGATAGAGTTGCTGCCTCACAGCGTCAGAGGCCCAGGTTCGATCCTGACTACGGGTGCTGTCTGCACAGTGTTTGTACATTCTCCCTGTGACCATGTGGGTTTTCACCCGGTGCCCTGATTTCCTTCCACGCTCCAAAAACGTGCAGGTTTTTTTATGTTAATTGGCTTCTGTAAATCATCTCTAAATAGAACTAGTGTTGGTCGGTGCGGACTCGATGGGCCGAAGGGCCTGTTTCCAAGCCGCATCTCTTAACTAAACTAAACGAAACTAAATGAGGTTGTAATTAAAATGCACATTTCAATATTCAGTGTGATTTAAGATCCGTTAAAGTAATCTGTTGTGTGATTTAATTTGCAAACACTGAACATTTACCAGTGAAAATCAAGCGTGACGGAGATAGAAAGGAATAAATTGGATGAAGCCACTGTTTGTTGAACTAGTGAGGTCCTGGAAATGCTGATATTTTTTTTAAGGGGCCACAAGAAGCTGCAGATGTTGGTTTACAAAAAAAATCACACAAAAAGTGCTTTTCACTGAGTGACTCAATGGGCCAAAATGTGGACCAAATGCAGGCAGGTGGGACTAGTGTAACTGGGACGTGTTGGCCGATTTGGGCAAGTTGGGCCGAAGGGCCTGTTTCCGCACTCTGTAAACTAAAAAGTGGGACTTGCGTAGATGGGGCATTTTGCCTGGCATGTATGGGTTGAGCAGAAGGGCCTGTTTCCGTTCTAAAAACAAGTTGTAAGTAGAGGTCAGAGTATATGGAGGCAGCCAGCATTATGGAGATATTAAATCAGGAAACAGCCTGCACCCTGATAAGGGTACAATTGCCGCGGCACAAATATTGTACAGACACTGATTGTATAGTAAGTGCATTGACAGCCAGTAGATAGTCTAGCCTGAATACAATAAACTGTGATAGAGATGGTCCAGGTGCTGTAGACACTATGTATGATAGTTCATCTCTAGTTTGTTGATGTGGAATCAGATTGTCAATGTAATTAATGGCCAGGAGATAAGGCCGAGGAACATATGTGAAATACAGAACAGCCAAGCGGTATACAAACTGAGCACAGACACAAAATGCTGGAGTAACTCAGGCAGCATCTCTGGAGGAAAGGAATAGGCGAAGTCTCGTCAGGGTTCTGACCCGAAACACAAACCCTAGTTCTCCGACTAGTCCTTCTGATTATTTTTACTGATTGTATGCCTCCTTGTCACCTTCCCCATCAGCTAGCAATGAACCGTTCTACATTTCCTTATCATCGTCTGCTTTCCTCTGTCGTTTTCACGCCTTACCCCAGTTTCCCTCTCCCCTGGCTCTCGGCCTGAAGAAGGGTCTCCACCCGAAACATCACCCATTCCTTTTCTCCAGAGATGCTGCCTGTCCCGCTGAGTTACTCCGCTGAGTTACTCCAGCATTTTGTGTCTTTCTTCGGTTTAAATTAGCATCTGCAGTTCCTTCCTACACGTACAAACATAGAAACATAGAAACATAGAAAATAGGTGCAGGAGTAGGCCATTCGGCCCTTCGAGCCTGCACCGCCATACAATATGATCATGGCTGATCATCCAGCTCAGTAACCTGTACCTGCCTTCTCTCCATACCCCCTGATCCCTTTAGCCACAAGGGCCACATCTAACTCCCTCTTAAATATAGCCAATGAACTTGCCTCAACTACCTTCTGTGGCAGAGAATTCCACAGACTCACCACTCTCTGTGTGAAGAAATGTTTTCTCATCTCGGTCCTAAAAGACTTCCCCCTTATCCTTAAGCTGTGACCCCTGGTTCTGGACTTCCCCAACATCGGGAACAATCTTCCCGCATCTAGCCTCTCCAACCCCTTAAGAATTTTATATGTTTCAATAAGATCCCCCCTCAGTCTTCTAAATTCCAGTGAGTATAAGCCTAGTCTATCCAGTCTTTCTTCATATGAAAGTCCTGCCATTCCAGGGATCAATCTGGTGAACCTTCTCTGTACTCCCTCTAAGACTGAGCAATACTGCATATAAAAGATAGAATTCTCAGAACAGTTGAAGACTGTCACCATGAAGGCAGTCAATGGAACTCATTTCTGTCAACCATAGTGTGCAGGAGCCAAATTAGATTCGACTTTAGACTCTGGAGATACTGTGCGGAAACAGGCCCTTCGGCCCACCAGCTCCACGCCCACCAATGAGACTAGCACTAGGGGTGCCTTACAGAAGCCAATTAACCTACAAACCTGTACATCTTTGGTATGTGGAAGGAAAGCAGAGTACCCAGAGAAAACCCACACAGCCACAGGGAGAACACGCAAACTCCGTACAGACAGCACCCCTAGTCAGGATCAAACCCAGGTCTTTGGCACTGCAAGGCAACAACTCTACCGCTGCGCCACCATGCCAGCCTCTTATAACATATTGGAGAAACAAGGAACTACCGATGCTGGTTGACAAAAGAAGGCAGAAAGCGGTGGAGAAACTCAGCAGGTCAGGCAGCATTTGTGAAGAACATGGATAGGTGATGTTTCGGGTCTGGACTGCAGTGGTCTGTGAAAGCCAATCTGAGGAAGGGTCCTGATCCGAAACGTCAACCTATCCATGTTCTCCCGAGATGCTGCCTGACCCACTGAGTTTCTCCATCACTTTCTGCCTTTTTTTTTGTCGAGCAGCATCTGCAGTTCACTTGTTCCACCAATATATTATAAGAGTGGGTTGTAATATTGTCTGACAAGACTGTGTTGTCTTCAGCTGTTGGAACACTACCTAGTCAATGCTTGTTGAAGAACACTCGGGCATGAAGCATGAAACAGTTACATTTTTTAAACCTAATAAGCGTTAAGACAACTGAATGATTCTGCCCAAAGAGGGAGAAGATATTGATTGGAGATTGAGCTTGGGAAAGAGTCAATCAACACCTTATGACCAAGACTGTTCTTGGTGACCAAGACTGTTCTTGATGACCAAGACCGTTCTTGATGACCAAGGCCATTCTTGATGACCAAGGCCATTCTTGATGACCAAGACTGTTCTTGGTGACCAAGACTGTTCTTGATGACCAAGACTGTTCTTGATGACCAAGGCCGTTCTTGATGACCAAGACTGTTCTTGATGACCAAGACTGTTCTTGATAACCAAGACTGTTTTGATGACCAAGACTGTTCTCTGTTCAAGAATCAAGAACAGTCTGAAGAAATTCCACATCACGTTGAGCAACGGGGAGCACATTGCACTGGGCGGGCGCTCCGTGCAGGAAGGAGCCGCACGTCACGAAACGCAACTGCGCCGCGCCGCAGAGACGAAGCGACAGCACCACAAGGAGGGAGAGAGAAGGGGGCTCAACCACGGCCGACCACCGCCAGCCTCCCCTGCCCACGTGGCACCAAGGAGCGCGGATCGGCCTCGACAGACATCTGCAGACCCACGAGTAGACGACCCGACGGAGAGGACAGTCGTACCCGCTTGCAGTGACCGCCGATGATGATGATGATGATGATGATGATGATGATGATGATGATGATGATATGACCAAGAGCTCGACCACACCAAGTGGGCACATGCTTCATGATCTACCACACAGATGTGAAGAAAGGACATGAGAGTTAAAGAACCTCTTGATTGGAGGAAGTAGCAGCTTGATTGGAGTTAAAGAACCTCTTGATTGGAGGAAGTAGCAGCTTGATTGGAGTTAAAGAACCTCTTGATTGGAGGAAGTAGCAGCTTGATTGGAGTTAAAGAACCTCTTGATTGGAGGAAGTAGCAGCTTGATTGGAGTTAAAGAACCTCTTGATTGGAGGAAGTAGCAGCTTGATTGGAGTTAAAGAACCTCTTGATTGGAGGAAGTAGCAGCTTGATTGGAGTTAAAGAACCTCTTGATTGGAGGAAGTAGCAGCTCTTCAACTGAGGAAAGAACAGATAGGCAACATTTCGGGTCGGGATCTTCCTTTGGACTGATTGGAATAGCGGGGAGAAAACTGGCAATGAGTGGTAGGTGGGTGTGACAAAGCCTGGCAAGTGATAGGTGGATACAGCCGAAGGGGGTTGAATAAGAGATGGGGTGGTGTCATTCAGTGGCGCAGCGCTAGAGTTGTTGCCTTACAGCGGCCAGAGACGGTCTGATCCTGACTACGGGTGCTGTCTGTACGCAGTTTGTACGTTCTCCCTGTTTTAGAAAATAGAAAATAGGTGCAGGAGTAGGCCATTCGGCCCTTCGAGCCTGTACGCACCGCCATTCAATATGATCATGGCTGATCATCCAACTCAGTATCCCGTACCTGCCTTCTCTCCATACCCCCTGATCCCTTTAGCCACAAGGGCCACATCTAACTCCCTCTTAAATATAGCCAATGAACTGGCCTCAACTACCCTCTGTGGCAGAGAATTTCACAGATTCACCACTCTCTGTGTGAAAAAAAACGTTCTCATCTCGGTCCTAAAAGACTTCCCCCTTATCCTTAAACTGTGACCCCTTGTTCTGGACTTCCCCAACATCGGGAACAACCTTCCTGCATCTAGCCTCTCCAACCCCTTAAGAATTTTGTAAGTTTCTATAAGATCCCCCCTCAATCTTCTAAATTCCAGCGAGTACAAGCCGAGTCTATCCAGTCTTTCTTCATATGAAAGTCTTTGGATGCTCCGCTTTCCTCCCACACTCCAAAGACGTTCAGATCTGTAGGTTAATTGCCTCCAGTTACAAATTGCCCCTTGTAGGATAGTGTTAGTGTACAGGGATCGCTGGTTGGTGTGGACTCGGTGGGCCAAAGGGTCTGTTTCACCACTGTTTCTCTAAACTACGCTAAGCTAAAGGAAGGTAGACACAAAATGCTGGAGTAACTCATCGGGTCAGGCAGCATCTCAGGAGAGAAGGAATGGGTGACGTTTCGGGTCGAGACCCTTCTT
Organism: Rhinoraja longicauda; assembly: GCF_053455715.1. Lineage (NCBI taxonomy): Eukaryota > Metazoa > Chordata > Chondrichthyes > Rajiformes > Arhynchobatidae > Rhinoraja > Rhinoraja longicauda. The sequence goes on along the minus strand of NC_135966.1, from coordinate 8,198,619 downwards.
TAGACGTCACCCATTCCTTCTCTCCTGACCCGCTGAGTTACTCCAGCATTTTGTGTCTACCTTCAATTTGAACCAGCATTTGCAGTTATTTTCCTAAACTAAAGGAAAAGACTTGTAACAAGCCGGTATGAAAGCATAAGTAACCATATGTGTAGGAAAATAACTGCAGATGCTGGTACAAATCAAAGGTATCACAAAATGCTGGAGTAACTCAGCGGGTCAGGCAGCATTTCTGGGGAGAAGGAATGTGTGACGTTTTGGGTCGAGACCCTTCTTCAGTCTGAAGAAGGGTCTCGACCCGAAACGTCACACATTCCTTCTCTCCAGAGATGCTGCCTGACCCGCTGAGTTACTCCAGCATTTTGTGATACCTTCGAGCAACCATATGGGACTCTGCTAACATACAAATGTGAGTGTTCCATTTGCAAAATCGTACCTGATGGTAAATCAATCTGAACTTCTTCAAGTCCTTTATAGCTTTAATTGGATTACAGCAAAATTCGTGTTACTTCATTTCAGGTAAATTAATGATATGTTGTCTTGCTTTAAGTCAATTAAAAGTCTTGCAAACATTTTGTTTCTTTAAGTTGTTTACAATGAGACCTTCGCTGGTGATTGACCTCATCCCCAATCCCCTAAGGCTTAGATAAGAAACAAGCGATTTGGAATAGAAGAATGTTTTTGGCTAGACAATGCTATTGACAGCCAAAGGGGCAGGAGGTTGAGACTTGATCAATGTCTAAGTCCATTCTAAAACGGCAGCGGCTGACTAGCAGTCTGTCCGTCTTTTTTTCCCCTTTTTTTGTTGTGTGTCGGTGTTGGGATGGTTTTTATATATATTTTTTTGGTTGTGTATGTGTGGGAGGGGGTGGGTGGGGGTGGGTGGGTGTGGGGGGGGGGGAACTTTTCTCTTCCTCACAGCGCGGGGTGCGGCTCGGCTGCGGGGCCTAACATCGCCCGCTGCGGCTCGGCCGCTGGATTTTACATCACCCGGTGCGGCTTGGCCGTTGGACTTAACAGTGCCCGGTGCAGCTCGGCTGCGGGGCTTAACATCGCCCGGTGCAGCTCGGCTGCGGGGCTTAACATCGCCCGGTGCAGCTCGGCTGCGGGGCTTAACATCGCCCGGTGCAGCTCGGCTGCGGGGCTTAACATCGCCCGGTGCAGCTCGGCTGCGGGACTTTTCACCGCTGGTGCGGCTCGGCTGCGGGACTTAACATCGCCCGGGTGTCAGGGGTTATGGGGTGAAGACAGCAAATGGGGTTGAGAGGGAAAGATAGATCAGCCGTGATTGAATGCCGGAGTAGACTCGATGTGCCGAATGGCCTTATTCTGCTCCTAGAATTCATGAACATATGAATGCTAATCTGCAATATTTTAACACACAATCCTATTCAATGTGATGCTATTGTGTTTAATAACACAAATATTTGCAAACTCGCGTAATTTGATAAAGTCTGAAAATTTGCTTGCTCAAGTTCAATGTTTTCAGACAAGATAAAGTTTTAAGCATTGTGCCTGGGCTGGGAATAGAGAATGAATTTATCAATAAGCAAACTCATAGACTTGTGAGGAACAGTGGAATTTATCTCCCATGAAGGTCTCCTCACAGATTAAACGAGGGAATTGACACTAAATCCCTAATTAATTCACATTTTGTCTGCTTAAGATTAATGGCCTCCTCTGTTAAAAAAATGGTCATAAGCATGACCTTGTGTGAAAGTGCTAAATGCTCAAGTTATTCACAAAAGCGAATTTGTTAATAATTTATCTCAACGAAACAGAATTGTTGGGACCTCTGATTAATTGCACCGTATGGATTTGGTGCACACTGATCTATTATGCTCTTTCTTATCTACAAATAAGGGCAGCACGGTGGCGCAGCGGTAGAGTTGCTGCCTTACAGCGCTTTGCCGTGCCAGAGAACCGGGCTTGATCCCGACTACGGGTGCCGGGATCAAACAGAGTTTGTACGTTCTCCCCGTGACCGCGTGGGTTTTCTCCAAGATCTTAGGTTTCCCCCCCACACTCCAAAGCCGTACAGGTTTGTAGGTTAATTGGCTTTGTATGTGTACATTGTCCCAAGTGTGTGTTGGATAGTGCTAGTGTACAGGGATTACTGGCGGTGTGGACTCAGTGGGCCAAAGGGCCTATTTGCGCGTTGTATCTCTGAACTAAACTAAACAAAACTAAGTGAGGAATATAATGATATCGTCAATTCTATTAAATATCGATTCCAATTTTGTGGGTTATATTGATGGTTACAATGTTCATGTTTAACAGTGACATTGTGAAAGGGACAGAGTTTCAAGTATGGAGTATGAAAACTCTGCAGCTTCTCCACTGTGTCACACTTGGTGCAAATAATGATTCCAGCATCTTGATGCATTTACTGACACTGAGGGCCAGTTATGAGTGGCGTTAATTGTCATTGTGCTGACTGTCTGAAGAAGGGTTTCGACCCGAAGCATCACTTATTCCTTCTCTCCAGAGATGCTGCCTGACCCTCTGAGTTACTCCAGCATTTTGTGTCTGTCTTCGATGTAAACCAGCATCTGCATATATATCAATGATTTGGACGAGGGAATTGAATGCAACATCTCCAAGTTTGCGGATGACACGAAGCTGAGGGGCAGTGTTAGCTGTGAGGAGGATGTTAGGAGGCTGCAAGGTGACTTGGATAGGTTAGGTGAGTGGGCAAATGCATGGCAGATGCAGTATAATGTGGATAAATGTGAGGTTATCCTCTTTGGTGGCAAGAACAGGAAAGCAGAGTGTTACCTGAATGGTGGCCGATTAGGAAAAGGGGAGATGCAACGAGACCTGGGTGTCGTGGTACACCAGTCATTGAAAGTAGGCATGCAGGTGCAGCAGGCAGTGAAGAAAGCGAATGGTATGTTGGCATTCATAGCGAGAGGATTTGAGTATAGGAGCAGGGAGGTTCTGTGCAGTTGTACAGGGCATTGGTGAGACCACACCTGGAGTATTGCGTACAGTTTTGGTCTCCTAATCTGAGGAAAGACATTCTTGCCATAGAGGGAGTACAGAGAAGGTTCACCAGATTGATTCCTGGGATGGCAGGACTTTCATATGAAGAAATACTGGATAGACTCGGCTTGTACTCGCTGGAATTTAGAAGATTGAGGGGGAATCTTATAGAAACTTACAAAATTCTTAAGGGGTTGGACAGGCTAGATGCAGGAAGATTGTTCCCGATGTTGGGGAAGTCCAGAACAAGGGGTCACAGTTTAAGGATAAGGGGGAAGTCTTTTAGGACCAAGATGAGAATGTTTTTTTTCACACAGAGAGTGGTGAATCTGTGGAATTCTCTGCCACAGAAGGTAGTTGAGGCCAGTTCATTGGCTATATTTAAGAGGGAGTTAGATGTGGCCCTTGTGGCTAAAGGGATCAGGGGGTATGGAGAGAAGGCCGGTACAGGTTACTGAGCTGGATGATCAGCCATGATCATATTGAATGGCGGTGCAGGCTCGAAGGGCCGAATGGCCTACTCCTGCACCTATTTTCTATGTTTCTATGTTTCTATGTCCCTACACATATAGGTAAAGTAATATTGTCTAAATCTTAAATGCTTCCACTGAGACCACATGATGTGCTTTGCTGTGACTTAAACCTGTTGTCTATCCGCTCCTGAGACCTGATTTTCCACGGAATCAGGTTAATGATGAGAGATGATGACAACATCCTTGCCACGGTTTTGAGTAAAAGTTCTGGGTTTAATGAATTTAAGGCAGTCTCACGCAGTTTTATGTTCACTGTGACTAAAGCCATAACTGTATCAATATTAAGGAACTTGACAGGCATGGACTTGCAATGATAAACCAGTACCTTGTTATTCCATAGGCGTAAGATTATCAAAAAATTCTACATATCCTAACGCCTATTTTGGACAATAACATTCAAGTATCTAACTATTTACCTCATACTGTGAGACTCATGTCTTCTCTTAAACCATGATTGTTATAAATATTTTACTGTAGGCTGCGGAAAAGTGACATGCTCATCAAATTGTGCGACTCATTATATTCCGACCGTGCTGATTATCTTTTATTGTTGCAAAAACAGTAAAATATATTTATGGCTTGCTTTTATTATCTTTTTACTGATCTGCTTTGAGTAAGCCTACACAAGTGGTAACAGTGTGTGAAATTAATAACTTGCACATAATTGGCAAAGGCATTATCGTTAAGGTTTTACATTGACTATTAAGCCACGGTGTGATTCATGTGCTGATGAAGTATGAATGTCTACTAAACTGTTATACCTACAGAGTGAAGAGAAGATGAGACTGAAGTTAACAGCGGTAAAGGTCAGGCACTCCATGAGAAGAGTTAATTGAATCAATCTTCCTCCTACCGATGATTTTATTCAGTGTCAGTTTCAAGATGCAGCAGGGAAACAGGCCCTTTGGCCCATCGAGTCCACGCCGACCATCGATCACCCGTTCATGCTAGTTCATCACCATCCCACTTTCTCATCCACTACAATAGACAATAGACAATAGGTGCAGGAGGAGGCCATTCGGCCCTTCGAGTCAGCACCGCCATTAAATGTGATCATGGCTGATCATTCTCAATCAGTACCCCGTTCCTGCCTTCTCCCCATACCCCCTGACTCCGCTATCCTTAAGAGCTCTATCTAGCTCTCTCTTGAATGCATTCAGAGAATTGGCCTCCACTGCCTTCTGAGGCAGAGAATTCCACAGATTCACAACTCTCTGACTGAAAAAGTTTTTCCTCATCTCAGTTCTAAATGGCCTACCCCTTATTCTTAAACTGTGGCCCCTTGTTCTGGACTCCCCCGACATTGGGAACATGTTTCCTGCCTCTAACGTGTCCAACCCCTTAATAATCTTATACGTTTCGATAAGATCTCCTCTCATCCTTCTAAATTCCAGTGTATACAAGCCTAGCCGCTCCAGTCTTTCAACATACGACAGTCCCGTCATTCCGGGAATTAACCTAGTAAACCTACGCTGCACGCCCTCAATAGCAAGAATATCCTTCCTCAAATTTGGAGACCAAAACGGCACACAGTACTCCAGGTGCGGTCTCACTAGAGCCCTGTACAACTGCAGAAGGACCTCTTTGCTCCTATACTCAACTCCTCTTATTATGAAGGCCAACATTCCATTGGCTTTCTTCACAGCCTGCTGTACCTGCATGCTTCCTTTCAGTGACTGATGCACTAGGACACCCAGATACTTACACACTAGGGGCAATTTACAGAGGGCCAATTAACCTACAAGCTCACGCTTGTAGCTTGGGGAGAAGGCAGGAGAACGCGGTTAGGAGGGAGAGATAGATCAGCCATGATTGAGTGGCGGACTAGACTTGATGGGCCGAATGGCCTGCTTCTGCTCCTATCACTTATGACCTTATGATATTGCACTGATTCATGGCAGGTTCATTCATCTTTAGATACAAGGCGAAAGGAGGAAACCAGAGCACCCGGAGGAAACCCACACGGTCACATTGCTAACTCCATACATATAGCAGTAGTTCTGTAAATAGATGAAGGTAAAAACCTGTGACATTTTGTGTATTGCTTGTTATAGGCTCAGGGAACATGCTGCCTTAATGGATTTGATTTTCCTTTACATCTTAGGAGGTTTTTGGAATTGATTTGAGTTCTGCATCCGAAGAAAGGAATAAATTGAACCCGTAACGTTATAAATATTAAAAAATACTTTGCCTAACTATTTGAACCTTATAATTAACAGCTTTTACCATGAGAAGATGATGGGCTATGGAAGTACTAAGCTGAAGTTCTGCTGAAACTGCACAAGGTCCTGGTAGTATTCAGTCGGGAGTAACAGGGACTACTTTGGCCTTTGTATCTAAAGATGGATGGACCTGCCATGAATCAGTGCAATATCATCAGAGCATAAGTGATAGGAGCAGCATTGGCGGTACTGGCTCGAAGGGCCAAATGGCCTCCTCCACCTATTTTCTGTGAATTAGGCCATTCGGCATATCAAGTCCACTCCGCCATTCAATCATAGCTGATCTATCTCTCCCTCCTAACCCCATTCTCCTGCCTTCTCCCCATAACCTCTGACACACGTACTGATCAAGAATCTATCTATCTCTGCCTTAGAAATATCCACTGACTTGGCCTCCACAGCCTTCTGTGACCAAGAAGTCCACAGATTCACCACCCATAGAGTCACAGAGTGATAGCCCAACTTGCCCGCACCGACCAACATGTCCCAGCCACACTAGTCCCACCTGCCAGCATTTGGTTCATATCCCTCCAAACCTGTCCTATCCATGTCCCTGTCTAACTGCTTCTTAAATGTTGGGATAGTCCCTGCCTCAACTACCTCCTCTGGCAGCTTGTTCCATACACCCACCACCCATTGTGTGAAAAAGACTCTGACTAAAGAAACACAATTTCCAAAGAGAGAGAGAGAGATCTTTGGAAAAAGCCTGGATAGAATGGACATGGAGAGGATGTTTCCACTAGTGGGAGAGTCGAGGAACCAGAGGGCATTGCCTCAGAATTAAAGGACGCTCCTTTAGGAAGGAGATGAGGAGGAATTTCTTTAGTCAGTGGGTGGTGAATCTGTGGAATTCATTGCCACAGAATGCTAGGGAGGCCATCAGTGGATATTTTTAAGGCAGAGTTAGATAGATTCTTGATTAGTACGGGTGTCAGGGTAGAAGGCAGGAGATTAAGGTGACGAGGGAGAGATGGATCAGCCATGATTGAATGGCAGAGTAGACCTGATGGGCCGAATGGCCTAATTCTGCTCCTATCACTAATGAACTTATGAAGGTCATGAAGACACAGCTGCTAAAAATGTGAAAAAAAGTACAAGAAAAGGAACGATCTGCCGCAGGAGGTAGTTGAGGCAGGTACTATGACAACATTTGAAAAACATTTGGATAGGTACATGATTAGGACAGGTTTAGAGGGATATGGGCCAAATGCAGGCAGGTGGGACCAGTGCCGAAGGGCCTGTTTCCACACTGTATGATTTTGTGACTATAAAGAGTCTAGAGTTCAAATAAAAAAGTGAATGAAATCTAGAAATGATTAAAGAAATTAATGTGACTAAATTAAATTAAGACATTTATTAAAGAGATAAAGAAGAATAAATTGCAAATGCAGAGCAAAATCAAATGTCCAGCCTCGTACTTTCACGGAGCACAGTTTTCGGGAAGTGTTGGCATGAAACACACGAATGTAAAAACTTATTAAAAATGATTTGGGTTTTCCCAGAGTCTCATGATTCCGTGTTGTCCCGGGCAACAATAACTCTGCTCCACAGAATGTGTCCGAAACTGCTCTAAAACATCAAATATATGTGCAAACGAGCTCCAGGAAATGATTGATAGCAGCAGGGTTTATCACCAATTTCCAGGTTCACTGGGATGCTCTTTGCTTTGGATGTAAAAACAAATAACTGTGTGTTTTGACTATTAGAATGAGTGTGCCTCAAACAGAATTTTATTTGCCAGACATGGAAGGCAACTTCAAGGCACACACAAAATGCTGGAGTAACTCAACAGGACAGGCAGCATCTCGGGAGAGAAGGAATGGGTGACGTTTCGGGTCGAGACCCTTCTTCAGACTGATCGAAGAAGTTGTCTCGACCCGAAACATCACCCATTCCTTCTCTCCCGAGATGCTGCCTGACCCGCTGAGTTACTCCAGCATTTTGTGTCTACCATCGATTTTAACCAGCATCTGCAGTATTTTTTCCTACGCAACTTCAAGGCACGTTGTTTATTCCTAGAATCACCTTCCAAGTCTGTTCAAGTGATCATAAGGTCATAACGTGTTCGGAGTAGAATTAGGCCATTCGGCCCATCAAGTCTACTCTGCCATTCAATCATGGCTGATCTATCTCTCCCTCCTGACCCCATTCTTCTTCCTTCTCCCCATAACCACTGACACTCTTACTAATCAAAAATCCGTCTATCTCTACCTTAAAAATATCCACTGACTTGGCCTCCACAGCCTTCTGTGGCAAAGAATTCCACAGATTCACCGCCCTGTGACTAAAGAAATGTCTCCTTAACTCCTTCCTAAAAGAACGTCCTTTAATTCTGAGACTGTCCTCTAGTCCTCGACACTCCCACTCGTGGAAACATCATCTCCTCGTCCATTCTATCCAAGACTTTCACTATTCTGCATTCAACAGTGTGGATGGGACATGTTGGTCAGCGTGGGCAAGTTAGGCCGAAGGGCCTGTTTCCACGCTGTATGATTTTGTGACTATAAAAAGAGTCTAGAGTTCAAATAAAAAAGTGAATGAAATATAGAAATTAGTAAAGAAATTAATGTAATTAAATTAAATTAAGACATTGATTTAATTAAGAAAGAAAGAAAGAAGATAAGACTCTGTTGCCTTCCATCACAGTGAGGAATGTGGGGGAGTGCTGTGGTGGATGTTATAGACAATAGACAATAGACAATAGACAATAGGTGCAGGAGGAGGCCATTCGGCCCTTCGAGCCAGCACCGCCATTCAATGTGATCATGGCAGATCATTCTCATGTTTATGTTAACTTTTATGTAGTTGTGTGGCTTGTTGCTTTTTTTCTGGTTTGACTGTATGGTAAATCAAATTTCACTGTACCTTAAATGGTACACGTGACAATAAAGGACCATTGAGCCATTGAACTAGAATAACACTTTCTTTACTGTGTAAGTTTAGAACGTAGAACATAGAACAGTACAGCACAGGAGCAGGCCCTTCACTCCACAATGTTTTAGACAATAGACAATAGACAATAGACAATAGGTGCAGGAGTAGGCCATTCAGCCCTTCGAGCCAGCACCGCCATTCAATGCGATCATGGCTGATCACTCTCAATCAGTACCCCGTTCCTGCCTTCTCCCCATACCCCCTCACTCCGCTATCCTTAAGAGCTCTATCCAGCTCTCTCTTGAAAGCATCCAACGAACTGGCCTCCACTGCCTTCTGAGGCAGAGAATTCCACACCTTCACCACTCTCTGACTGAAAAAGTTCTTCCTCATCTCCGTTCTAAATGGCCTACCCCTTATTCTTAAACTGTGGCCCCTTGTTCTGGACTCCCCCAACATTGGGAACATGTTTCCTGCCTCTAATGTGTCCAATCCCCTAATTATCTTATATGTTTCAATAAGATCCCCCCTCATCCTTCTAAATTCCAGTGTATACAAGCCCAATCGCTCCAGCCTTTCAAGACCAACTCTTATCTACATGCACATAACCCTTACCCTTCCATTCCCTGCATACCTGGATGCCTATGCAAAAGTCTCTATTGTATCTGCCTCCACTAGCAACCCCCGCATTGCGTTCCAGGCACTCACCACCCTCTGTGTAAAAAAAACGTACCCGCACATCTATATACTAAAACTCTCGTTTGTTTGTTTATTTGTGATCGAACTACAGCCAAAACGGTACACGATAGCGCAACAATTTTCAGCCCACCTTACTCACCATTGTCACTTTAATGGTAAAGCAAGTGGTTTTATTGAAATCGGTGTTATACTTTTAAAGTTATTAAATCTATCTCCTAGGGAGGGAGGGGGGAGGGAGGGATGGGGGGGGAGGGGGAGGGAGGTGGTGGGGAGGGAGGGAGGGGAGTAGGAGGGTGGATAAGGGGGGTTGAGGGAGAAGGGGAAGTGGGGAGGGGAGGGAGGTGGGGTAGGAGAGGGTGCCGCACCAATGCAGGAGAGGTTTGGGCCAAGATAAACTTGGTCTAGTCTCCTTTAAATGTTGCCCCTCTCACCTAAAAGCCATCCCCTTTAGTATTTGATATTCCCACCCTGAGAAAAAGACTCTCACTCTCTCCCCTGTCTGTGCTTCCAATAATTGTAGATACTTCTGTCAAGTCTCCCTGAAACCTCTGTTGTCCCAGAGAAAACAATCCAAGTCTGCCCAACCTCTCGCTCCTAGCTAGTGCGGCCTAATTTAATTCATCCTACTTTCTTCAACGTCTTGCCATCACCCCTGAAGAATCGTTGTTACTTGGGGCGGCACAGAGGTGCAGCGGTAGAGCTGCTGCCTCACAGCGCCAAGCGCCCGGCTTTGATCCTGACCTCGGTCGCTGTCTACGTGGAGTTTGCACGTTCTCCCGTGACCACGTGGGTTTCCTCTGGGTGCACCGGTTTCCTCCCACATGCCAAAGACGTGCGGGTTTGTAGGATATAATATAATATAATATTCATTTATTGTCATTGCAACGAGTACAACGAAATTAAAAAATAGCCAATCCTGACGGTGCGTACAAACATATATGCAATAAATGCAAAAACAAATAAATACATAAATACAATTATATTAAGTACAAGATTTTTTAACGGTGTTGCCTAGTGCAAAGGTAGTGTTCAGTTCTCGTATGGCCCTGGGGTAAAAACTGTTCTTAAGTCTGTTTGTTCGGGATTTGATCGACCTGAAACGTCGACCAGAGGGCAGATGAACAAACAGACGGTGGCCGGGGTGGGATGGATCTTTTATTATTTTGCCTGCTCTACTGAGGCAGCGTAGGCTGAACAGGTGCTCCAGAGAGGGCAGTGAACAGCCGATGATCTTCTGGGCCATCGTGATGACCCTCTGAAGGGCCTTCCTGTCCTTTTCTGAGCAGCTGGCATACCATGTGGTTATACAGTATGCCAGCACACTCTCGATGGAGCAGCGATAGAAGGACAACATGAGCTTCTCCTGCAGGTTGGTTTTCCTGAGGATCCTCAGGAAGTGGAGTCTCTGCTGTGCCTTCTTTACTGTGGTGATGGTGTTGGTAGACCAGGTAAGATCCTCTGCGATGTGCGTACCCAGGAACCTGAAAGCGGGTACCCTTTCCACACAGACCCCATTGATGTAGAGTGGGTCGTATTCTACACTGGTTTTTCTAAAGTCAATTATAAGTTCCTTTGTTTTGGAGGAGTTCAGGACCAGATTGTTCACTGAACACCATGCTGCCAGCCTTTGGATTTCATCCCTATAGGCTGTCTCATCTCCTCCTGAGATGAGTCCAACCACAGTCGTGTCATCCGCGAACTTGATGATGGTGTTGGTGGGATGGGTGGGGGCGCAGTCGTGAGTGTAGAGGGAGTAAAGGATGGGGCTCAACACACAGCCCTGTGGTGAGCCGGTGCTCAGTGTAATGGTGGAGGAGAGGTGAGGGCCTATTTTGACGGTCTGGGGGCGGTTGGTCAGGAAGTCCTTGATCCATTGGCAGATGGTTTGGGAAAATCCAAGGTCGGAAAGTTTGGTGACCAGTCTGCTCGGGATGACCGTGTTAAAGGCAGAGCTGAAGTCGAGGAAGAGCATCCTCACATAGCTCCCCTGGTGTTCAAGGTGGGTCAGTGCAGTGTGAAGAGCAGTGTCGATGGCATCCCCTGTAGACCTATATGCTCTGTAGGCAAACTGGTGTGGGTCGAAGGTGGGTGGGAGGCTGGCTTTGATGTGCTGCAGGACCAGTCTCTCGAAGCACTTTGTGATGACCGGTGTGAGTGCTACCGGACGGTAGTCGTTAAGACCGCTGATGACAGACTTTTTCGGCAGTGGGATGATTGTGGTGGACTTCAGGCAGGGAGGGATGGTGGATTTTAAAAGGGACAGGTTGAAGATTTTTGTGAAGACCTCAGATAATTGGTCTGCACATTCCCTCAGCACTCTGCCCGTCACACCATCGGGGCCTGCAGCTTTCCTGGGATTCACTGCTCTGAGCACGCGCTTAACATCATACTCCTGCACAGTGAAGGTGTTGCTGTCAGGTGCTGGAGAGGGTGTTATGTCTGCCACTGTAGCTTTCACCTCGAAACGAGCAAAGAAACAGTTAAGTTCCTCTGCCAGCGAGGCGTCGCCGTCGGCAGTCGTGCGGTTGCTGGTCTTGTAGTTGGTGATGTGCTGGATGCCTTGCCATACCCGCCGTGGGTCATTGTTGGTAAAGTGGTCCTCAATCTTCCTCTTGTAGGACGCTTTGGCATCCTTGATGCCTCTCTTCAGGTTGGTTCTAGCAGCACTGTATAGAGCTCTATCACTAGACCTGAAGGCGGTGTTACGGTCCTTGAGGAGAGACCTGACATCCTTTGTCATCCAGGGCTTCTGATTGGGATACAACCGGATGCGTTTGTCGACGGTGACATTGTCAACACAGTTTTGGATGTAGCAAAGTACAGTTGATGTGTACTCCTCCAAGTCCTGATCCTCAAAAATATCCCAGTTGGTCCTTTCGAAGCAATCCTGCAGCTGCGAGGAAGCTCCTTCAGGCCATGTCTTAACAGTCTTTATGGTGACTGGAGCTTTCCTCCTGAGTGGGGTGTATGCTGGAGTTAGGAATATGGACAGGTGATCTGACTGCCCCAGGTGTGGTAGTGGTGCTGACCTGAAACCCTTCTTAATATTTGAGTAGACCTTGTCTAGTGTGTTTTTCCCCCTGGTAGCACATCTTATGTGTTGTTCAAGTTTCGGGAGAACTGACTTTAGGTCTGCATGATTGAAGTCCCCGGCTATGATGTGGGCTGCTTCTGGATATGTGCTCTGTTGTGAGTTTATTGCACTGAGCAGGTAGCCTAAAGCTGTGCTAGCGTTAGCATTCAGTGGGATGTAGACTGCTGTTACTATAACCCCTGTAAATTCGCGAGGAAGGTAAAAAGGCCTGCATTTAACCGTTAGGGACTCCAGATCAGGAGAACAGTGGCTATCTATGATTTGGATGTTAGTGCACCAGTTGTTGTGCACGTAAATGCATAACCCCCCCCCCCCTTGCTCTTACCGGAGTCGATGTTTCTGTCCCAACGAAACGCTGTACGCCCGGCTAGCTCAATGGCTCCGTCTGGGATAAGTGGATGAAGCCATGTCTCTGTTACTAAGAGAATGCAACAGTCCTCCACGAGTTTGTTTGCTGATATCTGTAGTTTTAGTTCGTCCATTTTGTTGATGATGGATCTGGCGTTGGTGAGAAACATGCTGGGTAGCGGTGGTTTGTGTGGCTGTCTCTTTAGCTTGGCAAGTATACCGGACCGGCATCCTCGCTTTTGCTTCCTGTTTCTCCTCCGCCTGCGACGCCTGTTCGCGCTGACAACTATCCACGGAGCGCCCGGTGTCCTGGCTATCTCTTCCGGTATATTTCGCGGGTGTGGAAATTCGCGCACAAGGTCCCGATTGCACTGGAATCCTATGATCAGAAGATCCTTTCGGTTGTAGGTAGGATTAGCCTGATTTGCCTGGTTTGCATGACTAAAATTGATTAACAGACATAACACAGATAACACACATAAAACGCACCGAAAGGGAGAGCTGTGAGCCGCTGCGTCCGTGCGCGCCGCCATTAATTGGCTTCTGTCGATTGCCCCTGGTGTGCAGGGAATGGGAGAGTGGGATAACGTAGAACCAGCCTGTTCAAAGGGCCTGTTTCTACACTGTATGTTAGATTTAGATTTAGAGATACAGCGCGGAAACAGGCCCTTCGACCCACCGAGTCCGCGCCGCCCAGCGATCCCCGCACATTAACACTATCCTACACACACTAGGGACATTTTTTTACATTTTTACCCAGTCAATTAACCTACATACCTGTACGTCTTTGGAGTGTGGGAGGAAACCGAAGATCTCGGAGAAAACCCACCCAGGTCGCGGGGAGAACGTACAAACTCCGTACAGACGGCGCCCGTAGTCGGGATCGAACCTGAGTCTCCGGCGCTGCATTCGCTGTAAGGCAGCAACTCTACCGCCGCGCCACCGTGCCGCACTGCCGTATGTCTCAAAAGCAATTTAAACAATCCCTGCAGAACATCCACAGGTAAATTACGTGTAGCTGCACCACACTATGGCCCAGAGCAGAGATCATCAGTGTGATGTGAAGTGAGATATAGGCACGTGTGTGTATTAGGTTATTGTGAAACATTCAAGGATGACTTCAGGAAGCTGCTCAGGTTGTACATAGAACGTTGAGAGGACGCTGGCGCTATTTGTTCGCCGCTTCTCCGTCAGGACAAATCTTTTGTTTGTTTAAGAAAATAACTGCAGATGCTGGTACAAATCGATTTATTCACAAAATGCTGGAGTAACTCAGCAGGTCAGGCAGCATCTCGGGAGAGAAGGAATGGGTGACGTTTCGGGTCGAGATGCTGCCTGACCTGCTGAGTTACTCCAGCATTTTGTGAATAAATCTTTTGTTTGTTTGTTTGTTTTTATGTCTTGTTTGCTCTGTAAAGCGTCTTTGAGTATCTTGAAAAGCGCTATACAAAATAAATGTATTATTATTATTATTATTATTAACATAGAAAAATACAGAAGATAGGCACAAAATGCTGGAGTAACTCAGCGGGACAGGCAGCATCTCTGGAGAGATGGAATGGGTGACGTTTCGGGTCGATACTGTCTGCGTTACTCCAGCTTTTTGTGTCTATCTTCGGTTTAGACCAGCTTCTGCAGTTCCTTCCTACACATAGAATATTACCGCAGGGCAAGAGTCCCTTTCACCCATGATGTTTGTGCCGAACATGATGACAAGTTAAACTAATCTCATCTGCCTGCACATGATCGATAACCCTCTATTTCCACGATATGAAGTTATTTTTCAACGTTGAAACAGTACAGCAAAGTTCAGCACAGGTAGTTTAGTTTTGTGTATTGTCACGTGTACCGAGCTACAGTGAAAAGCTTTCTGTTGCGTGCTATCCAGTCGGCCGAAAGACAGTGCATGATTACGACCGAGCCATCCTCAGTGTACAGATAGATGATGAAGAGAATAAGTCCAGTAAAGTCCGATTAAGGATAGTCCAAGGGTCTCCAATGAGATAGCTCAGGACCACTCTCTAGATGTTGATAGGATGGCTCAGTTGCCTGATAGCAGGCTGGTGAATTGACAAGCGACTAGGCTTGTATACACTGGAATTTAGAAGGATGAGAGGAGATCTTATCGAAACATATAAGATTATTAAGGGGTTGGACACGTTAGAGGCAGGAAACATGTTCCCAATGTTGGGGGAGTCCAGAACCAGGGGCCACAGTTTAAGAATAAGGGGTAGGCCATTTAGAACTGAGATGAGGAAAAACTTTTTCAGTCAGAGAGTTGTGAATCTGTGGAATTCTCTGCCTCAGAGGGCAGTGGAGGCCAATTCTCTGAATGCATTCAAGAGAGAGCTGGATAGAGCTCTTAAGGATAGCGGAGTCAGGGGGTATGGGAAGAAGGCAGGAACGGGGTACTGATTGAGAATGATCAGCCATGATCACATTGAATGGCGGTGCTGGCTCGAAGGGCCGAATGGCCTCCTCCTGCACCTATGGTCTATTGTCTATTTATAATTTATATGTTATATTTATGTTATATTTCTCCATGCTGTAACTCCAACCACTTATTTCCCTCACAAATAAGGGCATCGAATGAGACACATTTGTGTATAAAGGTCGAGCAACCTTATTGGGAAGAAATAACACCAGTCATGACTCAAAGAGCAGAAGTCCTGAAGGGTTTGGTTTGGTTTGGTTTGGTTTGGTTTGGTATAGTTTAGAGATACAGCATGAAAACAAGCTCTTCGGTCCATGGAGTCCATGCTGGCCATTGGTCACCCGTACACTAGTTCCAACTTATCCCACTTTCGTATCTTACAAAGTCGGGGCAATTTACAGAAGTCAATTAACCTACAAACCTGCACGTCTCTGAGATGTGGCGGAAACCGGAGCACCCGGATAAAACCTTTCCGGTCACAGGGAAATGTACAAACTCCGCACAGACAGCACCCGGAGTCAGGATCGAACCCGGGTCTCTGGCGCTGTAAAATAATATAAGAAAATAACTGCAGATGCTGGTACAAATCGAAGGTATTTATTCACAAAATGCTGGAGTAACTCAGCAGGTCAGGCAGCATCTCGGGAGAGAAGGAATGGGTGACGTTTCGGGTCGAGACCCTTCTTCAGACTGATGTCAGGGGGGCGGGACAAAGGAAGGATATAGGTGGAGACAGGAAGATAGAGGGAGATCTGGGAAGGAGGAGGGGAAGGGAGGGACAGAGTAACTATCTAAAGTTGGAGAAGTCGATGTTCATACCACTGGGCTGCAAGCTGCCCAGGCGAAATATGAGGTGCTGTTCCTCCAATTTCCGGTGGGCCTCACTATGGCACTGGAGGAGGCCCATGACAGAAAGGTCAGACTGGCACTGTAAGGCAGCAACTCTACCGCTGCACCACAGCATCTACCTAATACTGACCCACAAATAAAACACAACCTCACAGGGTTTTATTTGATTAAGGTACCAGATGGTCTTTCTTGTGTAAGACCAACATATTAATGCATTTAAATAACTATTCATGCCTTACATATTATATTGCGTATTAAAGTTACAAATATCATCTGACAAGGATGTGTTAAACAGTCAGACAATAGCATCAAAGGCAGATAAGCGTGAAGAAAGATAATCTGCTAATCAGCAACTTTTATCCCTTTTTGTGTGTAAAGCTTTGATTACCTTTCACAGGCAGGTTCAACACTCATTACATTTTCTGGTGAATCGACATCCTGCTGTTCACTTGGGGCTCTTCCTTGAGTGATTGTTGATAATGAATTTGAGCCCTCTGTGGCAGTACAGGGTATTTTTGTCATCCTTTGATTCAAACAGAGCGCATGATTAATGAAGCTGCTCGGTTGAGCTGGGACAGGGTGCGATGAAACGTCGGCTGCGGTGAGATTATAGCTGGGAATAAGTCAAGTGGAGTTCATTGTCACCGGCAGAGATACGGTGGAGTAACGTGTAGGAAGGAACTGCAGATTTACACCAAAGATAGGCACAAAATGCTGGAGTAGTTCAGCGGGACAGGCAGCCTCTCTGCGGAGAAGGAATGCGTGACGATTCACAAGTTCACAAGTTCACAGGTTATAGGAGTAGAATTAGGTCATTCGGCCCATCGAGTCTACTCTGCCATTCAATCATCTTATCGAAACGTATAAGATTATTAAGGGGTTGGACACGTTAGAGGCAGGAAACATGTTCCCAATGTTGGGGGAGTCCAGAACAAGGGGCCACAGTTTAAGAATAAGGGGTAGGCCATTTAGAACTGAGATGAGGAAAAACTTTTTCAGTCAGAGAGTTGTGAATCTGTGGAATTCTCTGCCTCAGAAGGCAGTGGAGGCCAATTCTCTGAATGCATTCAAGAGAGAGCTAGATAGAGCTCTTAAGGATAGTGGAGTCAGGGGGTATGGGGAGAAGGCAGGAACGGGGTACTGATTGAGAATGATCAGCCATGATCACATTGAATGGCGGTGCTGGCTTGAAGGGCCGAATGGCCTCCTCCTGCAACTATTGTCTATTGTCTATTGTCTATTGCCTATTGTCTATGGCAGATCTCTGCCTCCTAATCCCATTCCCTGCCTTCTCCCCATCACCCTTGACACCGTTCTAATCAAGGATTTGTCTATCTCTGCCTTAAAAATATCCACTGACTTGGCCTCCACAGCCCTCTGTGGCAATGAGTTCCACAGGTTAACTGCCCTCTGACTAAAGAAGCTCCTCCTCACCTCCTTTCTAAAAGTTTCAGTTCGAGACCCTTCTTCAGTAATAGGTACAATGAAAATCTTGTACCAGCATCGCAGGCACATAGAGTCCAACAACACACAAACCATAACTTTATCAGACAATGAAAAAAAAGACAGTTCTGGTTGTTTCCAATATTGTGTCCAGTCGGTGCGGTGGGTTTAAGGTGAGAGGGGAAAGATTTAATTGGAACCTGAGGAGCAACTATTACACATCATTGTACCGGTGCCAAAGAATGCCTCTCCAGCGTGTTTAAATGACTATCGACCGGTGGCCCTCACCTCGGTTGTCATGAAATGCTTTGAGAGGCTAGTTAAGAAGCACATCTGCGCCCTCCTTCCTCGCAACATGGACCCACTACAGTTCGCATACCGTCCGAACAGGTCCACGGATGATGCGGTCTCCCAGGTTCTACACACCGCTCTCTCTCATCTGGACAGCCAGGGGGGCTATGTGAGGATGCTGTTCATTGACTTTAGTTCAGCATTCAACACAATAGTCCCCAGCAGACTGGTTGAGAAGCTGCTGGAACTGGGGCTTAGCACCCCTCTGTGTGCCTGGGTCCTGGACTTTCTCACTGCCAGGCCCCAAGTGGTCAGGATGGGGGAACACACATCTAGCTCCCTCACCCTGAACATAGGATCCCCGCAGGGCTGCGTCCTTAGCCCCCTACTGTACTCCCTGTACACACATGACTGTGGGGCCAGGTTCAGCTCAAACTCCATCATCAAGTTTGCTGATGACACTGTGGTGGTGGGCCGGATCTCCAACAACGATGAGAAGGCCTACCGGGAGGAGGTGGCTGATCTGGCACTCTGGTGTCAGGACAATAGCCTCCTCTTGAATGTCACTAAAACAAAGGAGCTGATTGTGGACTTCAGAAGGGCTAAACATCCAAGGACGTACACGCCACTCGAGATAAATGGGTCTATTGTGGATAGGGTGAGCAGTTTCAAATACTTGGGAGTCCGCATCGCAGAGGATCTGACGTGGGCAACACACATTGCCGCACTGGTGGGTAAGGCTAAGCAGCGCCTTTACCACCTTAGACAACTGAGGAAATTCAGAGTGTCGCTGAGGATCCTTCATTGCTTCTACTCTGGGGCTGTAGAGAGCATCCTGTCCGGCAACATTACAGTCTGGTTTGGGAACAGCTCTGCCCAGGACAGGATGGCCCTGCAGAGAGTAGTGCGTTCGGCAGAACGCACCATGGGAACTACACTCGTCCCCCTGCAGGACCTATACATCAGGAGGTGCAGATCCAGAGCAAGCAAGATCATGAGGGACCCCTGCCACCCCAGTAACGGACTGTTCCAGATGCTACGATCAGGCAAACGCCTCCGCTGTCACGCTGTGAAAACGGAGAGGATGAGACGGAGCTTCTTCCCACAGGCCATCAGGACTGTCAATTTTTATAACCCCAGAGACTAAATTTTTGTCGACACTTTTTGTGCTATGTTTAGTAACTTATTAACTTTATTTATATGCTGTAATTCTTTTTTGTGCACAACCCGCAGGCATTGCCACTTTCATTTCACTGCACATCGAGTATGTGTATGTGACAAATAAATTTGACTTGACTTGACTTGACTTGACTTGACATAGATGGATGCATGGAATGAGCTGTCCGAAACTCAGCGTGTCAGGCAGCATCTCTGGAGAGAAGGAGCAGGTGACGTTTCGGGACGATACCCTTCTTCAGACTGAGAGTCAGGGGAGAGGGAAAAGTCGAGGTATGAAAAGGTGCAAAGAACAAACGGATGAAGGGTATGAAAGGAACAATTTTACACCTTCTTTTCGACCAAACAACATTTTCTGAGTGGTTCCTGACATATTAGCCTGACATCAGTCTGAAGAAGGGTCTCGACCCGAAACGTCACCCATTCCTTCTCTCCCGAGATGCTACCCGACCTGCTGAGTTACTCCAGCACTTTGTGAATAAATACCTTCGATTTGTACCAGCATCTGCAGTTATTTTCTTATACTATTAGCCTGAAATTCTATTTTAAGAGCTCTCCCAGAAATGGTATGTTAAAATTCATGCCCCTGTATTAATCTGTACATACTAAATGATGGCACCTGTATTAATCTGTACATATTCCTGTATTAAGGACAAATCTATCTAACTTGATAGAGATTTGGTAGAAACAAGGAACTGCAGATAATGGTTTACAATAAAAGACATAAAGTGCTGGAATAACTCAGCGGGTCAGGCAGCATCTCTGGCCAACATGAATCGATGATGTTTTGGGTTGAATTCGTCTTCACTCTGAAGACGGGTCCCAACCCAAAACATCACCTCTGTTGTCCAGAGAAGCTGAACATAGACACAAAATGCTGGCGTAACTCAGCGGGACAAAGCAGCATCATTGGAGAGAAGGAATGGGTGACGTTTCGGGTCAGTGAAGCTGCCTGACCTGCTGAGTTACTCTAGCACTTTGTGTCCTTGTTTAGTTTAGTTTAGTTTAGTTTAGTTTAGTTTAGTTTAGTTTAGTTTAGTTTAGTTTAGTTTAGTTTAGTTTAGTTTAGTTTAGTTTAGGTTAGTTTAGGTTAGGTTATTATTCTCACGTATGCCGAGGTACAGTGAAAAGCTTTTTGTTGCAAGCAATCCAGTCAGGGAAAAGACGATACATGATTAAAATCAAGCCGTCCATAGTATACAGATGCAGGATACAGGAAATAATGTTCAGTGCAAAATAAAGTCCAGTAAAGTCCGATGAAAGATCGTGTGAAGGTCTCCAAACAGGTAGGTGGAAGGTCAGGACTGCTTTTAATTTCTCATTGGTGATCGGATGGTTCTGTTGCCTGATAACAGCTGAGAAAGAAAAGGACACTGGTGAGTTCTCACTCTAAAATATCTCATGAAATATTCTCCTACAATCATTCCACTTCCACTAACCTCCCTCTTTGCTTCTGTGTCTTGATATTCAGAAAATCACAGAGGACATTGCAATAACGATTTATACCACAATCATCAATGATCTGTTTGTCCTCCATTTCATTATAAATTCAGCCCACATCAGCAAGTTTCGTATGTCCTCCATTTAATTTTCATATGACTCTTTTTTATCTATTTAATATCTTTTTCATCGTGTAATAATTGAAGCATTAAAATAATCCTCCCACATACCCTGCCTGTAAGCCACTGCTAAAGAGCTGAGGGTTAGAAATAACAGAGTAACGTTGCAGAAGCCAATCATTATATAAACTCATTATCTTGTGACAAAATCAAATGAAAGTTGGGACCTAACTGTCCTTTGCAATCCACAATTAATTTATCTGTTCATTTAATTTTAAGTCTGTGGCTCTTACTTTTTCTCCTATCTTTGTCTCAAAAAGTGTCTCTTCATTCTCGATGCATCTTTCAGTACTATTGCGCTATTTTAAAATACTTTATTGAACTTCCTTTTGTTGTTTATAATGGTATCTTCTGAGTACTATGTTCACATACCTCCAATACTGCTGCAAATAAGAATGTCATTGGTGCGTTTCAGGACATAAGACAATAAACCACTCTTGAGTTGTGACTCTTCTGGAAACACCCACCTAGATCAGTAGTCATACAGCGTGGAAACAGGCTCTTCGGCCCAACTTGCCCACGCCGCCCAATTCAGATCAATTGGACTGACGACTTTTGTTTGAGAATGTTTAGCCAAAGGCTTCAAGTTGGTTCATATGATTTAAAGCCTATGTAATCAGTATGACATGAAGCGACTCCACCATGTTTTGTTCTGAACCTTTACACACCTCTAGCTCCGCTCTCATAGTCATAGAGAGTCATAGAGTCTTACAGCGTGGAAACAGGCCCATCAGTCAAACCTGCCCACACCGGCCAACATGTCCCAGGTTGAAACATAGAAAATAGGTGCAAGAGTAGGCCATTCGGCCCTTCGAGCCTGCACCGCCATTCAATATGATCATGGCCCATTTGACCCACCTGCCTGCGTTTGGCCCATATCCCTCTGCACCTACCCTATCCATGTACCTGTCTAAATGTTCCTTAAATGTTGTGATAGTCCCTGCCTCAACTGCCTCCTCCGTCCGGCAGCTTGTCCCATACACCTACCAACCTTTGTGTAAAAAAGCTGCACATCAGATTCCCATTAAACCCTTCCCTCCTCACCTTAAACCTATGTATGTCCACTGGAAGGATAGGGAGAACTTGGTTGACTGCACAGTTTTTTTTTATTTGAATTTAATTTGGCTGCTTTCTGCTCATTATACTCCATCATGGATTATAGATGCAAACTCTAACACTCTAAACCACTATGTCCAATTTCCTCATCGAAAATGCAGGAGGCCCTGGTTGGCGTAACATAATACCTGCCACTGTTATGAAAGGGTTGGTGAGGCAGAATGTATTTTATTCTGGTCATTTAAGATTAAAAAGCCAATATGAAAATAATGAATATAATTCATTTAATTGTGAATTGAAATTGTTTCCTCAGACCTTCAGGAACCAGCTCTAACTACTGACTACAAACAACTTCATTCAATTGAATCTTTTGCAGATGAGGGGGAATAGATGTGTCTATGTGATAAAGGAGTAGGTTCATATGCATAATTATTTTAGTTTGTTGTCATGTGTACCGAGGTACAGTGAAAAGCTTTTGCCGAGTACTATCCAGTCAGCAGAAAGACAAAACATGATTGCAATCGAGCCATTTACAGTATATTTACTGGATACATGATAAGGGAATATCGATTAGTGCAAGGTAAAGCCAGCAAAGTCCAATCAAGGATAGTCCGAGGGCCACCAATGAGGTAGATAGTAGTTCAGCACTGCTCTCTGGTTAATCTCTCCCATAGCCTAAGCAATTGATGACCTTGGGAGATTAAATGGGTCACTAGTCACAGAGTCATACAGGCCCTTCAGTCCAACTCGTCAATGGCCGACCAAGATACAATAGACAATAGACAATAGGTGCAGGAGTAGGCCATTCGGCCCTTCGAGCCAGCACCGCCATTCAATGTGATCATGGCTGATCATTCTCAATCAGTACCCCGTTCCTGCCTTCTCCCCATACCCCCTGACTCCGCTATCCTTAAGAGCTCTATCTAGCTCTCTCTTGAATGTATTCAGAGAATTGGCCTACACTGCCCTCTGAGGCAGAGAATTCCACAGATTCACAACTCTCTGACTAAAAAAGTTTTTCCTCATCTCTGTTCTAAATGGCCTACCCCTTATTCTTAAACTGTGGCCCCTGGTTCTGGACTCCCCCAACATTGGGAACATGTTTCCTGCCTCTAACATGTCCAACCCCTTAATAATCTTATACGTTTCGATAAGATCCCCTCTCATCCTTCTATATTCCAGTGTTTACAAACTTAGTCGCTCGAGTCTTTCAACATATGACAGTCCCGCTATTCCGGGAATTAACCTAGTAAACCTACGCTGCACGCCCTCAATAGCAAGAATATCCTTCCTCAAATTTCCTTCCTCACCTATTTGTCCACATTTGGCTCATATCCCTCTGAGGTTTTCTCATCTACGTAGCTGTCCAAAAGTTTTTTTTAATGTAATTATTGTACTTACCTCAATTGTATCATCTGGTAGCTCATTCAATATACCCACAGACGTGCGGGTTTGTAGGCTAATTGGCTTCAGTAAGATTGCAAATTGTCCCTAGTGAATGGAATAGTGCTGGCATGTGGGGATCGCCGGTCGGCATGGGCTCGGTGGGCTGAAGGGCCTGTTTCCAAGCTGTATCTCTAAACTAAACTGAACTAAACACTGTGAAGGAAGGAACTGCAAATGCTGGTTCAAACCAAAGATGGTCACAAAAAGCTGGAGTAACTCAGCGGGACAGGCAGCATCTCTGGAGAGAAGGGATGGGTGACGTATCGGGTCCAGACCCTTCTTCAGACTTGTCAGGGCAAAGGGAAACAAGAGATATAGACCATGATGTAGAGAGATAAAGAACAATGAATGATAGATATAGAAACATAGAAACAAAGAAACATAGAAACATAGAAACATAGAAACATAGAAACAAAGAAAATAGGTGCAGGAGTAGGCCATTCGACCCTTCGAGCCAGCACCGCCATTCAATATGATCATGGCTGATCATCCAGCTCAGTATCCTGTACCTGCCTTCTCTCCATACCCCCTGATCCCTTTAGCCACAAGGGCCCCATCTAACTCCCTCTTAAATATAGCTAATGAACTGGCCTCAACTACCCTCTGTGGCAGAGAATTCCACAGATTCACCACTCTCTGTGTGAAGAAAAACGTTCTCATCTCGGTCCTAAAAAGTCAGGATGATAAAGGAAACAGGCCACTGTGAGCTGTTGGGTGAAAACAAGAAGCTGGTGCGACTTGGGTGGGGGAGGGATGGAGAGAGTGGGACTGCCTGGGTTACTTGAAGTTAGAGAATTCAATATTCATACCACTATCCCGCTGAGTTGCTTAAACTTAAATCGAGTTTCACTGTACCTTAATTGGTACACGACACAATATAATACCTTCGAACCTTTGAAACTAAACACAGGAGCTGCCCCTCTTCAATGCTGCCTTAGCTTTCCTGAAGCTTTCTGTCGCAACCAAACCATATTGGTGAGATGGGACGCACGTAGAATTCTTGATGACTTAATATGCCAGCATTTCTTCAGCAGAGATTACTGACGGATTACAAGATTAACCCATATCGATGTGAACTTGGTGTTTTCCAATACCCGCTTGTATTATGTTTTAGTCCAAAAAAGCTGGAGTTGGGATACTTCAGAGGGATATGAGCCAAATGTGAACAAACAGGATGAGTGTAAATGTCTCCAGAGATGCTGTCTGACCCGCTGAGTTACTCCAGCTTTTTGTGTCTATCTAAGGTATAAACCAGCATCTGCAGTTCCTTCCTACACTTGGATTACATTTTATTTCGTTTTGTTTTTGACTAGCCCACAGCTACTTTAAAACATGACTTTTCAGATCAGGACCTCCTGATTAATGCTTTCCTTGAAGATAGACACAAAATGCTGGAGTAACTCAACGGGTCAGGCTGCATCTCTGGAGAAAAGGAATAGGTGACGTTTTGGGTCGAGACCCTTCTTTCCAGCTTCATACTTTACTTCACCTGCTAGAAGATGGTCAAAGATGCTGGAGGCAGCTTCAAATATTCCTGTCTCTCACTCCACTGCTTGAATCTGTCCTGCTATCCCTGGCCATTTAAGTTGGCTTACATTTGAGTAGGTGTGGTTTCGAATACTAGGTGGTGTTTCTCCTTTGTTAGCACCAGGGACGGGCACGGTGGCGCAGCGGTAGAGTTGCTGCCTTACAGAGCCAGAGACCCGGGTTCGATCCCGACTGTGGGTGCTGTCTGTACGGAGTTTGTACGTTCTCCCCGCGACCGTGTGGGTTTTCTCCGAGATCTTCGTGGTCAGGATCAAACCCGGGCCTCTGGCATTGTAAGGCATTAACTACCGCTGCGCCACCGCGCCGCCATATATCACGGTTGGGCTGATGGGCCTGTTTCCGTGCTGTATGACTTCCTGTCTTTTGGGCCAAACGTAGGCAGATGGGACTGCAGTAGATGGGACATGTTGGCCGGTGTGGGCAAGTTGGGCGGAAGGGCCTGTTTCCACGCTGTAAGACTCTGTGACTATCTGACTCTATGGTGAGAAAGCACTGACAACTGAAGGCCTGAAGATATTGTTTATACATCTTGATTTGTCTCATTCAAATAAAATGGTTAGGGTGAACTGGAGAAGAATAATGTGAAGAAATCTTCAGTGTCAGTCGTAATATTGTCAGCCTATTTCCTTGCGTACTGTGGGTCAATGATGATCATTAACCTCAGTACATCATTTGGAAAACCTTTGAATTTTCTGCCATCCTTCCCTTGTGATAACAGTCTGCGAATGTACTTAATGCATTTTTCCAAAAGTACATTTGCCTTTCATATTTAGAGATAATTTAGTATGTAAAGTAGCCGCAATCCACAATTTGCAATGGCCGCAGCTAAAATTGTCATCACGGAAAGTGCTTTAATATTCTAGTAATCTCTTTCATTAGAAATGGGTTTTCCTAAATGTGTCCATTTCATGGAGAGTGGTAACATATGGAGATTTAGTTTAGTTTAGATTAGAGATACAGCGCACAACAGGCCCTTCGGCCCACGTAGTCTGTGCCGACCAGCGATCCCCACACACTAGCACTATCCTACACACACTAGGGACAATCCGCAAGCCAATTAACTTACAAACCTGTACGTCTTTGGAGTGTGGGGGGAAACCAGAGATCCAGGAGAAAACCCACACAGGTCACGGGGAGAAGCCACAAACTCCATACAGACAGCACCCGTGGTCAGGATCGAACATGGGTCTCTGGCGCAGTAAGGCAGCAACTCTACCGCTGCGCCACCGTGCTGCCCAAATGTAGTCACTATTACTAAATCAAAAATAATCCCTGTTTCCACTTGCGCAAAGGCAGATATAACGTACAGGCAGATTCCATTAGAAAGACGTTTTCATAAGATCATAAGACATAGAAGCTGAATTAGGCCATTTGGCCCCTCAAGTCTGCTCCATCATTCAATCATGGCTGATCTATTTTTTCCTCTAAACATCATTCTCCTGTCTTCTCCCAATAACCTTTGACACCCG
Organism: Rhinoraja longicauda; assembly: GCF_053455715.1. Lineage (NCBI taxonomy): Eukaryota > Metazoa > Chordata > Chondrichthyes > Rajiformes > Arhynchobatidae > Rhinoraja > Rhinoraja longicauda. The sequence continues at coordinate 8,172,533 of NC_135966.1, read as the reverse complement.
TACTAATCAGGCACCCATCATTCTCTGCTTTAAAAATACCCAATGTCTTGACCTCCAGAGCCTTCTGTGGCAACGAATTTCACAGATTCAACAGTCTCTGGCTAAAGAAATTCCCCCTCTTTGGACCTTTCCAGTAGGAACTTTGTAAAAGTGTTTTCCACTATATCTTTGTAGTCTGTAAAATGTGTGTGCTGGGTGAGATTTTAACCTGTAATAAAGTCCACTGCAGAATATCCATAATGATATGCATGGGTCACACAGTGGTCAAGCAATATGCAAGTGTAGTTTGGACAAGGGCTCTTCATAGACAATTGCCGAGCCTTTCTATAAACATTGCTGTGGGACAGAGAGCAGTTAATTACATGATTCATAACACATAGGATAGTGTTAATGTGTGGGGATCACTGGTCAGAGCAGACTCGGTGGGCCGAAGGGCCTGTTTCCACGCTGTATCTCTGAACTAAACTAAACAAAAAATCTGGAAGCTGGCAGCTCCACCCGATCGGGCTCATGTTGCCTCCATTGCACGCACAAGCCTCAATGGACAGCACCTGGACACACCCGGAGGATAGGCGCAAAATGCTGGAGTAACTCAGCGGGACAAGCAGCATCTCTGGGTAGAAGGAATGGGTGACGTTTCTGGATGAGGCCCTTCCCCAGACTGAGAAGGGTCTCGACCCAAAACGTCACCCATTCCTTCTATGGAGAGATGCAGCCCGTCCCGCTGAGTTACTCCAGCATTTTGTGTCTACCTTCAGTGTATACCAGCATCTGCAGCTCTGTCCTACACACCAACTGGGGCATCAAACTTCACTGCAACAATCTGCTCAGTTCAAACAGTAACATGTCCCTCGGTGAATGTGTAACATGACAGATGTTTGGGTTCATGAAGCAGGCTGCATTGTAAGCTATTGTAATTTTAACAGAGTGTTACAAGAATGACCAAGCTGTCAGGAGAACACAACGTGGTCAAGGGTTAGAACATGTATCTACCCTGCTTTACTCAACTGGAAAGAACCCGACAGTTCTTAAAAATTATTATTTTACAAATAAAAAAAGACTAGTTTGGTCTTTTGGAATTATTACATCAAGAGCGCACCCAATGAAGAACAAATGTTAATGTTAATGTTAATGTTAATACCATTCAATACCATTTATTAATAAAATGGATTGTTGTGCAAAATTTACAATGATATACGAGAGGATATGACTGCACTAAGAACTTTTGAAACTTTGGCGGTGCCAGAAACGTGATGGCTCTTCGTGTACTACATAGGTGAAGTCTGCTTTTCGATTTCACCAAAGATTTTTAGATTTAGAGATACAGCGCGGAAACAGGCCCTTCGGCCCACCGGGTCCGCGCCACCCAGCGATCCCCGCACATTAACACTATCCTACACCCTAGGGACAATTTTTACATTTGCCCAGCCAATTAACCTACATACCTGTACGTCTTTGGAGTGTGGGAGGAAACCGAAGATCTCGGAGAAAACCCACGCAGGTCACGGGGAGAACGTACAAACTCCGTACAGACGGCGCCCGTAGTCAGGATCGAACCTGAGTCTCCGGCGCTGCATTCGCTGTAAGGCAGCAACTCTACCGCTGCGCCACCGTGCCGCTCCATTTCCTCTATGTCCTCTACTTTTAGACCCCCTCTATCGTGTTGAAAAGACTGTGGCTATTCACCTTATCTATGCCTTATCATTGTTAACCATGATTGTTATTTTTAAAATAGTCAACCTATTATGTTCAAAGAGGGAATGGGTGACATTTTGGGTCGAGACAGACCCTTCCTCAAAACCTTGCCCCTCAGGTCCATTCCCTCCAGACCCTTCTTCTCGGCCCGAAACCGTCACCTATCCCTTTTCTCCGTAGATGCTGCCTGACCTGCTGAGTTACTCCAGCATTTTATGTCTACCTTGAGTGTGAACCAGCATCTGCAGTTCCTTCCTGAACATAAGAGGTTGACTATTTTAAAAATAACAATTATGGTTAACAATGATAAGGCATAGATAAGGTGAATAGCCACAGTCTTTTCCCCACGATAGAGGGGGTCTAAAATTAGAGGACATAGAGGAAATATTTAATGGAGAATAATGCGTATTCTTACATTCAGGTCAAGACCCGAAACACAACCCATTCCTTCTCTCCGGAGATGCTGCCTGTCTTGCTGAGTTACTCCAACATTAAAGTATATTTGATTTCACAGCACAGTGAGCAATCACTGTGATGGCTGTTTGTGTTATAAATTGTAATTGTGTGTCTTGTGTTCTTTATTGTCTACTGCCGGACCCTGGCGTGAGAGGACGCTGGCGCTATTTGTTCGCCGCTTCTCCGTCAGGACAGTTCGTTTGTTTGTTTTTATGTCTTGACTGTTTTTGTAAAGCGTCTTTGAGCATTTGGAAAAGAGCTATATAAAATAAATGTTTATTATTATTATTATTAATAATTTAAAGATCAACGCAGAGATCAGCCACTACACATGGTTTTGGTTTTTGAACTCTTCATCGCCTTTGCCATTAGCAAAGTTATTTTGAGCTCATTATAGCCTTCTGTTTGCCACAGGAGTGGATGTGGAGAAGCACTATCCCACATCTCTTTCATGTTGGCATGCAAGTCTCGAATCATGGTTATAAAGTTAAGGGAGCAGAATTAGGCCATTGGGCCCATAAAGTTATGGCTGACTTACCTTTTCCTCCTAACCCCATTCTCCAGCCTTCTCCCCATAACCTGACACCACTACTAATCAAGAATCTATCAATCTCCGCCTCAAAACTATCCACTGACTTGGCCTCCACAGACTTCTGTGGCAATGAATTCCACAGATTCACCATTCTCTGACTAAAGAAATTATTGTCCATCTCCATTCTAAAGGTGCGTCCTTTTATTCTGAGGCTGTGCCCTCTGGTCCCAGACTCTCCCACTAGTGGAAATATCCTCTCCACATCCACTCTATCCAGGCCTTTCATTGTTCGGTGAGTTTCAATGACTCTCTCCCCCCCCCCCCACCCCCCCCCCCAAACCAATAATTCTCTTTTCTTGCTGAATGGTTTAGAACCAGCCATACAACTCAGCAACGGCCTGTATTTGTCTCATGTCTCGTTAAACCCTTCCTGAAAATACATCTGTCCAAATGTCTTTTAAAGTTCTATTAGTTTCTTTCGTCAGAGGGTGGTGAATCTGTGGAATTCACTGCCACAGAAGGCTGTGAAGGCCAAGTCAGTGGATATTTTTTAGGCAAAGATTGACAGATTCTTGATCAGTACGGGTGCCAGGAGTTATGGGGAGAAGGCAGGAGAATGGGGCGGCACGGTGGCGCAGCGGTAGAGTTGCTGCCTTACAGCGAATGCAGCGCCAGAGTCTCAGGTTCGATCCTGACTACGGGCGCCGTCTGTACGGACTTTGTACGTTCTCCCCGTGACCTGCGTGGGTTTTCTCCGAGATCTTCGGTTTCCTCCCACACTCCAAAGACGTACAGGTATGTAGGTTAATTGGTTGTGCAAATGTAAAAATTGTCCCTAGTGGGTGTAGGATAGTGTTAGTGTGCGGGGATCGCTGGGCGGCGCGGACCCGGTGGGCCGAAGGGCCTGTTTCTGCGCTGTATCTCTAAATCTAAACCTAAAAATGGGGTTGAGAGGGAAAGCTAGTTCAGCCATGATTGAATGGCGGAGTGGACTTGATGAGCCGAATGGCCTCATTCTGCTCCTGTCACTTGTGAACTAATGCAAAATTATCACCGGTTATGAAATGGTTACTTTTATTTTATCAAGAAAGTAATCCCCAGCTCATGATGTATGTTAACTCACATTACCTCACTGTGTGATTTTTATGCCCGGGCATGGAAAATTAAAGTGCTTCTCTTCACCACAGGCCTGTTGCTGGATGATCCAAGCACTGATCTCAATTATGTTAAGTCCTCATCCCAATATTAAACATTGCCTGCAGCAGCCTGCCGATCACGGCAACCCAATGATTTCCATGTTGAAGCAGCGTGGCAAGTAATAACTGCCCAGCCTAACCTTTTATTCAGAGATGGTTGCTGTGCAGGAAGCGCAAAAATAAATATCCAATAATCTCGTAAAAATTTTAAAAATCTGTGCAGAGTGAATGCTGGAGAGAAAAAGTAAAGTCTGCAATAAGACGCATCACGGTGGAGTTGCTGCCTTGATGTTCGTCCTTCGGGTTCGAAGATGACCATGACTCCACTTTCAGTTGGAGGATTGGTGACTGTGGGTCCTGAAGTGACTGGTCAGGCCAATCCGGGCCCGGAAGGCACGCCCACACGTAGGACACAAGTGGATGGGTGCTGCAGTGGAAGTGGAGGTAGCCCGGGCCTTGCGCGCGGCCTTCCTCTGGGCCTCTGCAGTGCGAAACGGTCACCTATCCCTTTTCTCCGTAGATGCTGCCTGACCCGCTGAGTTACTCCAGCATTGCATGTCTACCTTGAGTGTGAACCAGCACCTGCAGCACCCCGAACATAATAGGTTGACTATTTTAAAAATAACAATTATGGTTAACAATGATAAGGCATAGATAAGGTGAATAGCCACAGTCTTTTCCCCACGATAGAGGGGGTCTAAAATTAGAGGACATAGAGGAAATATTTAATGGAGAATAATGCGTATTCTTACATTCAGGTCAAGACCCGAAACACAACCCATTCCTTCTCTCCGGAGATGCTGCCTGTCTTGCTGAGTTACTCCAGCATTAAAGTGTATTTGATTTCACAGCACAGTGAGCAATCACTGTGATGGCTGTTTGTGTTATAAATTGTAATTGTGTGTCTTGTGTTCTTTATTGTCTACTGCCGGACCCTGACGTGTGAGGACGCTGGCGCTATTTGTTCACCGCTTCTCCGTCAGGACAGTTCGTTTGTTTGTTTTTATGTCTTGACTGTTTTTGTAAAGCGTCTTTGAGCATTTGGAAAAGCGCTATATAAAATAAATGTTTATTATTATTATTATTAATAATTTAAAGATCAACGCAGAGATCAGCCACTACACATGGTTTTGGTTTTTGAACTCTTCATCGCCTTTGCCATTAGCAAAGTTATTTTGAGCTCATTGTTCGAAGATGACCATGACTTCACTTTCAGTTGGAGGATTGGTGACTGTGGGTCCTGAAGTGACTGGTCAGGCCAATCCGGGCCCGGAAGGCACGCCCACACGTAGGACACAAGTGGATGGGTGCTGCAGTGGAAGTGGAGGTAGCCCGGGCCTTGCGCGCGGTGCACTTCCTCTGGGCCTCTGCAGTGCGTCTGTTCGCTGCTGCACGGGCTCCTGTGGTGAGCTTGCTACACCAGGTTGGACGGTCCAGAGCAAGAGACTCCCAAGTGCTGAGGTTGATGTCCAAGTCTTTGAGGGGCACTTTTAGGCAGTCCTTAAACCGTTACTTCTGTCCTCCTACTGAGCGCTTGCCCTGACACAGTTCTCCATTCAGAAGCTGTTGTGGCAGTCGACTCTCGGGCATTCTGACGACATGGCCTGCCCATCTGGCTTGGGCTTTCCATAGGGGTGTGTGGACGCTGGGGATTCCGGCCCGTTCCAAGACCTCTACGTCGGGAATTTTGTCCTGCCACCTGATGTGAAGGAGTCTGCATAGGCAGCTCATGTGAAAGTGGTTGAGCTGTTTGGCATGTCTGTTGACAAAGGCCTTCGACACAGCCAGCAGAGATGGCTTGTGGAAGATAATGCAGAAGTTTGGCTGTCCCAGCAAGTTCATCACGATTGTCCGGCAGTTCCATGGCAGCACGAGTTGCTGCCTTACAACGCTGGAGTCCCGGGTTCGCTCCTGACTATGGGTGCTGTCTGTATAGAGTTTGCACGCTCTCCCCCGTGACCTGGGGAGGGGTTTCTCCGGTTTCCTCCCACACTCCAAAGACGTACAAGTTTGTAGGTTGATTGGCTTCGGTAAAAATTGGAAATTGCCCCTCGTGTGTAGGATAGTGCTGGTGTGCAGGTGATCGCTGGACGGCACGGACTCGATGGGCCGAAGGGCCTGCTTCAATATGATATGATGCGATACGATACGATAGAACTTTATTCACCCCAGGAGGGAAATCGATCTGCAAACAGTCACAAAAACACAAAAACACAAGATACATGAAACATGAAGTTAAAGTGAAGAGTGGAATGGATTGGGGATGTGCAAATGTTGGAGGGGGGGGTCAGAATCTGTCTCAGTCTACCCCATGACAGAAATTCTGCGCTGTATCTCTAAGTTAAACTATGAAAACCCTGGTTTAAAACGACCCTTTGTTCAGCCAACATCTCTTTAATTAAGGTTTTCGCTGATTCAATATCTTACCAGGAGCTTCCGACACGATGAAGTATTTTTCTTTATTCTCCACGGCGAATTAGTTGGAGTAGCAGTATATTGTATTAATGGAAAGAATACTGCGTATGATAATGGCAAACAATAACAAAAACAAAATGTCCAAACCTGGCGCAGGGAGATAGAATAAATGCATTGTGTTTAAACTGGAAACGCTGAAAGCATGTTCCATCCTTCACTGGGATTTCAACGACTGGCTAATACATGTAAACATCTGACAAATTCCTGCATACCCTGCTATATAATTCAGGCCTGTAATTCATACAAATATTTTAAAGTATTGTATGCGTCTGGAAGACTTGCAGTCAGTCGTTCCACCTCTTCCTAATCACTTTCCTCAAGATGGCCATTGGAAGACCCAGACGTTAATTGAAATTGAAGAGTTGTGAATCTGTGGAATTCTCTGCCTCAGAAGGCAGTGGAGGCCAATTCTCTGAATGCATTCAAGAGAGAGCTAGATAGAGCTCTTAAGGATAGCGGAGTCAGGGGGTATGGGGAGAAGGCAGGAACGGGGTACTGATTGAGAATGATCAGCCATGATCACATTGAATGGCGGTGCTAGCTCGAAGGGCCGAATGGCCTCCTCCTGCACCTATTGTCTATTGTCTAAATTGCTTCCCTTCCTTTTCCCATTGGAAGTCACCTGGCTATAAACAGCGAGCAGAAATTGGACTTCTTTGTTTCACTTGCATTTTAACTGAGGCAACTAAGGAGTTTTTTGACAACTAAGTTATCCATAAGGCCATAAGATACAGGAGCAGAATTACATCGAGGCAGCACGGTGGTGCAGCGGTAGAGTTGCTGCCTTACAGCGCCAGAGACCCATGTTCGATCCTGACTGTGGGTGCTGTCTGTACGGAGTTTATATGTTCTCCACGTGACTGCGTGGGTTTTCCCCGGCTGCTCCAGTTTTATTCCACACTCCAAAGATGTACAAGTTAGTAGGTTAGTTGACTTTGGTGAAAGTTGTAAATTGTCCCTACTGTGTAGGATAGTGCTAGTTCAGGGCGGTCGCTGGTCGGCGTGGACTCGGTGGGCTGAAAGGTCTGTTTCCACGCTGTATCTCTAAAGTCTAAAAGTTTAAAATGTTGCAAGCACTTAACATGTATGTGAATTTCAAAAACAATTGTATAAAATCATGCGGGGAATTGATGGGGGTGAATTCAGAGAATCTGTTACCCAGAGTAAGGGAATCAGGGGACATAAGTTTAAGGTGAAAGGGGAAGGAACCTGAGGACAATGTTTTCACCTGAAGGTAGTGGGTATATGGAATAAACTGCCAGAGGATTTAGTTGAGGCAGGTACAACAACAACATTAAAAAGATTTATTCACAAAATGCTGGAGTAACTCAGCAGGTCAGGCAGCATCTCGGGAGAGAATTATCCATAAGGCCATAAGATACAGGAGTAGAATTACATCGAGACAGCGCGGTGGCGCAGCGGTAGAGTTGCTGCCTTACAGCGCCAGAGGCCCGGGTTCGATCCTGACTGTGGGTGCTGTCTGTACATTTGGACAAGTACATAGATAGGAAAGATTTAGAAGGATATGGGCCAAATCCGGGTAATGGGACTAGCTTGGGTGGGCATCTTGGTCGGCATGGAGGAGTTGGGCCGAAGGGCCTGTTTCCTTGCTATATGACTCTATGACAATGTAAAACAAGCATTGGCTTTGTGGAGTATGGACAGACCTCTGCCCAAAGCTTCTTGGTTCCAAAGTATTTTTCTTTGATAAGAATGCAATCATATCATGTTTACCACGAGACGAACTCAAATGCAGACATCAGCATTAGCACAGAGCTGTCAGGCAAATGCAGGAAGTACATGATAGAATAGCTGCCATCTCACTGCAGTCATAGCCAGAGGCTTATGCTATCGATGTTCAATTTGCACTACAGTTGTTGAGAAAGTTAAACTGAGGCAATTAAATAAATCTGGGATTTAAAATAAAAGCTGGTATCAGAAGTGTTGGCTTTTGAAATTACTTTATTGACTAGAGTCGCAGAGCTGAACAGCATGAAAACAGGCCCTCCAGCCCGCCTACATACTGTTCAAGTTGGCATTCTGGACTTGTCACATTTGCCTGCATTTGGCCCATATCCCTCAAAATTCTTCCTATCCATATATCTGTTCAAAATGTCACAATTGTGCCCACTTCTATGCCTTCCTCTGGCAGCTCGTTCCACATACAGATGGACTACCCTCTGCGTGAAAAGGTTGCCCCCGATGTCCTTCTTAAATCTCTCCTCTCTCGCCTTATGCCCTCTAGCCTTTAGTTTAGTTTGGAGATGCAGTGCGGAAGCAGGCTCTTCGGCCCACTGAGTCCGCGCCGACCAGCGATCCCCGCACACTAGCAGTGTCCTACACGCACTAGGGACAATTTCCAATTTTACCAAACTCAATTGACCTACGTCTTTGGAGAGTGGGAGGGAACCGGAGCACCCGGAGAAAACCCACGCAGTCACAGGGAGAATGTACAAACTCCGAACTCCGCACAGACAGCACCTGTGGTCAGGATCGAACCGGGGTCTCTGGCACTGTGAGCTATTGTTGGTATTGCAATGTAAACTCCTCTGTGAACCATTTAACTCCACTGAATGTGATTGCGGATTATTTTCTGTTTTTGCATTCCCCGCAGTGCATGTATCTGGTGCGTACAGCATGTGTGATTATCTGCCCATTAATTTATTACAGCAAATATCTTGTGCACAGCAGACATCCATATTACCGATAAGCACTCTAAACTGCAACCTGCACTGCTTTTGAATGTGTACCGTTGGCTGCATATTATAAGTTTAGTTTAAGCTTAGTTTATTATCGTCATAAGTACCGAGCGAGGTAAAGTGAAAAGCTTTTTTTGCAGCATGCTATCCAGTCAGTGCAAAAACTATACATCAGACATGTCCAAAGTCCGGCCCGGGGGCCAATCGCGGCCCGAGGTCAGATTTTATACGGCCCGCACCTTCCGTCTTAAAATGTGTTATTTATGGCCCGCCAGCACTGTCTAACAGAATGGAGGTAGGGGGAGGGGGAGAGGGGAGAGGGGAGAGGGGAGGGGAGAGGGCGACCACACCTCCCAGTGGTCAGCGCTGCCCGACCTCCCCCCTCCCCCTCCCCCCCCCGCCCCCCCGCCCCGAGCGGGAGAGGCGACGGCGACTACACTTCCCGGCGCCGGGGTTGAGGGCGTGCGGGGAACGGGAGAGCAGCAGCTGAGCTCTCCTCACCCCACACGCTCATTGGCAGGCGCTGCCGTCAGTCGGGCGAGTGCCGCATTCCCCCCCGCCCCACCTAGCGGGAGAGGCAACCGCGACTACACCGACTACACTGACTACACCGACTACACCGACTACACCGACTACACCGACTACACCGACTACACCGACTACACCGACTACACCGACTACACCGACTACACCGACTACACCGACTACACCGACTACACCGACTACACCGACTACACCGACTACACCGACTACACCGACTACACCGACTACACCGACTACACTGACTACACCGACTACACTTCCTGGCAGTCAACGCTGCCCGATCTGCGGATTGTCAGACGCGAGGTCTGGGGGGGGGGGGGAGCGTATTGGATAAAGGTCCAGGGGGGGGGGGGAGCGTATTGGATAAAGGTCCGGGGGGGGGGGGAGCGCATTAGTTAAAGGTCCGGGGAGGGGGGGAGCGCATTAGTTAAAGGTCCGGGGGGGGGGGAGCACATTAGTTAAAGGTCCGGGGGGGGGGGGGGAGCGCATTAGTTAAAGGTTCGGGGGGGGGGGGGGGCATTGGCCCTTGGGTATTTTCACATTATCAAATCTGGCCCCCTTTGAAAAAAGTTTGGACACCGCTGCTATACATGCTTACAATCAAATCGGCCACGGTGTACAGGATAAAGGGAATAACGTTTAGTGCAAGATAAAATCCAGTATTGTCCGATGGAAGATAGTCCGAGGGTCGACAATGAGGTGGTAGCCCAGGTCCACGCTCTCGTTGGTGATCAGGTGGTTCCGTTGCCTGACAACAGCTGGGAAGATGCTGCTCGTGAATCTGGAGGTGTACGTTTGCAAACTGTGCCTCTTGCCTGGTGGGAGAGGGGAGAAGAGAACGGGGCAATGCTGAAAAGATACAGTGACTCACGATTGACGTTTTAATAGGATAATTCAAGAGAGAGTTGTGTTCAAGAGTGGAATTCTCTGCCTCAGAAGGCAGTGGGGGCCAATTCTCTGAATGCATTCAAGGGAGAGCTAGATAGAGCTCTTAAGGACAGCAGAGTCAGGGGGTATGGGGAGAGGGCAGGAACGGGGTACTGATTGAGAATGATCAGCCACGATCACATTGAATGGCGGTGCTGGCTCGAAGGTCCGAATGGCCTCCTCCTGCACCTATTGTCTATTGTCTATTGTCTAAGAGAGAGTTGGATATAGCTCTTGGGGCTAACGGAATCAAGGGATATGGGGAGAAAGCTGGAACGGGGTACTGATTTTGGATGATCAGCCATGATCATATTGAATGGCGGTGCTGGCTTGAAGGGCCGAATGGCCTCCTCCTTCACCTATTTTCTTTGTTTCTATAATGCATATTTAAACATGGCCGAGTATCCTTATGAAGGGTGATGAGTTGCACAGGCATGTCTTCCTGCCACTGAAAGGGTTAATATCAGTTTATCCTGTTGAAATCGGTCCTGACAAGCTCTCCGACTGTTGGATGTAAGTTCTCCCTCTGGATTCCTACGTGATGTGGTTTAATTTCAGACAGATCATCTGCTGCTTGTTCCGACCTTGGAATAAGATGTTGTTTCTTGGTTGCTGAAGTTATAGCTCTGTGAGCAGTCAAAACCACAGGGCTTTAGAAAACAAAACACACAACTCTGAACAAAACCAATGTTTAGTTTTCCACGTCTTAAATCTTTGAAACACTGGAGTTAATTATTCGGTTCTTGCGAATCTCAGATTGGATCATTTTATGCATTTGGAGTTGCATGCTTTGCTCTGTTGTATTTGATATACGACACCCATTCCTTCTCTCCAGAGATGCTGCCCGTCCCGCTGGGTTACTCCAGCATTTTGTATCTATCTTAGCATCTGCAGTTCCTTCCTCGATAGAGCTCTTAAGGATAGCGGAGTCAGGGGGTACGGGGAGAAGGCAGGAACGGGGTACTGATTGTGAATGATCAGCCATGATTATATTGAATGGCGGTGCTGGCTCGAACGGCCGATGGCCTACCCCTGCACCGGTTGTCCATTGTCTACACATAATATTTTCCTGCTGTGTTCCATGAGTTCAAGCATTGTCACACTAACAGTTATGATTCTGTAAATTTGGTCAAAATGCTACATAATTCAGCTTTATCACAATTTAACATCTTTGTCGAGATATTGGACACAAATCTCGGGAGATATTGACCTGAATACCAATCCGGCTATTTAAGTTGTGTAGGAAGGGGCTGCTGGTGCTGCTTTACACCGAAGATAGACACAAAATGTTGGAGTAACTCACGTGGTGGTGCAGCGGTAGAGTTGCTGCCTTACAGCGCCAGAGACCCGGGTTCAATCCCAACCACAGGTGTTGTCTGTAAAGAGTTTGTCCGTTCTCCCCGTGACCTGAGTGGGTATTCTCTGGGTGCCCCGGTTTCTTCCCACGATCCAAAGATGTACAGGTTTGTCGGTTAATTGGCTTAGGTAAAATTGTAAATTGCTCCTAGTGTGTGTAGGATAGAGTTTGTGTGCGGGGATCGCTGGTTGGCACGGACTCAGTGGGCCAAAGGGCCTGTTTGTGCGCTGTATCTCTAAACTAAACTAGACTCAGCAGGACAGGCAGCATCGCGGGAGAATGGATGACACTGTGGCAGCACGGTGGCGCAGCGGTAGAGTTGCTGCCACACAGCGCTTGAAGCACCGGAGACCCGGGTTCGATCCTGACTACGGGTGCTGTCTGTGCGGAGTTTGTACGTTCTTCCCCCTGACCGCGTGGGTTTTCTCCGAGATCTTCGGTTTCCTCCCACACTCCAAAGACGTACAGGTTTGTAGGCTAATTGGCTGGGTATAAATGTAAATTGTCCCTAATGTGTGTAGGATAGTGTCAATGTGCGGGGATCGCAGGTCTGTGCGGACTCAGTGGGCCGAAGGGCCTGGATCTGCGCTGTATCTTTAAACTAAACTAAACTAGGCAGGATAGGCCGCATCTCTGGAGAAAATGAGTGGGTGGTGTTTCGGGTCGAGACCCTTCTTCAGAGGTGCTGCCTGACCTGCTGAGTTACTCCGCCATTTTTGTGTCTATCTGCTGTTTCAGTTTCCCGTTCTTTCCGTTTTTATATTGAGCATCATTTCTTATTAGTGTCATGGAGATAAAGGTTCTTTGAAGAGAGAATATTTGAAATGATAAATAAATGAGGCCTGGATAGCTGTAGGATGATTGCATTCACATTATGCAGATTACCCCATGTTCACTTCAGTGGAAGAGAATAGTATCTTCATCCGGCTTTTGTGATCTGATGGCGGGCTATAGATCTAAATAAATGCTGCCAACTTCCATGCAATTAAGACAATCCTTCATTTTAACGAGGAGCGATGTTTAGCATTGATGAGCCAGCATTTAATGGCAGCATGCAGAGCAGCCATGAGGAGAAACCTTTCTCAAACTCAACCCAGGTCCAACAAACGAAACGTTCCAAGGGAATAGTTTAACTTCATGAGTTCATAAGTGATAGGAGCAGAATTAGGAGCAGAATTAGGCCATTCGGCCCATCAAGTCTTCTCCGACATTCAATCATGGATGATCTATCTCTCCCTCTCAACTCCATTCTCCTGCCTTCTCCCCACATCCCCTCCTCCCCAAAACCCCTTCCAGCACTGCAACAGGCAGCTTGGGCCCACCGAGCCCACGCCCACCAGCGATCCCCACACACTAGCACTACCCGACACACGAGGGACAATTTACAATTTTACCAAAGCCAATTAACCTGTGAACCCATTTGTCTTTGGAGTGTGGGTGGGATGGCAGGACTTTCATATGAAGAAAGACTGGATAGACTCGGCTTGTACTCGCTGGAATTTAGAAGATTGAGGGGGGATCTTATAGAAACTTACAAAATTCTTAAGGGGTTGGACGGACAGGCTAGATGCAGGAAGATTGTTACCGATGTTGGGGAAGTCCAGAATAAGGGGTCACAGTTTAAGGATAAGGGGGAAGTCTTTTAGGACCGAGATGAGAAAGTTATTTTTCACACAGAGAGTGGTGAATCTGTGGAATTCTCTGCCACAGAAGGTCAAGTCAATTTTATTTGTATAGCACATTTAAAAACAACCCACGTTGACCAAAGTGCTGCACATCTGATTAGGAAAAAAATAAATAAACATACAGTAGTTGAGGCCAGTTCATTGGCTATATTTAAGAGGGAGTTAGATGTGGCCCTTGTGGCTAAAGGGATCAGAGGGTATGGAGAGAAGGCAGGTACGGGATACTGAGTTGGATGATCAGCTATGATCATATTGAATGGTGGTGCAGGCCCGAAGGGCCGAATGGCCTACTCCTGCACCTATTTTATATGTTTCTATGTTTCTTTGGAAACCCGGAGCACCCGGAGAAAACCCACTCAGTCACGGGGAGAACGTGCAAACTCCGAACAGACACCACACATTGTCAGAATCCAACCCGGGTCTCGGGCACTGTGAGTGAGACAGCAACTCTACCGCTGCACCACCATGCCGTCATAAATGATTTCACAAAGCTGCAAATTGTCCTTTCACCTCCTAATTCCGTGATCCTTTACACACAAATTGGTGCGAGGCGCATCTTGGCTCTAGGTCTGAACAATAGCCAATAGACAATAGGTGCAGGAGGAGGCCATTCGGCCCTTCGAGCCAGCACCGCCATTCAATGTGATCATGGCTGATCATTCTCAATCAGTACCCCGTTCCTGCCTTCTCCCCATACCCCCTGACTCCGCTATCCTTAAGAGCTCTATCTAGCTCTCTCTTGAATGTATTCAGAGAATTGGCCTCCACTGCCTTGTGAGGCAGAGAATTCCACAGATTCACAACTAATCTGACTGAAAACGTTTTTCCTCATCTCAGTTCTAAATGGCCTACCCCTTATTCTTAAACTGTGGCCCCTTGTTCTGGACTCCCCCAACATTGGGAACATGTTTCCTGCCTCTCACGTGTCCAACCCCTTAATAATCTTATACGTCTGACTTGGTGCGGCTTTAACTTAACTATGGGCCCACAGCACGAATTTATCCACCAAATGATGCATGATACACCATGCATTATTAAACTGGTAGCTTCAATCAGAAAGATCAGCGTCATGACTGTTGTAGTTAGGATACTTTGCAAAGCGTACCACAAGACAAAAGACTGTTCCTTTACAGCAGTGGCATTTAACTGAGTTTGGGTTTGATTCTGCTCACCAGCTGAAATAAAGATGGAAGAATGTTCCACTGTTTTCAGTGTTGATCGCCCTGCTGGAGGAAGGGTGGACAGAATGCAGAGAAGATGTACAAGCACATTGCCAGGACTCAAAGGTCTGAGGTTGGGCAGGCTAGGACTTTATTCCTTGGAGCGCAGAAGGCTGAGGGGTGGTGTTATAGAGGTGGATAAAATCACGAGGGTAATACATAGATTATGTTGCCCAGGGCAGGGGAATCAAGAACCAGAGGACGCAGGTTTAAGGTTTGAGGGGAAAGTTTCAATAGGAACCTGAGGGGCAGATTTTTCACTCCAAGGGCAATGGGTATATGGAATGAACTGCCAGAGGAAGTAGTTGAGGCAGGCATTATAACAGCATTTAAAAGACACTTGGACAGGTACGAGGATAGGAAAGGTTTATAGCCAATAGACAATAGACAATAGGTGCAGGAGTAGGCCATTCGGCCCTTCAAGCTAGCACCACCATTCAATGTGATCATGGCTGATCATTCTCAATCGTTACCCCGTTCCTGCCTTCTCCCCATAACCCCTGACTCCGCTACCCTTAAGAGCTCTATCTAGGTCTCTCTTGAATGCATTCAGAGAATTGGCCTCCACTGCCTTCTGAGGCAGTGAATTTAGAGGGATACGGGCCAAGTACGGGCAAAGGGGACTGGCTTAGATGGGGCATCTTGGCCAGCATGGAGGAGTTGACCATTGACCATTGTTCTCCTGAGACGAGGAGATTGCAAATGGATGTGAGAGGTATTTAAAATCACAAGGCATTGACAGAAAGAAGAGTCCCAACCATTCTAAAGAAGGGTCTTGATCTGAAACGTTGCCCATCCATCTTCTCCAGAGATGCTGCCTGACCCACAGAGTTACTCTAGCACTCTGTGTCCATTTTTGATGGAAAGAAACTCCTCCGAATGGAGAAGGATCAAGAATAAGTGCCTCTGGAGTGAAATGGATTGACCAAAGAACCAAAACCGACACGAGGAAAAGAAAGTGTAGGAACTGCAGATGCTGGTACATCCTGAAGGTATATACAAAGTGCTGGAGTAACTCCATAACTCTACATTCTCCAGAGATGCTGCCTGACCCGCTAGGTTACTCCAGCACTTTGTGCCTTTCTTATGAGGAAAGCAATGTTTTTACACACTGAGTGGTCAGAGTCTAGAATGTGCTGCCAGAGGTAACAGAGGAGGCAGATTCAGTTGTAACGTTGAAACATAGAAAATAGAAACATAGAAAATAGGTGCAGGAGTAGGCCATTCGGCCCTTCGAGCCTGCACCGCCATTCAATATGATCATGGCTGATCATCCAACTCAGTATCCTGTACCTGCCTTCTCTCCATACCCCCTGATCCCTTTAGCCACAAGGGCCACATCTAACTCCCTCTTAAATATAGCCAATGAACTGGCCTCAACTACCTTCTGTGGCAGAGAATTCCACAGATTCACCACTCTGTGTGAAAAAAACGTTCTCAATAAGTGCAGGAGGAGGCCATTCGGCCCTTGGAGCCAGCACCGCCACTCATTGTGATCATGGCTGAAAGGAGTGCTGGATATCTACTGAACGGAAGGAACTTGTAGGACTGTGGAGAAGTGTAAGCAGTTGGAGTACTGTTATGCAGAAGCCAGAGCAACTTGATATCTATGCCAGGCCGACTCCGCAACTCCACCAGGGCAACAGACCTTCGTGGTCAGGTCAAGAGCCCTGCACTTACAACAACTGGGACATGGTAATGGCGGCAAACTGACGACTCTGTAAACTGTCTGAGTGCACAACTGCTGTACATGAGTACTGTATCTGAGATGCTTATCCAAAATGGGGCGGCACAGTGGCGCAGCGGTAGAGTTGCTGCCTTACAGCTAATGCAGCGCCGGAGATTCAGGTGCGATCCTGACTACGGGCGCCGTCTGTACGGAGTTTGTACGTTCTCCCAGTGACCTGCGTGGGTTTTCTCCGAGATCTTCGGTTTCCTCCCACACTCCAAAGACGTACAGGTATGCAGGTTAATTGACTGGGTAAATGATAAAATTGCCCCTAGTGTGTGTAGGATAGTGTTGATGTGCGGGGATCGCTGGGCGGCGCGGACTCGGTGGGCCGAAGGGCCTGTTTCCGCGCTGTATCTCTAAATCTAAAAAATCTAAAATGCATCCAAGTGCTTACGTTTAGTGATACTTGTACTGAACTGTATACAGAAATTCATTTCACTGTACAATGTGACAATAAACTAAACTAAACTAAACTAGACTATAACCATAGATGGACACAAAATGCTGGAGTAACTCAGCGGGACAGGCAGCGTCTCTGGATGGAAGGAATGGGTCGAGACCCGAAACGTCACCCATTCCTTCCATCCAGAGATGCTGCCTGTCCCGCTGAGTTACTCCAGCATTTTGTGTCCATCTTCGGTGTAAACCAGCACCTGCAGCTCCTTCCTAAACTACAACCATTCTGTGATCAATGCAGGTTTTGTGTTGTTGTGGGATCTTAACACTAGAGCAAGAACATAAGGAATGGAATCAGTGACGGGGCAGTGAATCCCTGGTGTATTCAGCAGTTCAGCAAGACATTGAGTGATCATTTACCTTGATGCTACTTTTCCTGCAGTAGCCCACATCCCCGGATTCCTTTCGCATCGAAAAAAATCGTTCCAAAGGTGTAGATTCAACGCGGCAGCATTCTTATTGATTTTGATCTCGCCAGAATTTCTGACATGGTACATTTAAAGAAGCAGCTTTTCTTTTTTTTTAAAAGAATCACTGTTGTTGAGGTGATCCTCTACCACCCGGGCAGCAAGCTCCGTGGCAAATCACTCGCACTGTATAAAAAACACAACGCAAAGTCGAGGTGCTGGAAAAAGAAACACAGATTATTAAGGGGTTGGACACGTTAGAGGCAGGAAACATGTTCCCAATGTTGGGGGAGTCCAGAACAAGGGGCCACAGTTTAAGAATAAGGGGTAGGCCATTTAGAACTGAGATGAGGAAAAACTTTTTCAATCAGAGAGTTGTGAATCTGTGGAATTCTCTGCCTCAGAAGGCAATGGAGGCCAATTCTCTGAATGCATTCAAGAGAGAGCTGGATAGTGCTCTTAAGGATTGCGGAGTCAGGGGGTATGGGGAGAAGGCAGGAACGGGGTACTAATTTAGAATGATCAGCCATGATCACATTGAATGGCGGTGCTGACTCGAAGGGCCGAATAGCCTCCTCCTGCACCTATTGTCTACTGTTTATTGTCTAAAGGCAAGGCGCTGGAAATACTCAGCAGGCCAGACAGCATCTGAGCAAAGAGAAGCAGAGATCACCTTTCAGCATCAAAGCCCCCTCCTAGAAACTGGGAGAGAGAAAGAGAAAAAGAACCTTCGAAACAAGGAACTGCAGAACTTCAGCACGGTGGCGCAGCGGTAGAGTTGCTGCCTCACAGCGCCAGTGACGCGGGTTCGAACCGGACTACGGGCGCTGTCTGTACGCAGTTTGTACGTTCTCCCCGTGACCTGCGTGGGTTTTCTCCGAGATCTTCGGTTTCTTCCCACCCTCCAAAGACGTGCAGGTTTGCAGGTTAATTGGCTGGGAATAAATCTAAAAACTGTCCCCAGTGTGTGTAGGATAGTGTTAGTGTGCGGGGATCACTGGTCGGCGCGGATTCGTAGGGCAAAAGGGCTTGTTTCCGTGCTGTATCTCTAAGCTAAACTAAGGATGCTGGTTTACCAAGAAAAGACACAAAATGCTGAGTAAATCAGCGGGTCAAGCAGCATCTGGAGTACTGTGTGCAGTTTTGGTCTCCAAATTTGAGGAAGGATATTCTTGCTATTGAGGGCGTGCAGCGTAGGTTTACTAGGTTAATTCCCGGAATGGCGGGACTGTCATATGTTGAAAGACTGGAGCGACTAGGCTTGTATACACTGGAATTTAGAAGAATGAGAGGGGATCTTATCGAAACATATAAGATTATTAAGGGGTTGGACACGCTAGAGGCAGGAAACATGTTCCCAATGTTGGGGGAGTCCAGAACAAGGGGCCACAGTTTAAGAATAAGGGGTAGGCCATTTAGAACGGAGATGAGGAAAAACCTTTTCAGTCAGAGAGTTGTGAATCTGTGGAATTCTCTGCCTCAGAAGGCAGTGGAGGCCAATTCTCTGAATGCATTCAAGAGAAAGCTAGATAGAGCTCTTAAGGATAGCGGAGTCAGGGGGTATGGGGAGAAGGAAGGAACGGGGTACTGATTGGGAATGATCAGCCAAGATTACATTGAATGGCGGTGCTGGCTCGAAGGGCCGAATGGCTACTCCTGCACCTATTGTCTATTGTCTATCTCCGGAGAACTTGGATAGATTAATTCTCGGGTTGGGATCATTCTTCAGCCTGGAGAAGAGTCCCCGACCCAAACAGGTGACCTATCCTGGTTCTCCAGGGATGCTGCCTGACCTGCTGAGAAAGTTCGTTTTAAGATGTAGAGTAGCAGGGGGCAGTGATGGATAGGGCTAAGGGAATATCTCTGATAGAGTGGGGCTAGTGTTGTTGTGGGAGAGGTTGAAGAGGAAACACAGTCAATGGGGGCAATTAGAAAGAGAGGAATGAGAGGGATAACTTATCATGTGTAGGAAAGAACTGCAGATGCTGGTTTAAACCAAAGATAGACACAAAATACTGCTGTAACTCAGCGGGACAGGCAGCATCTCTGGAGAAAAGGAACGGGTGACGTTTTGGGTCATGGAACGTAACGCCTGCGTAAGTCGGGGAATGGCGGTACTTGTACGGGAAGCTGCAGTTGCTGATGTTGCCATTCACTTGCTGCTCTTGTCCATGGTGATGGATGTCCTGGTTTTGTGAAGTGCTGTCTTCGTAGCTCGGACAAATAGCCTCCGTGCATTTTCCAGATGCTGTACCCTGCAGTCAATGTGCAGCCATGATGGATGGTGTGAATGTGCAAGGTTGTTGATGAGGTGCCCTTTCGGCAGCTGGCTTTGTTGCGGATGGTGCCGGGCTTCTGGAGATCTGTCGGGCGTTGAGCTCCAGGGGTCAAGTGCAGAATATCTCACCAGGCTCCTGAACTGTGCCCACCGTGGAGTGCGAACCCGGCCCCCTGATCCATCGGCGTTGGCTGGGACCCGCACCACCGAGAACGAGGAGCGGCCCGTGAGCAAGTGCCGGGAGCACAGGGGGGACCGTCGTGAGCGGGGGGGGGGGGGGGGGGGGGCCGTGGTGGCGATAGCGAGGGGCTGCCGAGAACAAAGGGGGACCTGGCAACGGTGGGGGTGGGGGTCTGCTACCATGGTGCAGCGGGCAGAGGATAGGACCGTTCAGTGAACCCTTGTAACTTTGTCAGCGCCAAAACATGGCGACACGTGTACTGCCTGGGTGAGGTCTGCTGTATCATTTACCGGGTTGTATGCAAAACAAAGCATTTCCTGTACCTGAGTACATGAGACAATAGACAATAGACAATAGACAATAGACAATAGACAATAGGTGCAGGAGGAGGCCATTCGGCCCTTCGAGCCAGCACCGCCATTCAATGTGATCATGACTGATCATTCTCAATCAGTACCCCGTTCCTGCCTTCTCCCCATACCCCCTGACTCCGCTATCCTTAAGAGCACTATCCAGCTCTCTCTTGAATGCATTCAGAGAATTGGCCTCCACTGCCTTCTGAGGCAGAGAATTCCACAGATTCACAACTCTCTGACTGAAATTTTTTTTTCCTCATCTCAGTTCTAAATGGCCTACCCCTTATTCTTAAACTGTGGCCCCTTGTTCTGGACCCCCCCAACATTGGGAACATGTTTCCTGCCTCTAACGTGTCCAACCCGTAATAATCTTATACGTTTCGATAAGATCTCCTCACATCCTTCTAAATTCCAGTGTATACAAGCCTAGTCGCTCCAGTCTTTCAACATATGACAGCCCCGCCATTCCGGGAATTAACCTAGTAAACCTACGCTGCTGCTCTCAATAGCAAGAATATCCTCCCTCAAATTTGGAGACCAAAACTGCACACAGTACTCCAGGTGCGGTCTCACAATAACCTACCATTGACTCATTGTAGCTTGTAGAAAGACATTAGAAGGTGCGTCACCCATCTCATGTCAACCAGCTTCTGACACTGGCTTGCAGCCATAGTATTTGTATGGTGCTTTCATTGAATTTTCAGGCAATGGTGACCCCAGATTATGGATGGGGAGGGAGTTGAACGAAATGTCTTTCCATGCGAGGAGTAGCTGGCTGGATTCTCTTCCGCTGCCGATGATTATTATTTCCATAACACAAACGTTACATTCCACTTCATCAGCCCATGACAGAACGTTGCCTAGATCGTGCTGCGTGGAAGCATGGACTTCTTTATTTACTAATAAGTTCCAGAGTTGGACAATGTACAGTCAGTACAGCCACTTCTGAGCCTTGTTGTCATCCACTCCCATCACTGTTGTTGACAGAGAGTGGAAAGGTTTACAGGCAATTAGACAGATTGATTTCTCGTGCTCATTGAGGACAGGATACACCGGGCAACTTATCACTTTATCAGGTAGATGCCAGATGTAACTCTCCGGGAACAGCGTGATTAAAGAGACAGTTGTTTCTGGAGCAGAGGTCTTCAGTGTTACGGCTAGGATAATGCCTGATTCGATAATCTCTGTGCATCCGGCCCTCTCAGATCATTCTTCATATCCTGATGAGTGAATTGAATTGGCTGAAGATAGTTTCTGGTGCAGCAGGGTCTTCAGAAGAAAGCAGAGATGGATTATCTATCTCTTCTGGCTGAAGATGGTTGCAAATGCTGCACCTTTCAGTACGCGCATGTCGGGACCAACTGTTGATGAGGAAGGGGCTGCCCCTGAAGTCTCCTGTTCCTGTTAACTGTTCAGCTGTCCGCCCCTCAATGTGACTGAAGACTGCAGAGCGTTCATCTGCTTCAATAGTTGTGAAGGGAGAGCACAACGGGTCAGGCAGCATCTCTGGAGAAAAAGGAATAGGTGATGTTTCGGGCCGAGACCCTTCCTCAGACTGAGAGTCAGAGGAGAGGGAAACTAGAGGTAAGGAAAGTCACAGGCCAGATCCGAGCCAGCACCGATGTGTGTAGGAAGGAACTGCAGGTGCTGGTTTACACCGAAGATAAACACAAAATGCTGGAGTAACTCAGTCGTTTGGGCAGCTTACAACCCAATGGTATGATTATTAATTTCTCTAACTTGAAGTAACCCTTGCTTCCCCTCTCTCTCCGTCCCTCCCCCACCGACTAGTTTCACTGTCCTCCAGATTAATTTTACTGTTTGCGTGCCTCTTTGTCACCTTCCCCTCACCCAACAATGAACTATTCTACATTTCCCAGATCATCGTCTGCCTTGATCTGTCGTTTTCACACCTTACCTTTCCATATCTCCAGTTTCCCACTTCCCTGACTCTCACTCTGAAGAAGGGTCTCGACCCGAAACGTCACCCATTCCTTCTCTCCAGAGATGCTGCCCGTCCCGCTGAGTTACTACAACATTTCATGACTATCTCCGAGACCACAATGACGTAGCTTAGCTTTGATTATTGCTGTCCAATGCACATTTAGTGCACATTCCACACGGATTCTGCCTAGGCTGAAGGGCCTAAGCTACAAAGGGAGGTTGGGCATGTGTGGACAGGTTGGTAGATTATAATCATGCATTGTCTTTCCGCTGTTTGGATAGCACGAAAGAAGAAAGCTTTTCACTGTACCTCAGAACGCGTGACAACGAACTAAACTAAACAAGTTCTGACAATCAAGTTGAGTGTGATACGTCCATCTCATATTTTGTTGTCTGTGGAAATAAGCTGCTACACGATGTCATGCAATCTTTACTAACAGGTCGACAACAGTCCCGGCCTCAGTGCAGATTGATGGCAAAGCTGAGCTGCTTTATTGCACCAGCATTTTCCACAATCTACCTCACTGAAAAGCCGTGTCTCACCTTCAAGCAGTTCCCCACAAGAGATGGGCCGCTCTCCAGGCAAATTGGAAACTGTGCAATCAGTCTCCTCCAGTGCTGGCAAGCGTGCAAGCTCGGAGAAAGAGCTTCAAGCCGTCATTGATTTGTTCACTGAAGCAAATGAAAGAATGGACCTTTTCGTTGAACAAATGCAGATCGATAGTCTTTTATCAACCTGCCCATGCAGTACAACACTTCCCCCTGTCCATGAAGCTCTGCCAAAAGACCGGAGTGCTTCCCGTATCTCCGGAGCCATCTCTCAGCAAAGTCAGACATTGATTATTACATTCACCATTGCCTTTTGTGCACTAGTTCAGCCCTTGGCCATCTGAGGCGAAGGATTCTTTGAAGAGCAAGGACTCAAGTCCATCGCAAAGCTCTAGGATTGATGCCAAGTCTCAAACCTTACGTTTAACCATCTCAGGTCAATCTCATTTTCATTCCTCAGGAAAACCTGATAACTTTTGAGGTTGAGTTTTGTTTATTGTTACATGTACCGAGGCACAGTTGCGTGCAAACTAGACAACACAGGATGTGTATCAAGACATCCACAATGCACAGCTGTCAGGGGTTATGGCGAGAAGGCAGACTAGGGTTGAGAGGGAAAGACAGATCAGCCATGATTTGAATGGCGGAGTAGACTCGATGTGCCGAATGGCCTTATTCTGCTCGAAAACCTATGAACTTATAAACCTATCCGTTCATTAAACTTGCAACTGTCCACAAATGTCTCACAAAGTCAAATGGAGAAGCATTTGTCCTTAGCTATTTTCTTAATGAAGTGAGTCCTACTTTGTC
This sequence comes from Rhinoraja longicauda, assembly GCF_053455715.1. Taxonomy (NCBI): domain Eukaryota; kingdom Metazoa; phylum Chordata; class Chondrichthyes; order Rajiformes; family Arhynchobatidae; genus Rhinoraja; species Rhinoraja longicauda. Next base: position 8,149,035 of record NC_135966.1, on the reverse strand, counting down.
TTCATTACCAGAAATGTAAGCAGTGGAATTTTAACCCGGTTGATCGCTTGTTTAAAATGGTTTAATGTGCCCAATTTGTGCATTCGATTTGGATATAGATAATTTGGAGGCTATTGGAAGTAAGTGTTTGACGAGCTGAGATTTCAATGTTGTTCTTTCCAGAGGTTATTCAGCTAAATCTTCCAGAAGATAAGAAGGTCATTGTTACCACGGTAACCGTTGGGCTGAGTGCTGTCTTGTCCTGTGCTGTTGAGGGCACTTTGAGACCACCTATCATCTGGAAACACAATGGAATCACGTTGAATTTCTTGGATTTGGAAGATATCAATGTAAGTGAAACGTCACACAAGCCATTTGCATTATTTCACGGCACGTTTAGACTTTTAGACTTGAAACTTTAGAGATACTGCGCAGAAACAGGCCCTTTCGGCCTACCGAGTCCGTGCTGACCAACGATCACCCCATACACTACCTCTATCCTACACACCAGGGACAATTTACACTTATACCAAAGCCAATTAACCTACAAACCTGTATGTCTTTGGAGTGTGGAGGGAAACCGGAGCACCTGGGGAAAACCCACTCGGTCGCAGGGGGAATATACAAACTCCGTACAGACAGTACCCGCAGTCAAGATGGAGCCTGGGTCTCTGGCACTGTAAGGCAGCAACTCTACCGCTGCACCAGCGTGCCGCCCCTAAAGTTTCGTTTAGTTGGGTTTACTTTTACATAGATACATTTTATTACTTTTACATACAAAATAGTCTACCTTTTACATAGACAAAAGGAGCAGGAGTAGGCCATTCGGCCCTTCGAGCCAGCACCAACATTCAATGTGTTCATGGCTGATCATCCATAATCAGTACCCCTTTCCTGCCTTCTTCCCATATCCCTTGATTCCACTAGCCCTAAGAGCTCTACATAACTCTCTTTTGAATGCATCCAGTGAATCGGCCTCCGCTGCCGTTTGAGGCAGAGAATTCCACAAATTCACAACTCTCAGTGTGAAAAAAAAATTCCTCGTCACAGTTCTAAATGGCCTACCCCTTATTCTTATACTGTGTCCCCTGGTTCTGGACTCCCCCCAACATCGGAAACGTTTCCTGCATCTGACGTGTCCAATCCTTTAATAATTTTATATGTTTCGATAAGATCCCCTCTCATCCTTCTAAATTCCAGTGTATACAAGCCCAGTTGCTCCATTCTTTCATCATACGACAGTCCCCGCCATCCCGGGAATTAACCTCGTGAACCTACGCTGCACTCCCTCAATAGCAAGAATGTCTTTCCTCAAATTAGGATTTTTTGAGGACCTTGAAATGGCACACTAGCCAAACAACTGAGACTTAATTACATGCCTCTGATTCCATTATTGGATCCTGATATATCCATGTAGAAACTAGAAAGAAATAAATGAGACCTGGTCCTGAAACTCTTGCATAACTTCAGGCTATACTTTCACATTCACTCCCTACACACCACGGGGAATTTACAGAAGGGCCAATTAACTTACAAATCCACTTTTCTTGGGATGTGAGAGGAAACTGGAGCACCCAAAGGAAACCCACCAGGTCACAGGGAGAACGTGTAAACTCCACACAGACAGATCAAGGTCAAGATCAAATCCAGGTTTCTTTCCCTGCGAGGCAGCTGCTTAGTTTAGTTTAGTTTAGAGATACAGCGCGGAAACATGCCCAGTCGGCCCACCGGGTCCGTGCCAGCCAGCGATCCCCGCACATTAACACTATCCTATATCCACTAGGGACAATTTTTTATATTTACCAAGCCAATTGTACGTCTTTGGAGTGTAGGAGGAAACCGAAGATCTCGGAGAAAACCCTCGCAGGTCACGGGGAGAACGTACAAACTCCGTACAGACAGCGCCCGTAGTCGGGATCGAACCCAGGTCTCCGGCGCTGCAATCGCTGTAAGGCAGCAACTCTACCGCTGCGCCACCGTGCCGCTCAAAACAGTCCTAAGTTTTTAAACCTTTGCCAAGAGTTTAAATATTGATTCAGTGTATTTAACTGTATCAGATAGACTACAATACAAACAGGTGAATCACAGACTCTTGTTTTCGCCCCCAAACACAACTACCTAAGATTCCCATCAGTAATGCGTTTATTCTTCACATTAGTTAGCACATTTTTCTCTTCAACGCACTTTCTATACCTGCATCATATCAAATGACCAATTATTTTTAAATAACTGCAACACGTTCAGGAATATTAATCTATTTAGCCTGAAGCTATACAAGAGTTTCAGGACCAGGTCTCATTTATTTCCTTCTAGTTTCTACATGGATATATCAGGATCCAATAATGGGATCAGAGGCATGTAATTAAGTCTCAGTTGTTTGGGTCTTATATCCCTAAGCAGGTACTGTGAAACAAATGCTATTTTCGTAGCCAATACGGCATGGTGGCGAGGCGGCAGAGTTGCTGCCTTACAGCGCCAGAGGCCCGGGTTTGATCCTGACTACGGGTGCTAACTGTAGGGAGTTTGTACATTCTCACCGTGAACTGTGTGGGTTTTCTCCAGGAGCTCCGGTTTCCTCCCACACGACAAAGACATACCGGATTGGAGGTTAATTGGCTTGGTATAAGTGTAAATTGTCCCTAAGATGTGTAGGGTAGTGTTAATGTGCTGGTCGGTGGGCAGAAGGGCCTGTTTCCGCGCTGTATCCCTAAACTAAAAATATTAATTTGCAGAACACATTTACTTCAACCAGTGGAATTTTTTTTTCCCCAAACTATTTTGGAACATCAAAAGATTAAACAAACATTAAAGCAAGATTATTTTACTTACACTTGAACTCAATAGAACATAATTCACGTATTATAGTGAATATTGAGGCAGGCATCTTTCAGATGTGAGTCAGTGCCCGCATGTGTTAGTGTAATTTAGTTAGGTTTAGCGACACAGCATGGAAACAGGCTCTTTGGCCCACTGAGCCCGCCTCGACCATTGATTCACATTTGTGATCCCACCACACACTAGGGGGCAATTTTGCAGAGGGCCAATTAACCTAGAAATCTGCACGTCTTCGGGATGTGGGAAGAAACCGGAGCACCCAGAGAAAACCCACATGGTCACGGGGAGAACGTGCAAACTCCGTACTGACAGACAGCACCTGAGGTCAGGACCGAACCCGGGTCTCTGGTGCTGTGAGGCAACAGCTCTATCAGCTACGCCACTGTGCCTCCCAGTAATTATTGATGCATCGAATGTGAAAGTTAGACAATAGACAATAGACAATAGGTGTAGGAGGAGGCCATTCAGCCCTTCGAGCCAGCACCGCCATTCAATGTGATCATGGCTGATCATTCTCAATCAGTACCCCCCTCCTGCCTTCTCCCCATGCCCCCTGACTCCACTATCCTTAAGAGCTCTATCTAGTTCTCTCTTGAATGCATTCAGAGAATTGGCCTCCACTGCCTTCTGAGGCAGAGAATTCCACAGATTCACAACTCTCTGACTGAAAAAGGTTTCCTCATCTCAGTTCTAAATGGCCTACCCCTTATTCTTAAACTGTGGCCCCTTGTTCTGGACTCCCCCAACATTGGGAACTTGTTTCCTGCCTCTAACGTGTCCAACCCCTTAATAATCCTATACGTTTCGATAAGATCTCCTCTCATCCTTCTAAATTGTGGCCAAAAACATTGTTCACCTCACAGCCACCTATTCCAAAATATTCACCAAAATCTCAACTTAAAACTTCTCCTTGGCACTAGTGAGTTTTGAACAATTCGACCCTCGTTATTCCTTTCTCTTCCTCCTTTTCACTTTCCTTGCTTTTACTTTATACTAAATCAATCTGCCAAGGGACTTTCATTTATTTTATTGATGACTTCCATCACTGTAATTAAGTTATACTGAAAATTGACATGTAGAACTGTACAGCACAGGACTAGGCCCTTCATCCCATTATGTTTCTCAGCACATGATAAACCAACTCTTATCTACCTGTACATAACCCATATCCCTCCATTCCCAGCATACCTGTGTGCCCATCTGAAAGCTCATAAACTCAGCTATTGAAGGTATTTATTCACAAAATGCTGGAGTAACTCAGCAGGTCAGGCAGCATCTCAGGAGAGAAGGAATGGGTGACGTTTTAGGTTGAGACCCTTCTTCAGTCTGAAGAAGGGTCTCGACCCGAAACGTCACCCATTCCTTCTTTCCTGAGATGCTGCCTGACCTGCTGAGTTACTCCAGCATTTCGTGAATAAATACCTTTGATTTGTACCAGCATCTGCAGTTATTTTCTTAAACTCAGCTATAGTATCTGCCACCTCTACCTCCACCCCCGGCAGTACGTTCCAGGCACCCACCACCTCTCTGTGTATAAAACTTGCCTCACAAATCTCCTTTAGACTTTTTCCCCCTCACCTTACATCCATGCCCTCCAATCTGTGATATTTCCACACTGGGGAAAAAAAGGTCCTGGAGGTCTAGAAAGGAACTGTAGATGCTGGTTTATACCGAAGATAGACACAAAATGGTGGAGCAACTCAGCGGGTCAGGCAGCATCTCAGGAGAAAAAGGACATGTGACTTTTCAGGTCAAATTCCTTCTTGAGCTGCTGAGTTACTCCAGCCATTTGTGTCGATCTTCAGTGTAAGCCAGCATCTGGAGTTCCTTCTTACCCCATTCACTGCATATCCATGTGCCCACCAAAAAGCCCTTAAACACCACTATTGTATCTGTCACTTCCACCACCCCAGGCATTGTGTTACAGGCACCCACCACCCTCTGTGTAAAAAAAAATTGCTCAGCACATCTCCTTTAAACTTTGCCCCTCGTTAAGATAACAGGGGCAGTAGAAAGGATATGTTCAAGGAAATCCATGTCTTTGACATTTCCACCCTGAAGGGTCGATCATAATTTTACGCATTTCCATCAGGCCTCCCGTCAACCAAGAAGGGGAATTTATTGAAAGTAAATTTTATTTCCCATTTATTTCGTTTAGTTTAGAGATACAGCGCGGAAACAGGCCCCTTCGGCCCACCGAGTCCCTCCCAAACAACGATCCTTGCACACGAACACTATCCTACACACACTCGGGACAATTTACAATTTATACCAAGCAAATTAACCTACAAACCTGTACGTCTTTGGAGTGTGTGGGAGGGAACCAAAGATCTCAGAGAAAACCCACGCAGGTCACGGGCAGAGCGTACAAACTCCACACAGACAGCACCCGTAGTCGGGATCAAACTCGGGTCTCCGGCGCTGTAAGCGGCGTGAGGCGGCAACTTTACTGCTGCACCTCCTATTTGCAGGGCTTATGGAAAAACACTGGAAGTGTCTCCATTTCTTTTTGCAGGATTTTGGTGATGACGGCTCCCTCTACATTACAAAAGTGACAACAATCCACATGGGCAACTACACGTGCCATGCCTTTGGCTATGAAGACGTCTTCCAGACCCACATCCTGCAGGTGAATGGTTAGTAAATATCATACCTGACAGTCATAGACACTCTCCAAATGGCGTATCACCCGTCAACTTACTATATCCACACATAAACTATTACTTTACTTTCTGCAACTTTTATTTTCCTGCTGCATTTTATTGATACTGATTTTGTTTCAGATCAAGAGTCAAGAGTGTTTTATGTCATTTGTCCCCAAAGGGAACAATGAATTTCTTACTTGCAGCAGGACAACAGATAAGTAAATATAGTACTCTGTAAAACCCATAATAAACAACAAATTCAGTGTGTATATGTGTGTGTGTACACTGTGTGTGTGTGTGCATATATATATACACACAGACACTCACACACACTGTACACTCACACACACACACATATATATACTATTCTATATATATATATATTCACGTTAGCATATATATACACACACATTTGCATATATATGTGTGTATACATACACGTGCATATATCTAAACACATGTGCATATATATACACATACATGTGCATATATATATACACACATATACTTTTACCTGAAGAAGGGTCTCGACCCGAAACGTCACCCATTCCTTCTCTCCTGAGATGCTGCCTGACCTGCTGAGTTACTCCAGCATTTTGTGAATAAATACCTTCGATTTGTACCAGCATCTGCAGTTATTTTCTTATATTATATATACAGACAGATATATATGTGAATGTATATATATATATATATATGCTCTTGTATATGTGTGTATGTACATATATATATGTACACACACACACACACACACACACACACACACACACACAAATATCACACACAATGCCCCCAAGTCTATAGTTTGGAACTAATTTGGAGATTGTAGTGTTTAATAGCCTGATGGCTGTTGGGAAGAAGCTGCTCGTGAATCTGGACGTTACTGTTTTCAGGCTCCTGTACCTTCCTCGTGATGGCAGGAGTGAAATGAGAGCGTGGCCAGGGTGGCCAAGTGCCCCATTCTCAGCTGTCCATTTCAACCCCTGATGATTGGGAAAGTTGTATCTTGGGCCTGGATCTTATCCTGGCTCCCCTTGCTGTCTATTCTTGTGCTAGAGTGGAGCTCCAGGTTTAATCTTGTGCCGGAAAGTTACTTTACAGTTGACTGTGGAAATTGATTACCTTCGGTACAAGACCTTTCTGTACAATCTGTAAGCACCATTGCTAGTGTGGTTGAGGTCAGAGTTGCTTTGAGTACTGGTAAGCTCCAGCTGCAGGCTTACCTGCTGTCAGATACACTACAAGTCAATGCCTCTGATATTCTCAAGCATTCTAAACCACTTAGAACTCTTTAAAAAATATTACATTTGATTTAAGTTAGTATAATTTTAAAAGTACACAGAAAAACAAGTAGATAATCAAGTGCATTTAAATTAATTCATTTAAATCAACATAAATGAAACTGCAGTGAATTCAACAATTTTAGGTAACTAAACCTACACACATCCCCCTTTTTCATCTATCTATCTATCTATTTTTCCTTCTATCTCTCTTCCTTGTACCCCACCTAGATTCACACTCATTTCCCCCTTAACTAAATAAACACACATATGTGCAGTAGTTCAAGCGAGCAGCCTGTTTCTGAGATCAGTATTCCGTGTAATTCTCTGTGATAATCTTGTTCAGAAGATAGTCTCCTGTTTTGACACATTTTGACGAAAAAAACCCAGCTCCATTTTGACAAGAGGAAGACTTTAACCTACTCCAAAGTGAGAACTGACAGGTTTAGATCAAACACGTATTGTAAATCCCACTTGACTGTACCTTCCACTGAAGTTAACAGAGCAAAAACACAAAAGGTATAAAAACAGCATTTATCAAACCCCAACAGAATTTTTTTTAGCTCGACAAGCATTTTTTATTTAAACTTTTCCAATATTTGCAGCGGAATTCAAAATTAAAAGAAAACTCTTCCAATTTTCTACATTTACCAATGGTGAATATAATACGAAATGATTTGTGTAAAATGAAAAGTACTCTAGCATAGCTATATATATATATATATATTAGGGACATCATTCAAAACGATTACAAAAGAACTTTCCATCGACACTTCACGCTGCCTCGGCAAGGCCATCAGCATAATCAAGGACCATTCTCACCCCAGCCACTCCCTCATCTCCCTTCTCCCATCAGGCAAGAGGTACAGAAGTGTGAAAACGCACACCTCCAGATTCAGGGACAGTTTCCTCTGGCAACTGGACCGTCTTCTCACCAACTGGAGAGCCACCCTGACCTACCATCTACCTCATTGGAGATCCTCAATCTTTAATCTTTAATCTATTTTTGGAGGTAGATTGGAGAACTTTGAAATATCTTTAATCAGAAGTTACCTTGTACTAAACATTATTCCCTCTATCCTTCATCTGTACACTGTGAACGGCTTGATCGTGATCATGTACACTCTTTCCGCTGACTGGATAGCAGGCAACAAAAAAGTATTTTCACTGTTGCTCGGTACACATACGGTGGCGCAGCGGTAGAGTTGCTGCCTTACAGCCTGCTGACTCAGGTTCGATCCCGACTACGGGCGCCGTCCGTACGGAGTTTGTACGTTCTCCCCGTGACCTGCGTGGGTTTTCTCCGAGATCTTCGGTTTCCTCCCACACTCCAAAGACGTACAGGTATGTAGGTTAATTGGCTGGGTAAATGTTAAAAAAAAATTGTCCCTAGTGTGTGTAGGATAGTGTTAATGTGCGGGGATCGCTGGGCGGCGCGGACCCGGTGGGCCGAAGGGCCTGTTTCCGCGCTGTATCTCTAAATCTAAATCACATGACAATAATAACCAAACTAAACTATTCAATAGATTAAAGAAGAATTCATTAATAACATTTATCGACATTTGTGGGCCTTGCCCTTCCTTCTGTTGCCAGCCCTGATTTGTTCTAGCCTTTTCATCATCCAACACCTCTACTCTACTTTCAGTCTGAAGAAGGGTTCAGACCCGAAATGTCACCTATTCTTTTTTCTCCAGGGATGCTGCCTGACCCGTTGAGTTACTCCAGCAACTTGTGCCTATCTTCGGTATAATCCACAGTTCCATTTTGTCCACTCAAAGTATTGTTCGGTCACTCTTATATTGTTGCAATTGAAACTGCGTTGTGACTTGCAGATTCAGTGCATGACGTGGTTAGGTCACGTGAATTAGATAGCGCAAACAGTTGCAGAATGAGAAGCCTGTAGAAGCCATTTTAAGATGTGGGAAGGAACGGCAGATGCTGATTTGCACCAAAGATAGACATAAAATGCTGGGGCAACTCAGCGGGGACAGGCAGTATCTCTGGAGAGAATGAATGGGTGACGTTTCGGGTCGAGACCCTTCTTCAGACAGAGAGGAAGTCTGGAGAAGGGTCTCGACACGAAATGTCACCCATTCCTCCTCTCCAGAAATGCTGCCTGTCCTGCTGAGTTACTCCAGCATTTTGTGTCTATCTTCAAAGCTATTTTAATAGCTGGACATAAAACTACAACATAAAGTGCTGTCTTCCTTCTTTACCTTGAAGATAGCCTCCAAGGCAACACAAACATAACAGTCACAATCTCTGGGTTCAGCGCGGATTGTTTTTGGTTCACTTGCTTTTATGATCAATAATTGTAATTGATACTCACTGGAGAATTCTCTGTCCCCCCCCCCCCCCCCCCCCCTCCCTGTGTTTTCAGTCCCGCCGGTGATCAGAGTGTACCCAGAGAGCCAGGCACAAGAGCCTGGTGTGGCCACGAGCTTGAGGTGCCATGCAGATGGGATTCCCAACCCAAAGATTACCTGGCTGAAAAATGGTTTGGATATCACGTCAACAATGCCTAACCAACTTGCTCTCCTAGGTAGTATCTCATTCCAACTGCATTTTGAGTACGGTGATAATTTGCTTTTATATGCTGGAGTAACTCAGCAGGACAGGCAGCATCTCAGGAGAGAAGGAATGGGCGACGTTTCGGGCCGAGACCCTTCTTCAGACTGATGTCAGGGGGGCGGGACAAAGGAAAGATATAGGTGGAGACAGGAAGACAGTGGGAGATCTGGGAAGGAGGAGGGGGAGAGAGGGACAGAGGAACTATCTAAAGTTGGAGAAGTCAATGTTCATACCACTGGGCTGCAAGCTGCCCAGGCGAAATATGAGGTGCTGTTCCTCCAATTTCCGGTGGCCTCACTATGGCACTGGAGGAGGCCCATGACAGAAAGGTCAGACTGGGAATGGGAGGGGGAGTTGAAGTGCTCAGCCACTGGGAGATCAGATTGGTTAATGAGCGCAGGTGTTGAGCGAAGCGATCGCCGAGCCTGCGTTTGGTTTCGCCGATGTAAATAAGTTGACATCTGGAGCAGCGGATGCAATAGATGAGGTTGGAGGAGGTGCAAGTGAACCTCTGTCTCGACCCTGGATTGGAATGTATTCGCTAAAGAGCAGTAATACGAGGTGTATTAAAGTTGTAAGAATTAGATCACAAAACATAGAAACAGAAAATAGGTGCAGAAATAGGCCATTCGGCCCTTCAAGCCAGCACCACTATTCAATGTGATCATGGCTGATCATCCCAAATCAGTACCCCATTCCTGTTTTCTCCCCATATCCCTTGATTGCATTAGCCTTAAGAGCTATATCTAACTCTCCCTTGAAAACATCAATTGAAATTAGATATCTTGGCAGCCTAAAGTTCAAGTGTTCCATTGTATGACAAGGAAATCGATTTGTATTGACAATAAACCGATCCAACCACATGAATTTCTAGATTTTCAATTTCTGAGGCGGAAATGTTCAATGAACTTCTGTACATTAATAGTTTGCCACTAGATCTGGCTACGATGTTTAGTGTTTATAAATATGGATTTTATATAATCCTTATGTTTAAGGGCAAGCCTTAACATTGAGTTCCATTTAAAAATACCTACATAGAATAACTTTAAACATATTTAACTTTCTTTGTGTATTGATTTTTTTTTCTAAATCAATCCTGCCAGAAAGTCCTGATACCATTCGAGGGAATTTTTCTCAGTAGATTGATGAGTTCCCGTCAAGATTAGGAGCTGACATTATTAATTGATATCGTTATTTGCCTAGCATGCTTCCACTTCAATTTTAAATCCTGGCTCGGTTTCTTGCTACCAGTGGCTTTAGCAACGTAGCAATGTAGAAAGATGTTTGTCAAAAATGTCGTCAACTCAATGCCCATCAAGGGGTTACACAGCGGTAGAGTTGCTGCCTTACAGTGCCAGAGACCCGGGTTCGCTGCTGGCTATGGGTGCTTGTCTGTACAGAGTTTATACATTCCCCCCTTGACCACGTGGGTTTTCTCTGGGTGCTCCGGTTTCCTCCCACATTCCAAAGAAGTACAGGTTTGCAAGTTAATTGGCTTCGGTAAAAATTGTAAATTGTTCCTAGTGTGTGTAGATTGACGGGAGCGGACTCGATGGGCCGAAGGGTCTCTTTCTGTGCTATAGTTCTAAACTAAACTAAAACTGTATAAGACTTGGAACTCCGCCCCCTTAAATCTTCCATTTGATTGTCTCTCTCCCTTAACACAATCTTTAAAACCTAAGATCTTGTCAAAGCTTTAACTCCTCTGCCTTAGTTCTTTATGTGGCTTAGTGTCAATTCTTTAATGATAACTATTATTGTGAAATGTCTTGAGATGCTTTACTACATTAAAAGATGCAATTTAGATGCTGTTGTGATGTCTAAATGCTGATCGTCAATGCAGAATTATTGTTTTGTGCATTTTCGTTTCTCCTATTCTGTGTTCCGACTGCAGCAAATGGAGGTGAAATTCACATTAAAAGTGTACGTTATGAAGACACTGGAGCCTATACTTGCATTGCGAAGAACGACGCGGGTGTTGACGAAGATATCTCGTCTCTGTTTGTAGAGGACGCTGCTCGAAAGACTCGTATGTCTAAAATGCATTAAATCACTTGTTATGGTTGAACTCTCCCCAAAGCTTATCCGGTGTAAGAAAATGATCAGAATAACATCTGTTATTACTCACGTCCGCTGTTAGAATGGGAGAACCGAGTGTGGAACCCAGAATGACAAAATGGAAATCTTTCTGAAATTAGACTTTTATCTTTGATCATAGTTCCTAAATATATTTACCTGGTTATATCTATCAGCTGCCGATTATAGAGAACCTGAAATGTTTGATACTTGGGTAGCAAAATTAGATACACTTTTGTCTTGAACCATTATTCCTAAGTATATTTACCTATCGGTCCTAATTATGGAGAATCTGAAATATTTGATACAAGGATAACAAAGATTCAAATAGAAACGTGATTGGGTCTCTTAATCTAATGAAGAATGTACAAAAGTCAGTGTGACTAAACTCTTTATTGAAGTATAATTCCCCCCTTCCCATATCTTTTAAGTCAATAACTACCTCCATTCAATTTCCATAACATTATCTGCTTCCATATTGTATCTGATGAAACCCAAATGAATATTTCTTTCCCCTACAGTGCACTCCAAGCCAGTCTCCACTCCAGCACCAACCTTAAACTTCAATATTCTGGTACCATGCCAAATCACATTCACAAATAACCCTGTCCTCTTTAGCCTTAATGCAACACAGAACATAGAAAAGTACGGCACAGGAACAGGCCCTTCGGCCCACAATGTCTGTGCCACAAATAATGTCAAGTTGAACAAATCTCATCTGCTTGCACCTGATCCATATCCACCATGTTCCGCTGCTATTGACTATATAACCACCCGGTGGCATGCTGGTAGAGCTGCTGCCTTACAGCGCCAGAGACCCGGGTTCGATCCTGACATCGGCTGTTCTCTGTGTGGAGTTTGCATGTTCTCCCTGTGGCCAAGTGGGTTTCCACCAGTTACTATGGTTTGCTTGCACGTCTCAAAGACGTGCAGGTTGGTAAGTTAATTGTCCTTTGTGTGTGGAAACAGGCCCTTCGGCCCACTGATTCCCGCCGACCAGCGAACCCTGCACATTAACACTATCCCACACGCAATTTACAATTTTACCAAGCCAATTAACCTACAAACTTATACGTCTTTGGTGAGTGTGAAGAAACCAGAGATCCTGGAGAAAACCCACACAGGTCACGGGGAGAATGTACAAACTGGGTACAGACAGCCCCCTTAATCGGTATTGAACCCAGGTCCCTGGTGCTGTAAGGCAGCAACTCTACCGCTGCGCCACCATGCCGCTGTGAATAACTGACTGTGGTTCTAAAAGAGACCACTGATACTTTTCCACAAAACATCCCCATAACTCACCAAGTATCTTGGCCTTGAATCAACCAATCTTTTTTATTCACCCTTCAAAATTGCATGCAGGCATTAAAACCAGTTGATTGCACAACACTTCGAGTCAATAATTCCCTCCTCTGAAATGCCATTTGAGATTTTATGTATTGTGTCATGGTTCTGTTTATGACTTTTGTTCTTACTACTTGTTCAGCCTGAAGGCTTTTCATTCAATTTTAGATGCCGTAGAATTTAAATTAAATTTGGTATTTAAATTTGGTTTTATGGTATGTTACACGCCTACCATGAGGTCAATTGGAATCACGCGCTTAATTTTATCCAAGTCAAAAAATATTCCATCAACATTTTTAAGTGACTTCTTTGAAGAAATCATCGATCGTTTATCAGATTTACTTAATCAATAGGAGATACTGCTGGTCAGGGCCTGAAGCTTGCATTGGTAATGGACTATTTCTCTCTTCAATCCTGTTCTAACAATCAACAAGAACAGGACTAATATGTGACTCAATTCTACATACCTATCTTTGTTCCCTTTCTCTCAAGAGTTTAACACAATCTGTACTTCACAGATTAAAAATGTACAATTGATTAACATCTTCTAGAAATGGAAAACAGGTCCAAATTTCATCCATCGTGTAGAAATATATCTCTTCAAAAGTTAGATTCCATGCCCACCGCCCTCAGAGGTTTTGCCAATAAGCATAGAGTCTCTCTATGTAGGCACAAGGAACTGCAGATGCTGGTTCACAAATAAAGGACACAAAGTGCTGGAGTAACTCTGCAGGTCAGGCAGCATCTCTGGAGAACATGGATGGGTGACGTTTTGGGTTGGGATCCTTCTTCAGACTGGTTCTTGTAACCAGAAAACCTGGCGCATCTTGCATGCGGGCTCAATAGACTATTTCTATGCAATTGCTAATCGGGGAGGGTATGGCAATACTCTACTGGACTGTTTGTAAGAAAATAATTTCACTGTGCATTTGCACTTCACACGTGTGGCAATAAAGCACCAATGAACCATTGAAAAGTCGCCTATCCATGTCCTCCAGAGATGCTGCCTGATCTGCTGAGTTACTCCAGCATTTTGTTTCTTTTTTTGCACACCATTATCTGCAGTTCCTTGTGTCTAATCTTTTAATGCCCCTTGGTAAAATTTAATATTCACACTTGCAAAATTCTGTATCATATCAGAACACATTCACAGATCACTGTGTCCTCTCTCGCCTCAATATAATGAAATTAAAGTTCTATTTGACCTGTTTAAATCCGTTCATGGGAATGCAATGTCCTCTTACCAACAACTCTTTGGTAACTCTTTGGGTGGCACGGTAGTGCAGCGGTAGAGTTGCTGCCTTCCAGCCCCAAAGACCCGGGTTCGATCCTGGCTGCGGGTGCTGTCCGTACGGAGTTTGTACGTTCTCCCCGTGACCTGCTTGGGTTTTCTCAGAGATCTTCGGTTTCCTCCCACACTCCAAAGACGTACAGGTTTGCAGCTTAATTGGCTTGGTATAAAATGTGAAAAACTATCCCGAGCTTGCGGAGGGTAGTGTTAGTGTGCAGGGATCGCTGGTCGGCGCAGACTCGGTGGGCTGAAGGGCCTGTTTCCGCACTGTATCACTAAACTAAACTAAATCAAACTCCTTCACCTCTATAATTCTCTTGTGGCATTGAGGTATTTGGATAAATGGCTCTCTGTTCGTTCATTCAACAACGTAATATGTAGTTGTGCACCCCACACACGTCCTCATTGGACAACCTTCTCAGGTGCAGCCAAATAGAATACCTGCCCTCCAGTTCATTTTGTGTTCCTTCTCATCATGTAGCCCTGATACAGACTGACAGTGGCTCCAGCAGTCTGAAACATAGGCCTAACCTCCACGACACTAGATTCATCAATAACTGCCTGAACATTTCAGTCCTAATAAAAAATCAAAATGAAATGGCCAACAAAAATCAATTAACTGAAGCTTTATGACAACTTCCCATTTACACCAACAGCAACAGAGAATGATTTAACAAGCTTAGTATCACTGAGACCTTGCATAATTCAATCATAGATCTTGAAACCCTGAAATTAGATTATAACCTTTAAATCACCTTCTTGCCCATTTTATTTTTTCTCTATCATATTTGCAATGCTTCAGAGTGGTGGCTGGTCTCCATAATTATTTAATTTGAGATTTCACGATAATCCATATGATCATTATTGCCAATTAAGAAAGGAGGGTTAACTAGGGAGAATATCTTTATTTTTTAAATTAAATTTATAGTGTACGGTAGATCTTCTTGACTGAATGAATCTAAACAATTGATCGTTCCTGCAATCCTTAGTTTCTCAGGTTGGACAAGGGACTTCTGAGAATAATTCCATTCACACTTCTGTTGTGATCAGAGAGTTGAGTTACAGTATTTGACCCCAGAAAATTCCTGTCACAATCTGGGCAGCACGGTGGCGCATCGGTAGTGTTGCTGCCCGGGTCGATCCTGACTGCGGGCGCTTGTCTGTTTGGAGTTTGTACGTTCTCCCCGTGACCACGTGGGTTTTCTCCGGGTGCTCCGGTTTCCCCCCACATTCCAAAGACGTGCGGGTTTGTGGGTGAATCGGCTTCCCTGTAAATGGTCCCCTAGTGTGTAGGATTAAAATATTTCACAGGTGATCATTGGTCGGCATGGACTCAATGGGCCGAAGGGCCTGTTTCCATGCTGTATCTCTAAAACTAAACCAAACTAAATTATAAATTTTGCAACATTTTTGTAAATAACATATGCCTCAACATGCACTCTCCCCTTGATTAAATAATTGTTTAACACGGTTCGATATATTGGTTTCATATGAAATGGAATGAAATGGTTAATCAGTTTTTAAAAAATCACAAATCTTTGTAATGGTCTGATACAGAAGTATTAGTGGTGACTGCAGCAGTCAATAATATGCTCTTTGAAATCATATTTTAACATTGAAGTTAAATCCATTTGCGTTGGGCAGCTGTGATCTAGAACCACTGACTTCAATGCCGGAAGACATCTTACATGGTTTAGAATGTTTGTGCAGAGATTATTGCAATCTGTGCAAGATACTTCCTCTGTTCTCCCCAAGGCCATGTGAAAATGTATATAGGTGTGACTAATTCCTATTGAAAACACAAGTTCAAAGAGATTCATAGGGTCATGCATGTTATCACCCAATTACACTGTGGTTCCCCCCCCCCCCCCCCCCCCCCCCCACCGTCCTCTCCCCCTTTACTCTTGTGGCACTTTCCATTCCTTTGAACATCTAAATCTAGGATGTTGTTATTAATAGTTCCATCTCCTCAGATATGACATCCTCTCCATCAAAACTGGTGCCTTAACATCTATTCAGGTTCAGGTTTATTATTGTCGCATGTACTGTGGGTACAGTGAAAATATTCTTGAATCTCTTCTAGATTCTTGATTAGTTCGGGCGTCAGGGGTTATGGGGAGAAGGCAGGAGAGTGGGGTCGAGAGGGAAAGATAGATCAGCCATGATTGAATGGCGGAGTAGACTTGATGGGCCGAATGGCCTAATTCTACTCCTATGTCATGAACTTATGAAAAGCTCTGTTTTGCATGCTATCCAAACGGATCAGATGTACCATATATAAAGACCATCGCCAAACTCAAGTACAATAGATAGAGCTAAAGGGTAGATACAGAGTGCAGAATATAGTTCTCAGCATTGTAGCGCATCTGTTCCCTAGACTCTTCCCAATGCCCACAATGGGGTAGAGGTGAATCGGACTGTGCCCTGGCTTATGGAAGGACCATTCAAAATCTTGATAAAAGAGGGGAACTAGGGGAAGTAAATACACTCGGTTTCTTCCAAACTGGGGAATCCAATCTGAGAACTCCCCTTCTTTTCTAAAAGTCCTTGAAATGCTGCAATCTTTCAGGTTAACAACCACTTTATAACGGATTAAATCCCTCCAATCATGTTTCCACACTGGCCTAAAGTGTACACGTCGCATGACTTAGGCAGCTGATCTACACATGCTTGCTGTTCTCGATCTGTCTGCAACCTATCCGGCCACCCTACCTACCCGTAGTGTCTCTCTGCTCATGCCCCTTCTCATTTTAAACTGTGCACTCCCTGGAGCATAACTGCAAAGGGAAGAGGAACGCAAATTTCATTCCATCACTTCAGTGAGGTTTGGACCAAGTCAAGGCCAAGTCATTGGGCATTGTTAAAGCGGAGATTGATCAGATCTTGATTGGTAAGGGTGCTGAAGGTTACGGGGAGAAGGCAGGAGAGTGGGGTTGAGAGGGAAAGATAGATCAGCTATGATTGAATGGCAGAGTAGACTCAATGGGCTGAATGGCCTGATTCTGCTCCTATGGCTTATGTACTTATGAACATTCTTGTGATGCACAGTTCAAGCCAACTGCTCCCAGGGTGAAGCTATGTAAAAGGGAAGAACCTGCCTCTCGCACTTGTTCGAGTAATGTTACCAAAGCGTTCTCCCTTCCTTTGACCTACCTCCTGCATTTGATGGCTTGGGTCCTGTACTCATTGGAGTATGGAAGGATGAGGGGGGGGACCTCATTGAAACCTCCTGGATAATGAAAGGCCTGGATAGAATGGATGTGGAGAGGATGTTTCCAGTAGTGGGAGAGTCTCGGACCAGAGGGCACAGCCTCAGAACAAAAGGACGTACCTCCAGAAAGGAGATGAGGAGAAATTTCTTTAGTCAGAGGGTGGTGAATCTGTGGAATTCATTGCCACTTGATTGAGAAGGGTGTCAAAGGTTTACGGGGAGAAGGCAGGAAAATGGGGTTGAGAGTGATAAATATTTCGGCCATGATTGGTTTTATGGGCAGCGTGGCCTAATTCTGCTCCAATGTCTTAGACAATAGACAATAGGTGCAGGAGGAGGCCATTCAGCCCTTCGAGCCAGCACCGACATTCAATGCGATCATGGCTGATCACTCTCAATCAGTACCCCGTTCCTGCCTTCTCCCCATACCCCCTCACTCCGCTATCCTTAAGAGCTCTATCCAGCTCTCTCTTGAAAGCATCCAACGAACTGGCCTCCACTGCCTTCTGAGGCAGAGAATTCCACATCTTCACCACTCTCTGACTGAAAAAGTTCGTCCTCATCTCCGTTCTAAATGGCCTACCCCTTATTCTTAAACTGTGGCCCCTTGTTCTGGACTCCCCCCAACATTGGGAACATGTTTCCTGCCTCTAATGTGTCCAATCCCCTAATTATCTTATACGTTTCAATAAGATCCCCCCTCATCCTTCTAAATTCTTATAGTCTTATGGTCTTACCTACTGTAAAGTAAGGTAGTAAAACACATTTAAAAGTTGAAATGTATCTTATTTTTCACTAAAATGTTTATATGTACGTAAATGTGTACAACTCTTTGCATGTGTGAATGGATGAAATTTGTGACTTTTTTTTCCCTTTTTTTTAAAATCATTTTCTGGCTTTCTCCAATCTCTGATGCTGCAGTTGCAAACATACTGTGGCGAGAGGAAGGTACTTCAATGCATTGTTGTGTTGTAGTGATCATAGTGCTTGTTCATTGTTTGTAGCACAATTTATTATACATTACAGCAGGTCCTTCTTCGCACTGTGCTCCGAGTCGAGTATCCTCACTACCTCTGCGACAGGCTACATCGTTCCTCTTCCCGATTATTAGCCGTTCTTTTCGGAGAAGATACAAACAGAAATCAGATTGTCCTTGGGGCTGCATAAAGTAAACATCTGCCGAGGGGTATGACTATTACATGGACAACACCTTAACATTTTTGAATCATTCTTGGGCGGCACGGTGGAGCAGCGGTAGAGTTGCTGCCTCACAGCGCCAGAGGCCCGGGTTCGATCCTGACTACAGGTGCTGTCTGTACGGAGTTTGTACGTTCTCCCCGTGACCCGCGTAGGTTTTCTCCGTGTTTTCCGGTTTCCTCCCACACTCCAAATATGTACAGGTTTGTAGGTTAATTGGCTTGGTATAAAATGTATAAACATTGTCCCTCATGCGTGTAGGGGTAGTATTAATGTGCGGGGATCGCTTGTCGGTGCTGGCTGGGTGGATGAAGGGCCTGTCTCTATAATCTCTAAACTGAAACTAAACGATAAAACAAATTCTGAAGAAGGGTCTCGACCCGAAATGTCACCCATTCCTTCTCTCCTGAGATGCTGCCTGACCTGCTGAGTTACTCCAGCATTTTGTGAATAAATACTCCATGTCCCTTCAGGCGAATGGCGGGGTAGACTCAATGGGCCGAACGGCCTAATCCTGCTCCTTTGTCTTATGGCCCTATAATCCAGCAGGTTCATTGATTATAAATGTAAGGGGAGGAAGAACTATACCGATGTTTTTCATGTATTGATGTGCAAGTGACACAGTGATTCGTTTCAGCTCTATTAATGTCATTGGATTTGGTTGGTAATTCTTGAATGAAAATCAATTGCAGATAATTGAATTCCTTCTGTATTTGGATTGCACATGTCCCATGTTCCCAGCCCAGATAAAGCTGAAATCAATATTGAGTGGCATTTGCGTCCAACACACAAAATTAGAATAGATAGCTAAGAATCTCCATGATACCATTGTGATCTCAAACCTGTGGTGATATAAGAAAATAACTGCAGATGCTGGTACAAATTGAAAGTATTTATTCACAAAATGCTGGAGTAACTCAGCAGGTCAGGCAGCATCTCGGGAGAGAAGGAATGGGCCTCCTCCAGTGCCATAGTGAGGCCCACCGGAAATTGGAGGAACAGCACCTCATATTTCGTCTGGGCAGCTTGCAGCCCAGTGGTATGAACATCGACTTCTCCAACTTTAGATAGTCCTCTGTCCCTCTCCCCTCCCCCTTCCCAGTTCTCCCTCTATCTTCCTGTCTCCACCTATATCCTTCCTTTGTCCCGCCCCCCTGACATCAGTCTGAAGAAGGGTCTCGACCCGAAAGGTCGCCCATTCCTTCTCTCCCGAGATGCTGCCTGACCTGCTGAGTTACTCCAGCATTTTGTGAATAAATATATATCAAACCTGTGGTGAGATCAGCAGGGCAGCAATTGAAAGCAGGACTTCAAAGGCCAAAGCTAACCAAAGAATGAAAATTAATCCAAGATTTCTGATTTAATTTAGTGACCACGTCCCTTCGTGCGAGATGTATATAGAGGTTAGCATAAGATTAGACTGCTGTGTTCTTCTCATGCTGAACACATTGCTGTTAGGCTGTCTAACATGGAAGAGCTGCCTTTCAGTGCCAGAGACCCAGCTTCGATCCTGACTATGGGTGCTTGTCTGTACGGGGTTTGTACGTTCTCCCCGTGACCTGCGTTGGTTTCCCCTGACAGAAGTACTTTTTTAATCTACAAATTTTATTGTGAATCAGTTAATGGAGTGAATCTTTATATAGGATTCACGTGTGTAGACTTTTAGCTGTGATGTTCAGCTAGTCACAAAACATTTGGAAATCCAATAAAAAATGGGTTTTTTTATTGAAGAATTTATTGCAAGTGGCCCCTCTGATTCAGTCCATAAATAGCAGGTTGATCTGTCCGTAATGCCAGCTTTGACCTCAAGCATTTAAGAAGAAACAACTTGAGCTCCCTATTCTGATGTGAACTAGTTTGTGTAGATCTGAACGTGAGGGCATGAAGATTTGTGTGTGATATCTATGGTGATAAAATATCCCAGCTCTAAAATAATGGTTGAGATTTCCATTTGGAGATTAACTGAGTGGCATATTGAGAAAGTAGCACAGCACATTAAATGTGTAGGAAGGAACTGCAGATGCTGGTTTATACTGAAGATAGACACAAAATACCGGAGAACCTCAGCTGGACAGGCAGCATCTCTGGAGAGAATTAATGCAGTCTGAAGAAGGGTCTCGACCCGAAACGTCACCCATTCCTTCTCCCCAAAGTTGCTGCCCGTCCTGCTGAGTTACTCCAGCATTTTTGTGTCCATCTACTGTGTATTAAATAATACCCGACTTGAACTATCATCTGTGGCAGAGGACAGACAAGGAAGGAAAGAAGTAGATTGCGATTTCACTTAAAATAGGATTTTACTGGCAAATTGGTGTCAATGATATATTTTGTTAACAGTCCTTCCTAAGGGTAAACCAAACTAAAATATGCACGGTTTCTAAAGGTTAAAGCCACTCTATATTTAACTGTCTGCTGACTTTCTCTGATTATCTCTGGACAACACCGTGGCCAGTAAAAGATGTTTTGATCCTTATCTTCTGCAAGATAACTTTTCAATTCGAGCTTTGAGAAATGAAAGGCTTGGTTTTCGAGTGACTATTCTTACGTTCTTAATCACTTTCTAGAAAGAACTCAGTTCTTCTCGTAAATTAGATCAAGGTGGCGCAGCGATAGAGTTGCTGCTTTACAGCGCCAGAGTGGATCCTGACTGCGGGTGCTGTCTGAACGGTGTTTGTACATTTCTCCCGTGACTGCGTGAGTTCTTTCAGTTTAGTTTATTGTCAAGGGTACAGTGAAAACCTTTCTGTTGCATGCTAACCAGTGTATAGATACATGATAAGGGAATAACGTTTAGTGCAAGGTAAAGCCAGCAAAGTCTAATAAAGGACACTCTGAGGGACATCAAAGAGATAGGTAGCTTAGATGTTTAGCGGTTTCCTCCCACACTCCAAAGATGTGCAGGTTTGTAGGTTAATTGGCCTTGGCAAAGATTGTAAATTGTCCCTAGTGTCTCGGGTAGTGTTAGTGTATGGGGATCGCTGGTCGGCATGGACGATGGGCCAAAGGGCGTGTTTCTGTGCTGCATCTGTGGTGACTTTTTCCACAGAATCTTATCGAAACGTATAAGATTATTAAGGGGTTGGACACGTTAGAGGCAAGAAACATGTTCCCAATGTTGGGGGAGTCCAGAACAAGGGGCCACAGTTTAAGAATAAGGGGTAGGCCATTTAGAACTGAGATGAGGAAAAACTTTTTCAGTCAGAGAGTTGTGAATCTGTGGAATTCTCTGCCTCAGAAGGCAGTGGAGGCCAAATCTCTAAATGCATTCAAGAGAGAGCTGGATAGATCTCTTAAGGATAGCGGAGTCAGGGGGTATGGGGAGAAGGCAGGAACGGGGTACTGATTGAGCATGATCAGCCATGATCACATTGAATGGCGGTGCTGGCTCGAAGGGCCGAATGGCCTCCTCCTGCACCTATTGTCTATCACTAAACTAAACTAAGCTTTCCTTCCATTCTTCTGCCTCAACGTTAAAATAAACAATGCATTAGAACAAGTAACAGGCACATTTTGTTTTCCAATGTTGCATCTTAAGAGATTTTACATCAACATTTGCTTCTCTAATATATTCTCTAATTATATTTCAATATATAACATGTAAGATTTATGGACTATAACTGCAACAAAATACTGATAATATGATGGGGTTATTTATTTACTTGTACTACATATTTGGCCACCACAATGTTTAATACTCCAAAGACGTACAGGTATGTAGGTTAATTGGCTGGGTAAATGTAAAATGTAAAAATTGTCCCTAGTGGGTGTAGGATAGTGTTAATGTGCGGGGATCACTGGGCGGCACGGACTTGGAGGGCCGAAAAGGCCTGTTTCCGGCTGTATATATATGATGATGATGATGATGATGATATTCAGTTTGTATATTTATTTGGGAAAGTTTAAAGGAGATGCCTTCTGAGGCAGAGAATTCCACAGATTCACAACTCTCTGACTGAAAAAGTTTTTCCTCATCTCAGTTCTAAATGGCCTACCCCTTATTCTTAAACTGTGGCCCCTTGTTCTGGACTCCCCCAACATTGGGAACATGTTTCCTGCCTCTAACGTGTCCAACCCCTTAATAATCTTATACGTTTCGATAAGATCTCCTCTCATCCTTCTAAATTCCAGTGTATACACGCCTAGTCGATCCAGTCTTTCAACATACGACAGTCCCGCCATTCCGGGAATTAACCTAATAAACCTACGCTGCACGCGTGGGTTGTGTTAGAGGTAGATACAACAGTGCCATTTACGAGGCTTTTAGATAGGCACATGGCTATGCAGGGAACGGAGGGTATGGATCAGGTGTGGGCGTGAGGTTGGTTTATCATGGTATCATCTAAGGCTGAGGCCTTGTGATGTACTTTTCTACCGAGTGTAGAAACAAGGAACTACAGACTTTGTGAAGGGCTAAAGGGCCTGTTTCCACGCTGTATCTCTAAAATCTAAAAGAACGTTTAGGATAATAGGAATCTGATAGGGTGAGAATATAAACACAGGAACATAAAAAGTTCTCTGGAGAGAAGGAATGGGTGATGATTCGTGTCGAGATCCTGACCCGAAACGTCACCCATTCCTTCTCTCCAGAGATGCTGCCTGTCCCACTGAGTCCCGCGGGTTAATTGGCTTCTGTAAATTACTCCTAATGTGTAAGATTTAAAACTGGAATAACATAGCACTGGTGCACGAGGTGATTGTTGGTGGACTCAGTGGGCTGAAGGGCCCGTTTCCACACTGTATTTCTAATCTAAACTAAACTAAACTAAATCAATGTGCAAACTAGCCTACGATATAAATCAACGTTCATGTTGGTTTGCTTGTTTCATGAGCTCTCAAGTACAGAAGGACTGTGAGCTGACTAATGGCCAAATATTTATCTGCAGTAGATGTTGATAAATCATTAAACAGTCGATGATAAATTAACTATGCAAACTTACAAAATTATAAATTAGCGACTGTCAAAATGCTAATCACAGAATAGTATGCGGTCTACATGAAAACAAATCCGTACAAGTTGATTTTTTTACATTACTGCAGCAAAATATATAGAACATTAATAAATAACATTCCATGATATTATCAGTATTTGTTTCAGTTATAGTTCATAAATCTTACATAATATATTGTTTACACAGCATTTAATATTCTATATTTTTGAAACTTAATTAAACAGTGTTGGGCAGCACAGTGACACAGCTGGTAGAACTGCTGCCTCACAGCGCCAGGAACCCAGGTTCAATCCCGGCCTCGGGTGCTGTCTGTGTGGAGTTTGTACGTTCTCCCTGTAACGGCATGGGTTTCCTCCAGGTGTTCCGGGTTCCTCCCACATCCCAAAGACATGCGGGTTTGTAGGTTAATTGGCTCTCCGTAAATTGCCCCTAATGTGCCTGGAATGGGCGAGAAAGTGAGACAACATAGAGCTAGTGTGAACGAATGATCAATGGCGGCGTGGACTCGGTGGGCCAAAGGGCCATGTTGCATCTCTGAATTAAATTGATGGATTCTTAAAGCACTGTGCCTTGGTATCTAAGCCATTTATTTTCAAGACTGACTAACCATAATAATCGCTCTTTTCGTTTCTGGCCATAGAAATGATAAATGATAAAATCGTGACTGAGCTGGATAATGCTTCGAGATATCAATTTCAGAATAATGCAGTTTGCCCTAAGTGGTGACTTTTTCCACTATGTCTTACTCATGTGTCACATATCTAGATACTTGAGCAACTTGACAGTGGGGAAGAGGGACTAAAGTGGCAAAGACTGTGCATACAAATGACTGGAGTTAAGACAAGGGCTTCAAACGTTACTCTTTTAGGTACAAGATTGAAGAATTTTGCTTGGAATAGAATGGATTGGAATACTTTCTTGGCTCATAGAACAAGGCACAGTGACATTCTTTGCTTGCATACCCAAGGTATACAAATAGCGGCCACCATAGGGGCTGACAAAGTTACGAAGTAAGCCGGCTCGTCCTTTGTTCTCTCACCCCCCACCCCCTCTACAGAGGTTCCCCCAAGCCGAGCCCTCCATTGTTCTTGCAGCTTATCTCATCCTTTCATTCCGACTAAATTTCAGGGAAAGATACATTTTGCAAATTAGAAGGCCGACTTCGACAATGAACAAATCTGTCATAGTTTGGCAACCTTTTTAGAGTTAGGCCTCCCAATGCACGACAGCCTGGGACAAAGCCAAGCCGAGAGC
Organism: Rhinoraja longicauda; assembly: GCF_053455715.1. Lineage (NCBI taxonomy): Eukaryota > Metazoa > Chordata > Chondrichthyes > Rajiformes > Arhynchobatidae > Rhinoraja > Rhinoraja longicauda. The sequence continues at coordinate 8,124,403 of NC_135966.1, read as the reverse complement.
CTGGTTTGCTGTGAATAGAATTTCCATTCACCCCAGTTTTGCCAGGACATTAGTTAGAAACTCCACACCTGATATGTGTTCCCATAGCAGAGAGACACAGAAAACCGGGTTCGATCCTGACTACGGGCGCTGTCTGTCTGTACGGTGTTTCTCCCTGTGACCATGCAGATTTTCACCAGGTGCTGTGGTTTCCTCCCATATTCCAAAGACGTGCAAGTCTGTAGGTTAATTGGCTTCTGGAAATTGTTCCCATCGTGTACGAGAGAACCAGTGAACGGGTGATCGCTGGTCGACGCGGACTCGGTGGGACGAAGGACCTGTTTCCATGCTGTATCTCTAAACCAAGCTAAACTAAACACCAGAGTTTAGAACAAGAAAAGAACTGCAGATGCTGGTACAAATCGAAGGTATTTATTCACAAAATGCTGGAGTAACTCAGCAGGTCAGGCAGCATCTCAGGAGAGAAGGAATGGGTGACGTTTCGGGTCGAGACCCTTCTTCAGTCAGTCTGAAGAAGGGTCTCGACCCGAAACGTCACCCATTCCTTCTCTCCTGAGACGCTGCCTGACCTGCTGAGTTACTCCAGCATTTTTGGAATAAATAAATCAGAGTTTAGAACATCAGCTTATCTTTGAATATTTCATTCAGAGGAAAATAGGCGATAAATATACACAGTACAAATATATACAATTTGCATGCATGGATCTGAGAAACCTAGTGGTTTGAGATACAACTGTTTTTTGTGCGTTCCCCCTGTGACTGCGTGGGTTTCCTCCGGGTGCTCTGGTTTCCTCACGCATTGCAAAGACGTGCAGGTTTGTAGGATAATTAGCTTCTGTGAATTGTCCCTGGCGTGTAGGATAGTGTTAGTGTACGGGGTGATCCTTACTGCAGGCCCTGTCTGTACAGAATTGGTATGTTTTCCCCGTGGCCACTGGGTTTTCTCTGGGTGCTCCGTTTTCCTCCCGTATCCCATAGACGTATAGGTTTTTGTAGGTTGATTGGCTTTGGTAAACAAGATCGTTAATTGTCCCAAGCGTGCAGGACAGTGCAAGTGTGCGGGCTGACTGCTGGTCGTATCTCCAGGCTGTATCTCCAAAACTAAAGAACTCAATTTAACTATCAGCTGCAGAACGAATATTCTTGAAGCCTGTCGTTGAGGTATTGAGACCAAGTTAATATTATACTTGGAGAGTGCACTAACGGAAAATGACCCTATTGCGTTTTTACACAAATTTGCTGCATTGTTGTTTTAATGCCTTTCTTGATGCCAGGAGTTGTCATAGAAAGTTGTTATGTTGCCAAACGCATCTGTGCAATTTCTATTTTCTTTGGGGGCTTCATTTTCCAGTGCCTAAAACATTGCTTCTCCTTATTAATTCTCCCCCCACCCCCCCACTATTTTCAAAAGTGTTTCAGAGCTGTAAAAGTAAATAATATTAAAACTTAATTTAAAAATATTCTGAAGATGTGTGCGAAAGAAACATTTTTGCGTTTTGTCTTCAAGGGTTAAGTGTTGGAAACATGTTCTACGTTTTCTCTGATGATGGAATCACAGTAATCCAGCCTGTGGGATGTGAGATTCAGAGGCAGATCAAAGCTAGCGACAGGATCATTGTGAGCTTTGTAAGTCGACCACATTTAGACACGTTTCTTTTTCAAAACTCTTGGCGTTAAACTTTTCTTTTGTACTGAGAACCATGTGTACATATCTACTGCAAGTAACAATTTCATTGTTCCATTTCGGGATGTATAACATTCCAAAGACATGTAGGAAGATGCTGGTTTAAATCGAAGATAGACACAAAACTGGGAGTTGAGTATAGGAGCAAAGAGGTCCTTCTGCAGTTGTACAGGGCCCTATTGAGACCGCACCTGGAGTACTGTGTGCAGTTTTGGTCACCAAATTTGAGGAAGGATATACTTGCTATTGAGGGCGTGCAGCGTAGGTTTACTAGGTTAATTCCCGGAATTGCAGGACTGTCATATGTTGAAAGACTGGAGCGACTAGGCTTGTATACACTGGAATTTAGAAGGATGAGAGGAGATCTTATCGAAACGTATAAGATTATTAAGGGGTTGGACACGTTAGAGGCAGGAAACATGTTCTCAATGTTGGGGGAGTCCAGAACAAGGGGCCACAGTTTAAGAATAAGGGGTAGGCCATTTAGAACTGAGATGAGGAAAAACTTTTTCAGTCAGAGAGTTGTGAATCTGTGGAATTCTCTGCCTTAGAAGGCGGTGGAGGCCAATTCTCTGAATGCATTCAAGAGAGAGCTAGATAGAGCTCTTAAGGATAGCGGAGTCAGGGGGTATGGGGAGAAGGCAGGAAGGGGGTACTGATTGAGAATGATCAGCCATGATCACATTGAATGGCGGTGCTGGCTCGAAGGGCTGAATGGCCTCCTCCTGCACCTATTTGTCTATTGTCTGTTGTCAAAACGTCAGAGTAACTCAGCGGAACAGGCAGCACCGCTGGAGAGAAGGAATGGATGACGTTTCGGGTCGAGACCCTTCTTCAGACTGATGTCAGGGGAGTGGGCGGTACAGAGATAAGGAAGTGTAAGGTGTGAAGACAGGGCAAAGGGAATGGAAAATGTAGACAGGTTTGTAAGTTAACTGGCTTCTGTAAATTGTCCCTCATGTACAGGATAGAACGAGTGAAAGGCCTGGATAGAGTTTCGGCTTCAGTTTAGTTTATTGTCACATGTACCGAGGTACAGTGAAAAGCTTTTGTTGCGTGCTATCCAGTCAGCGGAAAGACAATACACGATTACAATCGAGTCATTCAGGGAGTGCAGAAACATGAGTGGCTGTGGAGAGAGGAAGTTTCCACAAGTGGGGAAGTCTAGCAGCGGAGGGCACAGCCTCAGAATAAAAGGACGTACCTTTAGAAAGGAGGTGAGGAGGAATTTCTTCAGTCAGATGGTGGTGAATCTGTAGAATTCATTGCCACAGAAGACTGTGGAGGCCAAATCAATGGATTTTTTTTTTTTTTTTTTGTGGATATTTTTAAGGATGAGATTGACAGATTCTTGATCAGTACGGGTGTCATTGGTTATGGGGAGAAGGCAGGAGAATGGGGTTGAGAGGGAAAGATGGATCAGCCATGATTGAATGGCGGAGGAGGCTTAATGGCCTAATTCTGCTCCTATAAGAGCCAAGGATGGCTGTGGGGACCACAGCATTGCGTATTTTTAAGGTGGAGGTTGACAGTTCTTCTGAAAATGTATGGTGGGATACACCTTGATAATCCTCCCCTTCCCCCCACCATCTCCATCCCGCCCCACCTCAATAATGAAATAAAATGAACTTGGTTATCGGAGAAGTTAAAACAATCACATTGATAAGTTGCTCCACAACTTAACTTAAAATATAATAACATACACATAAGTGGCAGAAAGAAGTGGCTGAACATACAATGGTTTTAGTGCAATGGTTTAGAATCGCATTCACTGCATTTCATCTAATGGGATGTAACTTATTTCCTTGCCCACTCTAAATATTTTAATTTGAATGAGATTCAATTTACATCACAATTAGCTCCAAGCTAGAGTTGTATGCTTCGAAAAGACAACATATTATCTAATGGATTACGCTGGTGAAACATTCAGCAACCAAGCACTTTCCTCATTAGTTCCAATAAATATTCACATTCAAAGGTCATTAATGTACATTCATTTCTTTCCCACACCACAATACAATAGACAATAGACAATAGGCAATAGGTGCAGGAGGAGGCCATTCGGCCCTTCGAGCCAACACCGCCATTCAATGTGATCATGGCTGATCATTCTCAATCAGTACCCCGTTCCTGCCTTCTCCCCATACCCCCTGACTCCGCTATCCTTAAGAGCTCTATCTAGCTCTCTCTTGAATGCATTCAGAGAATTGGCCTCCACTGCCTTCTGAGGCAGAGCATTCCACAGATTCACAACTCTCTGACTGAAAAAGTTTTTCCTCATCTCAGTTCTAAATGGCCTACCCCTTATTCTTAAACTGTGGCCCCTTGTTCTGGACTCCCCCAACATTGGGAACATGTTTCCTGCCTCTAACGTGTCCAACCCCTTAATAATCTTATACGTTTCGATAAGATCTCCTCTCATCCTTCTACACTCTTCACATTCAGAAACTATCGCTTCAAAAGTCTGCTTCCAAAACATACAAATAGGGATCTGTTCAGAATATAAACAAGAACAGGCCAAAGTTGAATGCTTGAGTGTGGACACAAGAGACTGCAGACGGTGGTTTACAAAAAAAAGACACAAAGTGTTGGAGTAACTCAGCAGGTCAGGCAGCGTCTCTGGAGAACGTGGATGGGTGACGTTTCGGGTCGCGACCCTTCTTCCTTGTTCCGGCTTCACAATTTGTGTTTTTTTCTGTCCCGATCACCTTGTCTGAAGAAGGGTCTCGACCCGAAATGTCACCCATTCCTTCTCTCCAGAGATGCTGCCTGACCCGTTGAGTTACTCCAGCATTTTGTGATACCTTATCTCACAGTCTTTATCTGTTCATCTCTGGTCTTTTGTCCAACAATCTTCCATTCAAACCCCCTGCCCACCACTCACCTGTATCCACCTATCACTTGCCAAACTTTATCCTGCCGCCACCTCTCTTCCAGCTTTCTCCCAACCCACCCACCGTCAGTTTGAAGAAGGATCCCGGCCCAAAACGTCACCAGAAATGCTGCCTGACCCGCTGAGTTACTCAAGCACTTGGAATGTTTGGTTCAGTGTTTTCATGTTCATTAGTTCATAAGAGATAGGAGCAGAATTAGGCCATTCGGCCCATCAAGTCTACGCCATTCAATCATGGCTTATCTATCTCTCCTTCCTAACCCCATTCTCCTGCCTATCTCCCCATTACTCCCGACACCCGTAATAATTAAGAATCTATCAATCTCTGACTTAAAGATATCCATTGACTTGGCCTCCACAGCCCTCTGTGGCAATGCATTCCACTGTGCAAAGTGCAAGTGTCCTCAGCGACTAAGTGTCAAACATTGTGCTTCTTTCCAGGAAGAGATATGTCCGTCTGAGGAAGAACAAACGGTTCCACGGTGCATCTGGGCCTCTGCTGTCAACATCAGAGACAAGTACATCTATGTTTCCCAGCCCACACTGACTCGGATATTGATCATTGACATTCCATCACAGAAAGTCCTACAGGTAATCTAAATCAATGTGTTAGATCATGGTTGCATCTTTAGTTTTCTTTTCTTACAGATGTAGAATGGAAACAGGCGCACCGAGTCCGTGAGGCCTATCAACCACCTCCACATTCGTTCTATGTTATCCCACTTTCACAAATGCCATTTGGCCATTCCGTGCACAGATGCTGTCCGACCCGCTAAATTCCTCCAGCACTTATGTATTTTGCACAAGATTCCTGCATCTGCAGTTCCTTGAGCCTCTTCTCCCAGGCATTTGTCTCTCTCTCTCTCATTTTGTGTAGCCTATTTTATATTGTTTGATAACATAGAGACATCTAGCCCATTGAGTCTGTCTGTGCCAGTACACAAAGTCATCCCATCTCCCACAAAGTCATGGACTCAAGACATCATGGAAACGAGCCCTTCGGCCCAACTTGCCCGCACCAACCAACATGTCCCATCGCTACGTCCACCTGCCTGCGTTTGACCCATGTCCCTCTAAACCTGTCCCATCCATGTACCTGTCCAAATGTTTCTTAAACATTGTGATGATCTCAGCTTCAACTACCTCCTCCAGTAAGTCGTTCCATACACCCACCACCCTTTGTGAGAAAAAGTTACCCCTCAGGTTCCTATTAAATCTTTCCCCCCTCACCTTAAACCTACTGTATGTTATCCCACTTTCACATCCTGCAACCCTGCAGGCAATTTACAGAGGCCGAATAGCGTACAACCCACGTCTTTGGAATGTGGGAGGAAACCGGAGCACCCGGAGAGAACCCACGCAATCAGAGGGAAAACGTACAAACTCCGCACAGACCGCACTCGTAGCCAGAATGGAACCTGGGTCTTTGGCACCGTGTGGCAGCAGCTCTACCACCATGCCACTGTGCCACCCCATTTCTCAAAGGATTACACCTTCCTTATAAACCTATATGGAATAGGTTTGAGTTATGCTGAAATGGTGGAAGATAAACTTGGCCATTGATCGTCCAAGGACAATTAAATCTGTGCTGCCCCCTCTTGCTCCCATGTTAGAACCATGTTAAAGGTGAGGCGGGGAAATATTTAATAGGAACCTGTGGGGTAACGTCTTCACACAAAGGGTGGTGGGTGTATGGAACGGTAGTTGAGGCTGAGGCTAACACAATGTTTTGAGAAACATATGGACAGGTACGTGGATGGGACAGGTTTAGAGGGATATGGGCCAAACTGCAGGCATGTGGGTCTAGTGATGGGACATGTTGGTTGGCGTGGGCAAATTGGGCCGAAGGGTTTGTTTCCATGATGTATGACTCTATGACTTTGTGAGAGATGGGATGACTTTGTGTACCATTGGATCTACCATCTTGTTAGACCATCCACATGACCAATTAAATTAGATACAGGTCCTCCACCGATTTTCTGGCAACTAATGGTGCGGACAAAATTGCGAGCATTGCGTGTGGCGCACGTCCTGAAAGAGTTCATTGTTTACTTCTTTGTTAATTGTTAATTCTTTATTTAAGTTTTTTCCAGCAGTCCATGGTATTTTAGAGAGACGGGAGGGGTATAATTAGTGGGTCAGAGGTGTATTGTTGAATTATTATTACGTGACCTCTGTTGGTCTGGCAAAATGGATAATCCGGCATCGCTGGTCGGCGCGGACTTAGACAGAGTCACAGAGTCATGGAGTGATAGAGTGACACAGTGTGGAAACAGGCCCTTCGGCCCAACTCACCCACACCGGCCAACATGTCCCAGCTACACTAGTCCCACCTGCCTGCGCTTCATCCATGTCCCTCCAAACCTGTCAATAGACAATAGACAATAGGTGCAGGAGTAGGCCATTCAGCCCTTCGAACCAGCACCGCCATTCAATTCGATCATGGCTGATCACTCTCAATCAGTACCCCGTTCCTGCCTTCTCCCCATACCCCCTCACTCCGCTATCCTTAAGAGCTCTATCCAGCTCTCTCTTGAAAGCATCCAACGAACTGGCCTCCACTGCCTTCTGAGGCAGAGAATTCCACACCTTCACCACTCTCTGACTGAAAAAGTTCTTCCTCATCTCCGTTCTAAATGGCCTACCCCTTATTCTTAAACTGTGGCCCCTTGTTCTGGACTCCCCCAACATTGGGAACATGTTTCCTGCCTCTAATGTGTCCAATCCCCTAATTATCTTATATGTTTCAATAAGATCCCCCCTCATCCTTCTAAATTCCAGTGTATGCAAGCCCAATCGCTCCAGCCTTTCAACATACGACAGTCCCGCCATTCCGGGAATTAACCTAGTGAACCTACGCTGCACGCCCTCCATAGCAAGAATATCCTTCCTCAAATTTGGAGACCAAAACTGCACACAGTACTCCAGGTGCGGTCTCACCAGGGCCCTGTACAACTGTAGAAGGACCTCTTTGCTCCTATACTCAACTCCTCTTGTTATGAGCCTGTCCAATTGCCTCTTAAATGATGGTCCCAGCCTCAGCTACCTCCTCTGGCAGCTTGTTCCATACACCCACCACTTGGTGGGCCAAAGGGCCTGTTTCTGCGCTGTATCTCTAAAACAAAGAAAAATCTAAAGAACAGAACAGACGATTTAAGTTCAGCTAGCTGTGCCTTTCACAGAATGGACCACCCATGCAGTTTTCATTATCAGTCCATGGGACTGATTTTTATATATCGATCAAATGCAAGTTCCTTTGTACGAAAAGACTTCTCACAAGCGCACATACCCTATCAAGTACAAGTCCCCTCGTATAAAAAGACTTATTTACTTTACTTTAGACTTAAGAGATAGCATTGAGCCCTTCGGCCCATCGAGTCCGGGCCAACTAGCGATCACCCTGTATGCACTAGCACTATCCTGCACACTAGGGACAATTGATAAATACAAAGAGACTTGTATTTTCTGGAGTCTAGAGAAAAGGAATAGCTTTCGAGCTTTTTGTATTTGATAGAGTATATGCATTGATGAGAAGTCTCTTAATATGATATGTTATGCATTTATGATAAATCTTTTAATACAAAGGAACTAGGTTTCCGCACTGTATATCTAAACTAAACTAAAATTGCCCTTATACAATCTGACAACCATGGCCACTAATATAATAAGTCATGTTAAAATTACAATAGATAGACACAAAAAGTTGGAGTGACACAGCGGGCCAGACAGCGGAGAAAAGGAATAGATGACGTTTCAGGTCGAGACTCCAGAGATGCTGCCTAACCCGCTGAGTTACTCGAGCTTTTTGTGTCTATCTTCGGTTGAAACCAGCACCTGCAGTTCCTTCCTACACTTAAAATTACAATAAACAGCTTGAAATCGGAAAATGTAATATCTCTGTTTTTTTAATTTTCTTTACATCATGTAAAGGTTTGAAAATGGCACCAAAACATGCCGTCTCTTGTAGGCTATTTCTGTACACTTGCTAATCGGGCATGTGCTTACATATGGCAATACTCTACTGGACTATTTGCAAGGAAATAATTTCACCGTGTCAGCACTTTGCACATCTGATAATAAAGGCACCAATGAGATTTTGAAAGGTTAAGTACCAACATCATAAGCAGCACGGTGGCGCAGCGTTAGAGCTACTGCCTTACAGCGCCAGAGACCCGAGTTCGATCCTGACTACGGGCGCTGTCTGTATAGAGTTTGTACATTCTCCCCGTGACCAAAGTGGGTTTCCTCCGAGATCTTCGGTTTCCTCCCATTCTCCAAAGACCTACAGGTTTGTAGATTAATTGGCTTGGTATAAATGTAAAATTGTCCCTAGTGTGTGTAAGCAGTGTTAATATGCGGGGATCGCCGGTCAGTGCGGACTCGGTGGGCCGAAGGGCCTGTTTCCGTGCTGTAACTCTAAACTAAACTAATTTAAAACTTATGTCGAGTAAAATATTAGTTTGTTCTTGGTGACTTTTCTGTGGCAGTATTTATGTGACAGCATGATGGATTATGACAATAGACAGTAGACAATAGACAATGGACAATAGACAATAGGTGCAGGAGGAGGCCATTCGGTCCTTCGAGCCAGCACCGTCATTCAATGTGATCATGGCTGATCATTCTCAATCAGTACCCTGTTCCTGCCTTCTCCCCATACCCCCTGCCTCTGCTATCCTTAAGAGCTCTATCTAGCTCTCTCTTGAATGCATTCAGAGAATTGGCCTCCACTGCCCTCTGAGGCAGAGAATTCCACAGATTCACAACTCTCTGACTGAAAAAGTTTTTCCTCATCTCCGTTCTAAATGGCCTACCCCTTATTCTTAAACTGTGGCCCCTGGTCCTGGACTCCCCCAACATTGGGAACATGTTTCCTGCCTCTAACGTGTCCAACCGCTTAATAATCTTATACATTTCGATAAGATCCCCTCTCATCCTTCTAAATTCCAGTGTATACAAGCCTAGTCGCTCCAGTCTTTCAACATACGACAGTCCCGCCATTCCGGGAATTAACCTAGTGAACCTACGCTGCACGCCATCAATAGCAAGAATATCCTTCCTCAAATTTGGAGACCAAAACTGCACACAGTACTCCAGGTGCGGTCTCACTAGGGCCCTGTACAACTGCCGGAAGAATATCCTTCCTCCAAAGTGTGGTGACGTTCTTCACTTGTGTGTCGAGTAGCCAGTTGCTAATAGCCTCTCGTGCTTGTTTTTCACAGGCTGTGTTGACAGATCCATTTCCGGTGAAGTTACACTATGACAAGTCGCATGACCAAGTCTGGGTCCTCAGCTGGGGAGATGTGAACAAAAGCAATCCTACCTTGCAGGTATGTGAAAGGCAGCCTATCTCCCCTTGGTGACAAAGAACCAAAGAATCTCCTCTATCTCAACCCGAAGAACCTCATGTGTTTCATAGAAACATAGAAAATAGGTGCAGGAGTAGGCCATTCGGCCCTTCGAGCCTGCACTGCCATTCAATATGATCATGGCTGATCATCCAGCTCAGTAGCCTGTACCTGCCTTCTCTCCATACCCCCTGACCCCTTTAGCAAAAAGGGCCACATCTAACTCCCTCTTAAATATAGCCAATGAACTCGCCTCAACTACCTTCTGTGGCAGAGAATTTCACAGACTCACCACTCTCTGTTTCAAATTAATAGTCTTCTGAGCAGGCAAAGATGAGGTCAATGTAGCTAAATCTTAGGTAAGGCATCGGAGCAGAATTAGGCCATTCAGCCCATCGAGTCTACTCCGCCATTCAATCTTTGGCTGATCTATCTTTCCCATTCATCCCCATTCTCCTGCCTTCGCCCTGTGATCTTTGACGCCCTTCCAAATCAAGAACTGCCAACCTCCACTTTAAAAATACCCCAAAATATTCTGTGGCAATGAATTCCACAGACTCACAACCCTCTGGCTAATGAAACTCCTCCTCCTCATCTCCATTCTCAAAGGCCCTTTGGCCCACAATGTCCGTGCCGACCCATGCTGCCAGGTTAAACTGATCTCCTCTGCCTGCACGTGATCCATATCCATATCCACATGCCTATCGAAAACCCTCTCATCAGAGCATAAATCCTCCTTGCGTTCAGTTTATTTATTGTCACGTGTACCGAGGTAGAGTGAAAAGCTTTTGTTGCGTGCTAGCCAGTCGGAAAGACAACGCATGATTGTTATCGAGCCAGTTGATAGTGTACAGATACGTGAGAAGGGATTCCGGATCTCTTTCCTTTGTCCTTCTCCCTGCCTTGCTTCTGCAGGTTAAATGCACTCACTCTAATTCCATTGCAGTCTCTCTCCCCCACTGTTGCCCCGCGTGCGGTCTGGTTTCCAGATGGCTGTGGGTAAGGGGTGCCTGGAACCTGCAGCTCACTGCTGGTGTTCAGCGGAGTACTCTCAGCCCACGCACGGTGTGTGAATTGCAGGGAGGTGGCCTGCTGAGGACTAATTGCTGTTTGATGGAGAGCTAATAGCTATTTGTTGGTGCCCGCCTGCAGCCTGGCTGCTGACAGTTGCTGGCGGTGTTTTGGAAGGTTATTACTGGCAACGTGAGGCCATTTCTGGTGGGTTTGGCCACTGGTTTTGGAGAGCATGTTCTTGCGGCTGATTGTCGGTGCCAGATTGACCGTGGTTCGAACAGCCCCCCTCAGCTTGTGGCCGCACACGGGCAGATAACAGGCAACTAATTATTGACCAGCTTCTGCTCCCTGTGACTGCCTGGCCGGCTTCCAGCTGCTGATATCCCGATTATGACCTTGCCAGATCTTTTTGCTCGACACGACTTCGGGAAGACTGGATATCCTGAGTGCTTTTCGCTGTGCAGAATGCTCTTTCATTTCCTGGCGTGCCGACACGTTCTAAATCTATATCTGTGGGAAGGGAGTGCAGATGCTGATCCACGCCGAAGATAGACACAAAATGCCGGAGTAATAATGAAAGACCTGGATGGAGTGGAGGTGGAGAGGAGGCTTCCAGTAATGCAATGGGCACTACGGTGGCCCAGCGGTATAATTGCTGCCGTACAGTGCCAGGAACCAGGGTTCAATCCTGACCTACGGGTGCTGACTGTTCGTTCTCCGTGTGACCGCGTGGGTTTTCTCCAGGTCCTCCAGTTTCTTCCCACATTCTAAAGACGTGTCGGTTAATTGGCTTCTGCAAATCGTCCCTTGTACCACAGGGGCCACAGCCTGAGAATAAAGGGGAGGCCATTTAAAACTGAGGTGAGAAGAAACTTTTTCAACCCAGGGAGTTGTGAATTTGTGGAATTCTCTGCCACAGAGGGCAGTGGAGGCCAAATCACTGGATGGATTTGAGAGAGAGTTAGATAGAGCTCTAGGGGCTAGTGGAACCAAGGGATATGGGGAGAAGGCAAGCACGGGTTACTGATTGTGGACGATCAGCCATGATCACAATGAATGGCGGTGCTGGCTCGAAGGGCCAAATGGCCTCCTCCTGCACCTATTTTCTATGTTTCTATGCATCTCAGATAGAACGAGCGTACGAGTGATGATTGGTCGGTGTGCACTCGGTGGGCCAGACTGTATCTCTGAATTAAACTAGTGGGAGAGTCTAGGACTAGAGGGTGCAGCCTCAGAATAAATGGGTACAGAGAAGATTTAGGGTTAGCCATTTTAAGAAATTGTCATGTGGCACACAGGTAGTGCAGAGTTTCATTCTGTAGAATATAAGTGCCTTGCAATTGAATTACTTTGATATCTATTTTATGTTGCATTTGAGAAATGTCAATGCTCCCTCTGCAGTGGGAAACAGGTGGAAAGGGAGGTTAAAATCCAAAACCCAAATTATCTTTCTGAGAACACAGACATATTTCCATTGGATGGAGATATTTTTTTTAAATAGATTAAATTTTAAAATTCCGAAATAGTGTTTTGGAAAATATTTGGTTTTTAATAAACTTCGTAGTTTATGTAGCATTGTAATGTCACGAGGTTAATGAAGAAAAAGGAATATTCCCTTGCTGGTAATTCACAGTATTAATTATGGTACAAGAGTGTGAGTTTAAGTGCAGTGTCCACTGAGCCATGCAGGACAATGTTGATTTAATGAGAATTTCCTTTGAAACAATTGACCCCAAACAAATTTGTGATGTGTTATGTAAGAAATTCATTGAGCCATGCAAACGAGCCATGCAAGCTGCTCTGGAATCAACTCCATCTTTCTGAAATAAAAAAAGTGTGCTGGAAACATAGTCATAGAGTCATACAGCACAAGAACAGGCCCTTCGTCCCAACTTGTCCATGCTGACCAAGATGCCCATCCATGCTAGTCCTACCTGCCGATGTTTGACCATACCTTTCCAAACCGCTCCTCCACATGTTCCTGTCCAAATGTCTTTTCCCTGAAAGCAAGTCAAGTCAATTTTATTTGTACAGCACATTTGAAAACAACCCACACGTTGACCAAAGTGCTGTACATCAGTTCAGGTACTAAGAACGAACATACAATGGCACACAAACATAACAGCACATACATAAACACTTCACAGCGCCCCCTCAGAGGGTCTCAAACGCTAGGGAGTAGAAATAGGTTTTGAGCCTAGACTTAAAGGAGTCGATGGAGGGGGCAGTTCTGATGGGGAGAGGGATGCTGTTCCACAGTCTAGGAGCTGCAACCACAAAAGCGCGGTCACCCCTGAGCTTAAGCCTAGACCGCGGGATAGTGAGTAGCCCCAAGTCGGCCGACCTGAGGGACCTGGAGATAGAGTGGTGGGTTAGAAGATTTTTAATATGGGGGGGCGGGGGGCAAGCCCGTTTAGGGCTTTGTATGTGAAGCAGGCAGCATTCAATGGAGAGAAACAGAATTAGCAGGTCAGGTCAATGATCCTCAATATATACAGTAGCAATGAGCTGGGCTGTGTCATATCATATCATATCATATCATATATATACAGCCGGAAACAGGCCTTTTCGGCCCTCCAAGTCCGTGCCGCCCAGCGATCCCCGTACATTAACACTATCCTACACCCACTAGGGACAATTTTTACATTTACCCAGCCAATTAACCTACATATCTGTACGTCTTTGGAGTGTGGGAGGAAACCGAAGATCTCGGAGAAAACCCACGCAGGTCACGGGGAGAACGTACAAACTCCTTACAGTGCAGCACCCGTAGTCAGGATCGAACCTGAGTCTCCGGCGCTGCATTCGCTGTAAAGCAGCAACTCTACCGCTGCGCTACCGTGTCATTACATTCATGGTGGTAATGCAGATATCCTGACTGTATTGACTTACAAATGAAAAGAAATCATTTTAGGCTCTTGATTGTAATCATCGTGCATGTGGGTTCATGAGCGAGATTACCCTCTTCATGACTTGGGCCACAGTTGAGTATGAATGGCTGCATGTCTCATTGAAACTTTAACTCATATGTCAGGATATCTTAGTTTAGTTGTAGAGATACACCACAGAATCAGACCCTTCAGCTCACCGAGTCCGGGCCGACCAGCGATCCCCGCACTGGTGACAAGTTTACATTTACACCAAGCCAATTAACCCAAACACCTGTTCGTCTTTGGAGTGTGGGAGGAAACCGAAGATCTCGGAGAAAACCCACGCGGGTCACGGGGAGAACGTACAAACTCCGTACAGACGGCGCCCGTAGTCGGGATCGAACCCGGGTCTCCGGCGCTGCAAGCGCTGTAAGGCAGCAACTCTACCGCTGCGCCACCGTGCCGCCCATTAAAAATTGTAAACATATTTTCAAGTAAACATCTATCAGGTGTGCTGAAGCATTTAGAGATCACAACAATAGACAATAGGTGCAGGAGGAGGCCATTCGGCCCTTCAAGCCAGCACCGCCATTCAATGTGATCATGGCTGATCATTCTCAATCAGTACCCCGTTCCTGCCTTCTCCCCATACTCCCTGACTCCGCTATCAGTAGACTTTAAATGGGAGTGGCATGGATGATTATTGAGATTTGTCTCTTTGCAGGTAATTACCCAAGCAAGTGGAAATGGAGACCATCACACGATCCACACGCAACCCGTCGGCAGAGCATTTGATCGAGTGGATTACTTTTTCCTTCCTCCAACCAACCTCATCATCAATCACATTAGGTACAATTACATTGTCACTTGCTTTTTCCTCCAAGGCAAAGGTCTTGAGGTGGTGGTGGGGAACCTGTGCCTCTGCTCAAAGCAAGGATTGGGATGGAAGGGATTGTCCATCCGTGGTAAAAGGTGGGACCAGGTAAAGGAAGGCCAAAGTGGTGGAAGAGCGTCCCGTGTCGAGGACGGTGGTGGGGAAGGGATGGGGGCCACAGGAGAAAGGCGAAGTCAAGGTTGAAAGAAACAGGTTCAGCGAGGTTGGAAAGGTGGTTCTCCCTGGACTGTCCTGCTCATGGAACTTGGGGCAGAAGACGAAGGGAGGAGGGAAGACCTCCAGAGGAAATGAGATCCACGAGGTCCATTTGGGGTGGCCCAGCAGTAGAGTTGCTGCCTCACCAGCGCCAGAGATCCAGGTTCGATCCTGATCTTGGGTGCTGTCTGTGTGGGGTTTACAGTTCTCCCTGTGACCATGTGGGTTTCCTCCGGGTGCTCCGGTTTCCACCAACATCCCAAAGACGTGCGGGTTTGTAGGTTAGCTGCCCCAAAAGTGTAGGTAGGGGGATGAGAAAGTGGAATAACATTATAAAAAATAGAGACAAAGTGCTGGAATAACTCAACGGATCATACATAGAACTAATGTGAACAGGTTGGCATGGGCTCGATGGACTGAAGGGCCTGTTTCCATGCTGTATCTACTTTCCCCTGCAACCGCAGGAGATGCAACACCTGTCTCTTTTCCTCCCCCTTCAACTCCATCCAAGGACCCAAACAGTCTTTCCCAGGTGAGGCAGAGGTTCACCTGCACCTCCTCCAACCTCATCTACTGTATCCGCTGTTCCAGGTGTCAACTTCTCTACATCGGCGAGACCAAGCGCAGGCTCGGCGATCGTTTTGCTGAACACCTTCGCTCAGTCCGTCTTAACCAACCTGATATCCCGGAGGCTCAGCACTTCAACTCCCCTCCCATTCCCAATCTGACCTTTCTGTCCTGGGCCTCCTCCATTGTCAGAGTGATGAGGCCCAGCGCAAATTGGAGGAACAGCACCTCACATTTCGCTTGGGTAGTTTACACCCCAGCAGTATGAACATTGACTTCTCCAACTTCAGATAGTCCCTGCTTTCCCTCTCTATCCACTCCCCCTTCCCAGTTCTCCCCCTAGTCTTCCTGTCTCCGACTACATCCCATCTTTGTCCCGCGCCCTCCCCTGACATCAGTCTGAAGATGGGTCTCGACCCGAAACGTCACCCATTCCTTCTCTCCCGAGATGCTGCCTGACCCGCTGAGTTACTCCAGCATTTTGTGTCTACCTTCCATTACACTAAACTATATCAGAACGGCATGTTAGAAAATTTAATGATCAGGATAATCCCAAACCTGTTGGTACAACTGAAAAGATTACCAATATAACATCATTAATTCGGGATGCCTGCAGAATACTGCTGTCGAATTCTGTTGCCAAGCTACCATCTTGGTTCTGAATCTTAATTGAAAGTCTACCACCCACTCATCTGCTAACTTCCAACTGATACAAAATACCTTTTTCATTATTTTGTTAATGTTTGGATTTAGTCCAGCAAGCAGAGTGATATTGAATAATAGAATGATACCATTATATGGAATTACAGGGAATATATGGAAAACCTTTTTGTAGTTGATAATTGTCCTTAAAAGACTTTAGATATTTGGTAAATAATCTTTGTTTTACATTAGAAGGGAGAGCAGTGAACATTTTCTCACTCTTTTATAACTTATCATATCATATCATATATATACAGCCGGAAACAGGCCTTTTCGGCCCTCCAAGTCCGTGCCGCCCAGTGATCCCCATACATTAACACTATCCTACACCCACTAGGGACAATTTTTACATTTACCCAGCCAATTAACCTACATACCTGTACGTCTTTGGAGAATAACTTAACTACGTTATGAAGAACTTGGAAACTCTTGAAATACACTATTTTCTATGTTCCCTCCCAAAAGCCATAGACCTAACAGACAGAACCCAAAGCAATCAGCAAACTAGACTTTAGACTTGAAAGATACAGGGTAATAGTCTGTGTCGACCAGCAATCACCCCGTATACTAGCACTATGCTACACACTAGAGCCAATTTACAATTTACAGAAGCCAATAACCTACAAACCTGCACGTCTTTGGAGTGTGGGCAGAAACCGGAGCACCCAGAGAAAACCCACGTGGTCACGGGGAGAATCTCCATAGACAGCACCTGTAGACGGGATGAAACCCAGGTCTCTGACGCTGTAAGGTAGTGCTGACCCTCTTGAGACGGGTCAGTTTATTTTTCTTAGGGACTGGAATAATGGAGATTTCCTTGATCCAGATGGGAGACTGTTGAAGTTAGCTGTTTGCGAAGATGAGGCCAGTCTATTGGTGCACGATTTCAGAACCTGGCAACTTCTCCACTGCGTCACTGTGCTGCCCCAACTATAAGGTTGTCTTTCTTTCTTCCCCAATAAAACGATTTCCTGGAGGATTATTCACAAAATGCTGGAGTAACTCAGCAGGTCAGGCAGCATCTCAGGAGAGAAGGAATGGGTGGCGTTTCGGGTCGAGACCCTTCTTCAGACTGATGTCAGGGGGGGCGGGACAAAGGAAGGATATAGGTGGAGACAGGAAGATAGAGGGAGATCTGGGAAGGAGGAGGGGAAGAGAGGGACAGAGGATCTATCTAAAGTTGGAGAAGTCGATGTTCATACCGCTGGGCGACAAGCTGCCCAAGCGAAATATGAGGTGTTGTTACTCCAATTTCCGGTGGGCCTCACTATGGCACTGGAGGAGGCCCATGACAGAAAGGTCAGACTGGGAATGGGAGGGGGAGTTGAAGTGCTCGGCCACCGGGAGACCAGTTTGGCCAACGCGGACCGAGCGCAGGTGTTGAGCAAAGCGATCACCGAGCCTGCGCTTGGTTTTAATCACCAATGTTTCCTGTTTAGGTTTGGATTTATTCTTCATGGCTCAGACGCAGCACTTCACAAGATTGATCTGGAGACCGTGGCCCACATTAAAACAATCAGCCTAAAGAACCACAGCTGCATCCCGGACGCAATGGCCTACACTCACCTGGGAGGCTATTACTTTATCCATTGTCAGAGAAATGGCTCGAGTCCGCCGCAATCACAGATCATCGTTGACAGCGTCACCGATTCTGTGATAGGATACAACGGCAAAGTGTCGGGTAGTCCGTACATCTCGCCTGACGGCACCTACCTAGTCAGCACAGATGATTACCATGGGCTCATTACAGTCCAGTCTCTTACCTTCCGGGGCGAGATCACGCCTGCATTTGAAATCGCCACCAATCTGCGCGTGGTTGACGTGACCTTCCAGCCATCGTTCACAGAGGCCAACGAGTACTACATCTACGCCAGTTCCAGTGTTCAAACAGACCTCCTGTTTGTCGAGCTCTCCACGGGAAACGTGAAATTCCTCAAGGGCTTGAAAGCCCCCATTGAGCCAAGGGACTGGTGGTGGAGCGCCAACAACAGGGCAATAGTCAGCAGTGGTCTGTTTGGACAGCACCTGATCACTCCTTCCAAGGAGTCCCTGTTCATCGTCGGAGCACGGCAAAACACATTGAACTGCGAGATATCCAAGATAACACGGGGCAACACAATCGTGTGGGTCGAGGAAGCATGAGAAGCTACTGAGCAGAGTTTAACTTCATCCAATGACCTTTTACACTGCTTATGAGACAACTGTACAGTAAACATCTGCATTTTTTACTGGAGGGGAAAGCAACCTTACTGTACACAACAACTTTACTGTAAAGCAACCTTACTGTACACAACAACTTTGCTGACGTTAGTGTTTTGAATATTGTGAGCATTAGATTGCAACTTTCAGTTGCATTATTAAACCTTTGATTGTGAAGCATTTTCATTTTTTTAAATCATTCATTGTCTATCCCATTTCTGCAGAAAAAGATATATATTTTCTATAACTTTTCACTGTGGACTGTTATAAATGTATTCTAACAAGTGCTACAGGACATTTCTTTTCCCCTCTCCTCCATGTGTTGCCACGATAACTTTTACTTTGAAATCAGTCTATCTGTTCCATCTTTTTTTAATTTGGGTGCGATAATAAATCACAGTCCTCAAAAGGATCACAGAGCAAAAACAATAAAGATACACGTTGATTGAAATTATTCAGCTCATCGTTGTTTAAGTGTTTCGCTTTTTTTCCCCTCCAGTTTTGCGACTCCTTGATTAAACTTATCAAGATCTACGACACAAATTCTAAAAATGATTGGATTTGCTTCTGCAGTCCCAGTGTGCTTTCCGAAAGCAGAACAACTGGAGCCAGGTCAGAAACTGTGGTCTGGGGTTATGGGGGAGGAGGCAGGAGAATGGGGTTAGGAGGGAGAGAATAGATCAGCCATGACTGTATGGCGGAGTAGACCAGATGGGCCGAATGGCCTAATTCTGCTCCTATCACTTATGGCCTTATGAGAAAGATAAGTTCACTGTGTCATTGATGTGTTAGTTAACACTGATGGTGAATGGGCATTGCCACTGCATTGGGTGAAGTGTGGCACAGTGGCGGAAATGGTAGAGTTGTTGCCTCACAGCGCCGGAATCCCCGGTTCAACCCTGACCTTGGATGCTGTCCGTGTGGAGTTTGCATGTTCTCCCTGTGACTGCATGGGTTTCCTCCCACTTCCCAAAGACGTGCGGGCGTGGCAGCTAATTGGCCTCTGGAAATTGCCCTTAGTGCGCAGAGAGCAGATGCAAAAGTAGGATGGAACTGGTGTGAATGGGTGATCGATGGTCGGCATGGACTCAGTGGGCTGAAGGGCCTGTTTCCATGCTGCATCTTACAATAGACAATAGGTGCAGGAGTACGCCATTCGGCCCTTTGAGCCAGTACCACCATTCAATGTGATCATGGCTGATCATTCTCAATCAGTACCCCGTTCCAGCCTTCTCCCCATACCCCCTGACTCCGCTATCCTTAAGAGCTCTATCTAGCTCTCTCTTGAATGCATTAATCTTACAACCAATGTGTCAATAACAAAAGATTTACTGCAAGAGTTCCACCATTGTTAAATACAAAATTGATAGGCAGGTTGTGGTATCCAAAAGCACAGTTGCAGTTATGCTGAATGACGCACCTAAAACACAATGAATGTCATGTCCATCACAGCCCTCTCATGCGAGTGCTGACCAATTGGCAATATCAGACTCCCTCACCACTCTGGAAAGTTCCTCTGCTATGATCTAGGCAGCCTGGCCTGACCAAGAGAAACTGAATATTGCTAACCAAATCCAAAGAGATGTCTTGTCTTTCCCTCTCCAAATCTGTACCAAAGACAGAAATTGGATCCATCAGCTCTGGGATTCCATGCGCAGTCATGGAGCTGTACAGTGTTGGCACAGCCCACCTTGTCCACGCCAACCAACATAGCATTTGCAGATGCTGGGTGGAAGCAGGTCCTTCGACCCATAGCGCCCGCTCCAACCAGCACTTACCCCATACACGAGCACTATCCTACACACCAGGGACAACTTGCATTTCCAAGAAGCCAATTAACCTGCACGTCGTCCGAGTGTCGGAGGAAACTGGAGCATCCGAAGAAAACCCACGCGGTCACAGTACACACTCTGTACAGTCAGCACCCATAGTCAGGAGAGAACCTGGGTCTCTGGCGCTGTAGGTTCATAGGTTCTAGCAGCAGAATTAGGCCATTCGACCCATCAATTCTATTCCGCCTTTCAATCATGGCTGATCTATCTTTGCTGCTCAACCCCATTCTCCTGCCTTCTCCCCGTAACCCCTGACACCCGTACTAATCAAGGCAGCAAGTCTACTGCTGTGCCACTGGGCTGCCTTTGGGCTCATCCTATTGTTGTGCATTCAGTCTACATCCCTCTAAACACTCACACGCATCACGCAGATAAGCAATAACTAGGTCTGATCCTTTCATGGTCTTTCTGAGTGAAAATGGGCGCATTGAGAAATTGGAAAAGTTATACTGTGCAACTCGTGCTAGTGGATTGGCATTTTACAAGCATTAAATGCACATTGAATGATGTTGCAAGTTACATACAAACATGTTTCCCCTCCCCACCTTGCACACATAAACTGGAGCTTTTGGATGCCCCATACAATCTTTATACAATGATGAGTACAACATGCTACTTGGTTGAAGATAGACACAAAATGATGGAGTAACTCAGCGGGTCAGGCAGCATCTCTGGAGGGGTGACGTTTCGGGTCGAGACCCTTCTTCAGACTGAAAGGCACGGGAAAGGGATAGGAGAGATATAGACAATGATATAGAGAGATATATATACAAATGAATGAAAGATATGCAAAAAAGTGACAATGATAAAAGAAACCGGCCATTGTTAGCTGTGGCTAAATGAGAATGAAAGCTGGAGCAACTTGGTTGCATGTATATCTACTTACTGATGACTCCAGGAGCTCTGGCCGGGCGATTTCAGAACCGAGTCCACAGAGTGAGCTACAACAAAATGGGAGAGCTATCGGCAGCTAAAGATGCTCATGAAATGGATGCCTCAGTAGGAGCAGCATTCGTGGCGCAGTGGGTAGAGTTGCTGCCTTACAGCGCCGGAGACGTGGGTTCAATCCTGACTACCGGTGCTGACTTTATGGAGTTTGCACGTTCTACCTGTGACTGCCTGGGTTTTCTCCGGGAGCTCCGTTTCTCTCCCACACTCCAAAGATGCACAGGTTCGTAAGTTATTCGACTTCGGTAAAAATTGTAAATTGTACCTCGAGTGTGGGATAGTGTTGGTTGACGGGGTGGTCGGTGCAGATTCAGTGGGCTGATGGGCCTGTTTCCACACTGTCTCCAAAATCTAAAGCCTAAAGTCTAAAGAGAGGGGCAAGATTAAATAGGAATCTGAAGAGCTACAGTTTCATTCAAAGAAAAGTGGGTGTATGGCACGAGCTGCCAGAGGAGGTAGTTGAGGCAGATACTATAAAACAGCATTTCAAAGGATACCTGGACAGGTACAGAGATAGGAAAGGTTTAGATGGGTATGGGCCCGGCTAGCTCAGTCAGTATAGCATCAGACTTAATCTCTGGGTTGTGGGTTCGAACCCCACGATGGGCAACACTCTCTGGCGACGAGTCCATGAATTTCACTGTGCAGTGCATATGCGACAATAAAGATCCATTAGATACATAGACAATAGGAGCAGGAGTAGGCCATTCGGCCCTTCGAGCCAGCACCACCATTCAATATGATCATGGCTGATCAGCCACAATCAGTACTCCGTTCCTGCCTTCTCCCCATACCCCTTGATTTTGCTAGCCCTAAGAGCTCTATCCAACTCTCTCTTGAGTGCATCCAGTGAATTGGACTCCACTGCCTTCTGAGGCAGAGAATTCCACAAATTCACAACTCTCTGTGTGAAAAATGTTTTTCCTCATCTCAGTTCTAAATGGCCTACGCCTTATTCTTAAACTGTGGCCCCTGTTTCTGGACTCCCCCAACATCGGAACATGTTTCCTGCATCCTTAATAATTTTATATGTTTCTATAATATCCCCTCTCGTCCATCTAAATTCCAGTGAATACAAGCCCAGTTGCTCCATTCTTTCATCATATGTCAGTCCTGCCATCCCGGGAATTAACCTTGTGAACCTACGCTGCACTCCCTCAATAGCAAGAATATCCTCCCTCAAATTGAGCCATTGAAACGCAGGCAAATGGAATTAGCTTAGATGGAGCATCTTGGTCAGCACGAACGAGTTTGGCCAAAGACCTGTTTCCAAGCTATATGACTCCATGATTGTCTAATTACATTGTTATCAATGATATACAGTGTATTCACAAAGTATTCAGACCCCTTCACTTTTTCCACATTTTGTTACATTACAGCCTTATTTTAAAATGGATTAAATTCTTTTTTTTAAATCATCGATCCTCACACAATACCCTATAATAAAAAAGCGAAAACAGATGTTTAGAAATTTTTGCAAAGCAATGAAAAATAAATAACTGAAATATCACATTTCCATAAGTATTCAGACCCTTTACTCAGTACTTTGTTAAGGCACCTTTGGCAGCGATTACAGCCTCAAGTCTTCTTGGGTATGACGCTACAAGCTTGGCACACCTGTATTTGGGTAATTTCTCCCATTCTTCTCTGCAGATCCTCTCAAGCTCTGTCAGGTTGGATGGGGAGCGTCGATGCACAGCTATTTTCAGGTCGCTCCAGAGATGTTCGATCGGGTTCAAGTCCGGGCTCTGGCTGGGTCACTCAAGGACATTCACAGACTTGTCACGAAGCCACTCCTGCATTGTCTTGGCTGTGTGCGTAGGGTCGTTGTCCTGTTGAAAGGTGAACCTCTGTCCCAGTCTGAGGTCCAGAACGCTCTGGAGCAGGTTTTCATCAAGGATCTTTCTGTACTTTGCTCCATTCATCTTTCCCTCGATCCTGACTAGTCTCCCAGTTCCTGCCACTGAAAAACATCCCCACAGCATGATGCTGCCACCACCATGCTTCACCATAGGTATGGTATTGGCCAGGTGATGAGCGGTGCCGCTTGGCATTCAGGCCAGAGTTCAATCTTGGTTTCATCAGACCAGAGAATCATGTTTCTCATGGTCTGAGAGTCCTTTCGGTACCTTTTGGCAAACTCCAAGCGGGCTGTCATGTGCCTTTTACTGAGGAATGGCTTCTGTCTGGCCACTCTACCATAAAGGCCTGATTGGCGGAGTGCTGCAGATATAATTGTCCTTCTGGAAGGTTCTCCCATCTTCACAGAGGAACTCTGGAGCTCTGTCAGAGTGACCATTGGGTTCTTGGTCACCTCTCTGACCAAGGCCCTTCGCCCCCGATTGCTCAGTTTGGCTGGGCGGCCAGCTCTATGAAGAGTCCTGGTGGTTCCAAAGTTCTTCCATTTAAGAATGACGGAGGTCATTGTGCTCTTCGGGACCTGCAATGCTGCAGAAATTGTTTTATACCCTTCCCCAGATCTGTGTCTCGACACAATCCTGTCTCGGAGGGCTATGGACAATTCCGTCGTCTTCATGGTTTTGTTTTTGCTCTGACATGCACTGTCAACTGTGGGACCTTATTTTGACAGGTGTGTGCCTTTCCACATCATGTCCAACCGATTTAATTTACCACTGGTGGACTCCAATCAAGTTGTAGAAACATCTCTCGAATAATCAATGGAAACAGGATGAACCTAAGCTCAATTTTGAGTGTCACAGCAAAGGGTCTGAATACTTATGTAAATATGATATTTCAGTTATTTCTTTTTAATTACTTTGCTAAAATGTCTAAACACCTGTTTTCGCTTCTTCATACTGGGGTATTGTGTGTAGATTGATGATTTTAAAAAATGAATTTAATCCATTTTAAAATAAGGCTGTAACGTAACAAAATGTGGAAAAAGTGAAGGGGTCTGAATACTTTCTGAATGTACATTGTCACATCTATAACAACAAAAACAAATATTTTGTGACCTAAGCGTAAGAGTGCCATGATCCCCAATGAAGACCGCTTGTTGCTACACCTTTCCAAGGCCATCAGTATTGAGTATATTGACTGGTTTACCATCGTGCTGTAGATCGTGTTGTGATACACATAAAAGATGGATGGCAGCCTCCCGCAGTCCATTATAAATATGGATTGAGCGAGGGCGGTGAACAAACATAATGAGCAAAATATCCACAACAGTTTTGCAGCTGTTGAAGGATGAACACAACACAACTGAACAGCAATGCATTAAAGCACATTGTCAGCTTAGTGGTAGAACTGGGATTTAGGAATTTGAGTTATTATAACATCTGAAATACACATCGCCAAGGACATAGTGATCATTTACGAACCACCAAAAAAAACACAGGGATCTACTGAACTGTCAATGTTGTGTTTGATGTCTATTTCTATGTTCTCCTGTAGCAAATCTTCCCTCGCCTTTCCACAACGTGTCTTGAGGCCTAAAAGAAATCCCTTTGGTTTAGTTATTAGTTCAAGTATAAAGCATGGAAGAGTCCACGCCGACCTGCAATCACCCGTACACTAGTTCTATCCGACACGCTAACAGGGACAAAGCAGGGAGGAACAATTAGACAAAAATGACTCATTAAAAAACTTTTCACTATGAGATATTATTCGTCCACAGTGTGCAAGACAATTTTCAAAGTTGCTCTCCAAGAGCGGAAAGGCTAATTGGACCCTGTTAAAAATTACTAGCATCGAGTTGTTTGTTTTAATGACACTTTCTCACCATCATTTTCTCTCGACGAAGCTTCTATCCGTGATTCACCCTCTTTGTAGTTGAATCTATATATGTATTTATATTTTCAGCTGGTTTGGGTTTTCTGGCCTCAGTCTTCCGTTTCCGTACATTATCAACACTCTGTACGTGTAAGAAGGAACTGCAGATGCTGGTTTAAATCAAAGATAGGCATAAAATGCTGGAGTAACTCAGCGGGAACTCAGGCAGCATCTCTGGAGAGAAGGAATGGGTGATGTTTCGGGTTGAGAAGCCTGAAGAAGGGTCTCGACCCGAAACGATACCCATTCCTTCTCTCCAGAGATGCTGCCTGTCCCGCTGAGTTACTCCAGCATTTTGTGTCTATAAATACTCGACAGTTCGTTTGCATTAAGGTAATAGATCTGTAAAACACGACTTGAGCTTAAACGATCCATTTTTAAACAGGCCCCTTAAATGAGTACCATAACTCTAACAAAAATACATATGTTGTGCTTATTAACTGTAAACTACAATTTATTTTCACAAGCCCAAAGGGAATATGGTGTGCTTAACTATTTATACCCACCCTGGAAAATGTAAATAGGTAAAATAAGTGAAACATAAAAATGAAAATTTGGAAAGAAAAATACTGTAGAAGTTAAAATGCATCGTTAATCTCTTTCCTGAAAATCAACAGTTTGTTCACGTGTCTGAAATTGTTATCTTGGATGTGTTGGACTTCGTTATAGTATAAAGCCCTTCCTTGGGCAGTGGGATTGGAATGGGGAGAAGTATAGAGAACAAAAGGCTTCTACAAGTCAATTTGGATGGCACTTTTGACCTTTAAAATCCTCTCATTTTTTAAAACTTATTTGGGGTGGAAAGCAATTTAAAATTAAATAGGAAAGGTGTTTCATTCATTTTCGTCCATAATTACAGCTTATAACCACAGTTTAAAAAAAACAACTTGGCAGAGTTGTATTTAAGAGTTCAAATAACATATTGACCTGAAAATTTTATGTGCAGCAAGAAATCTATTCTTTCAATGTTTAGTTTAGTTTAGAAATACAGCGCAGAAACAGGCCCTTCGGCCCACCGAGTCCACGCCGACAAGCAATCCCCGTACACTAATACTAACACTACACCGCACTCCACCACACTAACACTATCCTACACACACTAGCGACAATTTACAATTTTACCGAAGCCAACTAACCTACAAACCTGTACATCTTTTGGGGACTGTCCATATCGACAGGACGATGGTGGAGGGAGTCAAAAGCTTCAAATACCTGGGCGTGCACATTTCCGAAGATGTTTCCTGGACCCAGCACACTGACGCAGTTATAAATAAAGCACATCAACGCCTCTGCTTCCTGAGAAGATTACAGAGATTCAGTATGTCATAGAAACATAGAAACATAGACAATAGGTGCAGGAGTAGGCCATTCGGCCCTTCGAGCCTGCACCGCCATTCAATATGACCATGGCTGATCATCCAGCTCAGTAACCTGTACCTGCCTTCTCTCCATACCCCCTAATCCCTTTAGCCACAAGGGCCACATCTAACTCCCTCTTAAATATAGCCAATGAACTGGCCTCAACTACCTTCTGTGGCAGAGAATTCCACAGATTCACCACTCTCTGTGTGAAAAAAAACTCTCATCTCGGTCCTAAAAGACTTCCCCCTTATCCTTAAACTGTGACCCCTTGTTCTGGACTTCCCCAACATCCGGAACAATCTTTCTTCATCTAGCCTGTCCAACCCCTTAAGAATTTTGTAAGTTTCTATAAGATCCCCCCTCAATCTTCTAAATTCCAGCGAGTACAAGCCGAGTCTATCCAGTCTTTCTTCATATGAAAGTCCTGCCATCCCAGGAATCAATCTGGTGAACCTTTTCTGTACTCCCTCTATGGCAAGAATGTCTTTCCTCAGATTAGGAGACCAAAACTGTATGCAATACTCCAGGTGTGGTCTCACCAATGCCCTGTGCAACTGCAGCAGAACCTCCCTGCTCCTATACTCAAATCCCCTCGCTATGAATGCCAACATACCATTCGCTTTATTCACTGCCTGCTCCAGGATTCTCTTGAACTTCTACAGGTGTACAGCAGAGAGCATATTGACTGGTTGCATCAGGGTCTGGTTTGGCAACTTGAATGCCCAGGAGCGAAGAAGACTGCAAAAAAGTTGTGAACACTGCCCAGTCCATCACAGCTCTGACCTCCCCACCATCGAAGGGATCAACAGGAGTCGCTGCCTGAAAAAGGCAGCCAGCATCATCAGAGACCCACACATCCTGGCCACACTCATTTCACCCCTGTCATTGGGAAGAAGGTACAGGAGCCTGAAAACTGTGATGTCCAGGTTCAGGAACAGCTTCTTCCCGCCAGCCATCAGGCTGTTAAACACCACAACCTCAAATAAACTCTGAACTACATAGACTATTATTATTATTATTATTGCACTATTATTATTTGTATGTTTGTCATGTGTTCGTAGGTGTGTGTGTGTGTGTGTATATATATACACATACTGAACTCTTTTTTTCCCATTTATTAAATTCTTTACAGTGTACTATGTTTACACATTCTGTTGTGCTGCTGCAAGTAAGAATTTCATTGTTCTATCTGGGACATCTGACAATAAAACACTCTTGACTCTTTGGAGGAAATTGGAGCACCCGGGGAAAACCCACGCAGGCCAAGGGAAGAACATACAACATCCGTACAGACAGGACCCGTAGTCAGGATCGAACCCAGGTCTCTGGCGCTGTGAGGCAGCAACTCTACCGCTGCACCACCGTGCCGCCCCAATGTCTCGAGCAGTTCCATGCATCCACCAGAACGGTTGTTCTGGTGTTCATTGATGTTATTCACTCTGTGCATTCACCGTTGTCCATTGATGCCCCGGTAAGAGGCTGAAATTATGGAGGTCATAAGGGGAATTGGTGGTGTGAATGCACAGAGTCTTTTACCCAAGGTAGGGGGATCAACAACCAAAGTACATAGGATTAAGGTGAGAGGGAAACGATTCAAAAGGAGCCTGAGGGGCAACTTTATCACTCAGAGAGTGGTGGATATGTGGAACGAGCTGCCAGAGGAGGTAATTGAGGCAGGTAATATTACAGCATTTAAAAGACATTTGAACAGATGCATGGACAGGATGCATTTCTCCAGAGATGCTGCCTGGCCCATTGACTTACTCCAGCACTTTGTGTCCATCTTGGATAGGAAAGGTTTTGGGGGATAAGGGGGGCAGGTGGGTCGAGCGTAGATGGGGCATCTTGGTTGGCATGTGGTCAAGAAGCAGTGTTTATATTCCACTGGGTTCAGAGGGCATTGGAATCAAGGATACTAGAGGAACAAGATAGACCACTCGACCCGAAAAACCGTAGTATGTCAAGGCGCCATTTTAGTAGGCAGAAACTTGCAGAAACATTTTAAAAGGAAAATAGCAGTATAGGCGATTTCAACGGAGTGGTCTATCTTGTTCCTCTAGGATCTTTGATTGGAATCACCGCAACACCGAACCGGCGCTCGTAAGATATGTGGTAGACTATTTGAGAAAAGAAAACAAATGAGCCGTGCAAAATGTCCCTAGTGTGTCGGGCAGTGCTAGAGTATGGGGTGATCGCTAGTCGGCGTGGACTTGTTGCGCAGAAGGGCCTGTTTCCGCATTGTATCTTGAAAGACTAAAGAGTGGAACAAGATTTAATGGAAACCTGAAGGGCAACGTTTCCATTCCAAGTATGGCGGGTATGTGGAATTAGCTGCCAGAGGAAGTGATTGAGGCAGGTATTATAACAGCAATTCAAAGGGTACTTGGACAGGGTGAATGCATAGAGTCTTATACCTAAGAAAGGTGAATCGTGAACCAGAGAGCATAGGTTTAACATGAGAGTGGAAAGATTTAATTGGAACCTGTGGGGCAACTTTTTCACTCAGGGGATGGTGGGTATCTGGAATGAACTGCCAGAGGTGGTAGTTGAGGCTGGTACCATAACAACATTTAAAAGACATTTGGACATAGGAAAGGTTTAGAGGGATATGGATGAAATGCGGGAAAATGGGACTAGCTTAAAAGGAGCTTTTTGGTTGGCATTAAGTAGTTGGGCCGAAGGGCCTGTTTCCATCCTGACCAAAAGGGAAATTCTGGACATCATGACCAAGGACAAAAGTGTTGCTTCTTTTCTGAAAGATACATCAGATAGAGTCATAGAGTCGTACAATGTGGAAACAGGCCCTTCAGCCCAACTTGCCCACTCTGACCAAAATGTCCCATCTACACTAGTCCCACTTGCCTGCTTTTGGCCCATATCCCTCTAAATCTGTCCTACCGAAGTACCTGTATAAATCCATGTACCTGTCCTAAACATTGTGATTAGGGTTGCCAACTGTCCCGTATTAACCGGGACATCCTGTATTTTGGGCTAAATTGGTTTGTCCCGTACGGGACCGCCCTTGTCCCGTATTAGGCCCGGATGGCACTGTAGGCCCAGACACTGTAAGCCCGAACACTGTGTGCCTGGACACTGTAGGCCCGGACACTCTAGGCCCAGACACTGTAGGCCCGGACACTGTAGCCTGGGGGCTGCAGCAGTCCCGGACAGTGTAGGCCCGGGTGCCGCCTAACGGAGGTTGCATAGCAACCCGCCTCCCGGCCTGGGCGACTGCCATTGGTGAAGCGGGAGCACGTGGCCGCTGGCTGGGTGAGATCACGTGGGGCGCGGGGCGGTGACATCACCTTGTCCCTTATTTGGGAATGAGGAAGTTGGCAAACCCTAATTGCGATAGTCCCTGCCTTAACTACCTCCACCGGCAGCTCGTTCCATACACCCACCACCCTTGGTGTGAAAAGGTTTTCCCCTCAGATTCCTAAAAATCTTTCCCCCTATACCTTAAACCTATGCCCTCTGCTTCTATGATAGACACAATGTCTGATAGATAAAATCAAGGAAATAAATGAATAGTTTTGCTCACTGTACAGATAAACAAGCAATATATCATTCCTGCATGACGGAATAATAATCTTGTGTACAGAATTTATGCCACAAGAACTAATTACATATTATTATCAACATGCATTTATAATTGTGATAAAGTTTCCAACAGTTAATGAGCAAAGATTATTGTTCAGTTATCAAACAGGAGTGTGTTGAAGAAATAGATTTCACGTTAGAGTCAGTAGAGAAATTGCCAATCGATTTGCAAGCGATTACACAAAATGTTTTTCAGAAAGGATATATGTGGATACAAACCGATATACTTGCAAGGTCCTTTCAAAGCATTAAAGGGCGATCAAACTTAATTCCCTTAGATTCATCAACAACATACAGCACTTATGGACTTCCAAGAGGATTAATCAACCCATAGTGTCTGAATGAATATATTGATCAAATGCACCAGAGCTGGAAAAGCCTGCTAAATATAATAAAAAGGAACTCCAGATGCTGGTTTGTACCAACAATAGAGACAAAATGCTGGAGGGATATGAACCAAATGCCAGCAAACGGGGCTAGTTTAGATGGGCCTCTTGGTCTGCATGGACCAGTTGGTCCAAAGGGCCTGTTTCCATGCGAAAAGACTCCATGATTGGGATCCCTCTTGGGATCACGCTGTCCCGAGCCAACAATCAGCCTATCATGGAACCTCCCTGTCTGAGGTCCGACACACACGAGGAACAAATTACAATTTGTCTTTAACCAAAGCCAATGAACCTACAAACCTGCACGTCTTTGGAGTGTGGGTGGGAACTGGAGCACCTAAAGGAAACCAGCATGCAGTCGCAGGGAGAAAGTACAAACTCCGTACAGACAGTATCTGGAGTCAGGATCGAACCCAGGCCTCTGGCGCTGTCAGGCAGCCACTCTACCACATTGCCGTGAATGAAACTGCTTCATATCTTTAAGTCACCCTCCACCGAACTGGTGTCTATTTTACATATTCCTTTTGGATGTTAAATGGGAACACATTAAACAGTTTTGTGCGAATGTTTTCATTTGCCAGTTCATAGACCATACGCATCCATCGCAGCCATCCGGGAAAGGACTGGCCACGGCATCTCTTTGTTGGTGTCTTTAGTCTGACCAAGGCTGTTCCCTTGATTCCGAGATGCATGTGCCAAACAATTCTCAACAACATTTTACAGCGCTGGATTTAAATCTTCCTTCACAGCTTTGATGGTGAGAACGATCATGTCTGTGCTTTGCAATGTGAGTGGACTCACCAACAACTAATCGCTTCAACTTTAGTCTTAGAGTCATAAGGTCTCAAAGCGTGGAAACAGGCCCTTCGGCCCAACTTGCCCACACCGGCCAACATGTCCCATCTACACTAGTCCCACCTGCCTGCGTTTGGCCCATATCCCTCTAAACCTGTCCTATCCATGTACCTGTCTAAATGTTTCTTAAACATTGTGATAGTCCCTGCCTCAACCACCTCTTCCAGCGGCTCGTTCCATACACCCACCACCCTTTGTGTGGAAAGGTTGCCCCTCAGGTTCCTATTAAATCTTTCCCATTAAATCTTTCCCCCCTCACCTTAAACCTATGTCCTCTAGTCCTCAATTCCACTGCACTGGGCAAGGGACTGTGCATCTACCCGATCTATTCCTTCCCCAGCCCTCTTCCTTTCATGCATGGTCACTCTGTGATATAGACAATAGACAATAGGTGCAAGAGGAGGCCATTTGGCCCTTCGAGCCAGCACCGCCATTCAATGTGATCATGGCTGATCATTCTCAATCAGTACCCCGTTCCTGCCTTCTCCCCATACCCCCTGACTCTGCTATCCTTAAGAGCTCTATCTAGCTCTCTCTTGAATGCATTCAGAGAATTGGCCTCCACTGCCCTCTGAGGCAGAGAATTCCACAGATTCACAACTCTCTGACTGAAAAAGTTTTTCCTCATCTCAGTTCTAAATGGCCTACCCCTTATTCTTAAACTGTGGCCCCTGGTTCTGGACTCCCCCAACATTGGGAACATGTTTCCTGCCTCTAACGTGTCCAACCCCTTAATAATCTTATACGTTTCGATAAGATCCCCTCTCATCCTTCTAAATTCCAGTGTATACAAGCCTAGTCGCTCCAGTCTTTCAACATATGACAGTCCCGCCATTCCGGGAATTAACCTAGTGAACCTACGCTGCACGCCCTCAATAGCAAGAATATCCTTCCTCAAATTTGGAGACCAAAACTGCACACAGTACTCCAGGTGCGGTCTCACTAGGGCCCTGTACAACTGCACACAGTACTCCAGGTGCGGTCTCACCAGGGCCCTGTACAACTGCACACAGTACTCCAGGTGCGGTCTCACTAGGGCCCTGTACAACTGCACACAGTACTCCAGGTGCGGTCTCACTAGGGCCCTGTACAACTGCACACAGTACTCCAGGTGCGGTCTCACCAGGGCCCTGTACAACTGCACACAGTACTCCAGTGCGGTCACACTAGGGCTCTGTACAACTGCACACAGTACTCCAGGTGCCAGGTGTTCTAATCTGTGCCCTCCCCAAGATATCAACACTATATCAATTGCCCCCATGGGCATTTCTGTTCATTCTATGAGCAGAACCAACGATCGAGCCGACATGCCTACCTGGAGCTCACTGATAGTCCACCACATCCCCAGCTTGCCATTATCACCGCTCAGTCAGTTTTCTAGCTGAAAACCCTGTTCTTAATTGCTGTCACAGTAGATCATTGCCCCCGGTCCTCCCTCTAACAGCAATGTCTAAAACTCACTCAAGTGGTGCCTGCAGACTCTTTAGTGTTGCGGCTCACTAAAGCAAATAATGGAGATAGAACTATTGACGGCAGTAAACTATCATGTGATGGCAGTTTCTAACACAACAATGTATCTACCTACAGTCTTACCGCATGGCAATCACACTGTTTAAAGAGGATTATGTATGCACACTGCATCACTTCATAAATTTTACACAGGGTAATTGCAGTCAAACATTGAAAGATAGATGTTTCACCCCATACAACCATGTGATATTCACGTTTGAAATAGATCACAGAATCATACATCACAGAACAAGCTCTTCAGCCCGGCTCGTCCACACCGACCAAGCCACATCTAAGCTAGTCCATTTTTGCGAGCGTTTGACCCTTGTCCCTCTAAACCTTTCCTCTCCATGTCCCCGCCTAAGTGTCTTTTTTGTCAGAATTAAAGGACGTTCTGTAAAGGAAGGGGATGAGGAGAAATGTATTCAGTCAGAGGGTGGTGAATCTGTGGGATTCTGTGACACAGGGGGCTGTGGAGGCCAAGTCAGTGGATATTTTAAAGGCAGAGATAGATTGATTCTTGATTAGTGCAGGTGTCAGAGGTTATGGGGAGAATGCAGGAGAATGGGGTTAGGAGGGAGAGATGGCGGAGATTGAATGGCGGAGTGGACTTGATGGGCCGAATGGCATTATTCTACACCTGTTCCTTATGACCTTATAAACGCTGTGATTGTACCTCCTTCAACGACCTCTTCTCTCAGCTCGTTCCATATACCCACCATCCTCTGGATGAAAAAGTAGCCCCTCGGGTTCCTATTCAATCTTTTCCCTCTCACCTTAAACAAATGTCTTCTGGTTCTTGATTTCCCCTGCCCTGGGTAAACGGCTCTGTAGGTTCACCCTGTCTATTCCCCTCATGATTTTGTGCACCTCTATAAGTTCATCCATAAGCCGCCTTCACTCTCAAGACCAACGTCCCAGCTTGTTCAACCTCTCTCCATAGCTCATGCTCCCGAGTTCTGGCAACATACTCGTAAAGTCATGAGTAACATATCTGAAGAAAATAATCAATATAAGATACCAGCTTTCCTGAAATGCTGACCTGATGAGTGCTTTCTGGTTTTATTTCAAATGTCCTTTGTTTGCAGTTTTATACTTTTGGATATTTAACTGTATTTCGTGGTGAATTAAGCAAGAATTCCACCAGCCCTGAAATCCCTTGACTCTTTTCCAACCTGAACACGTTAGGAATTGGACACTTCATGATGGCCATTTAGACAATAGACAATAGACAATAGGCAATAGGTGCAGGAGGAGGCCATTCGGCCCTTCGAGCCAGCACCGCCATTCAATGTGATCATGGCTGATCATTCTCAATCAGTACCCCGTTCCTGCCTTCTCCCCATACCCCCTGACTCCGCTATCCTTAAGAGCTCTATCTAGCTCTCTCTTGAATGCATTCAGAGAATTGGCCTCCACTGCCTTCTGAGGCAGAGAATTCCACAGATTCACAACTCTCTGACTGAAAAAGTTTTTCCTCATCTCAGTTCTAAATGGCCTACCCCTTATTCATAAACTGTGGCCCCTTGTTCTGGACTCCCCCAACATTGGGAACATGTTTCCTGCCTCTAACGTGTCCAACCCCTTAATAATCTTATACGTTTTGATAAGATCCCCTCTCATTCTTCTAAATTCCAGTGTATACAAGCCCAGTCGCTCCAGTCTTTCAACATATGACAGTCCCGCCATTCCGGGAATTAACCTAGTAAACGTACGCTGCACGCCCTCAATAGCAAGAATATCCTTCCTCAAATTTGGAGACCAAAACTGCACACAGTACTCCAGGTGCGGTCACACTAGGGCCCTAGTTTCCTGTAGACTTCCATAGACCTGTTGAATGGACCTCTTCACACGTCAGTCTTTTAGTGTTAATTTCATGTGAGGAGGAGTCTTCCTAATAGGGATGTCCTCTTGTGATCTGATATGATTCTGGAGATCAATAGACAAGAAGTCAGATCAAAAGGAGGAATTTCCATTTCCCATAGCCCACAGGATGTTTCCACAGCCACAATGATACGGACGTCTCAATCACCAGGGCGGCACGGTGGCGCAGCGGTAGAGTTGCTGCCTCACAGCGCCAGAGACCCAGGTTCGATCCTGACTATGGGTGCTGGCTGTATGGAGTTTGCACGTTCTCCCTGTGACCGGATGGGTTTTCCCCGGGTGCTCCACTTTCCTTCCACACACCAAAGGCGTACAGGTTTGCAGGTTAACTAGCCTCTGTAAATGAGTGTAGGGCAGTGCTAGTGAATGGGGTGATTGTTGATCAGCGTGGGCTGAAGGGCCTGTTTCCACGCTCTATCTCTAAACTAAACTAAACGAAATGAGACTCAAAACACATTACCTGCACTGAGTAGTGTAAGAAAATAACTGCAGATGCTGGTACAAATCGAAGGTATTTATTCATAAAGTGCTGGAGTAACTCAGCAGGTCAGGCAGCATCTCAGGAGGGAAGGAATGGGCGACGTTTCGGGTCGAGACCCTTCTTCAGACTGATGTCAGGGGGGCAGGAACAAGGAAGGATATAGGTGGAGACAGGAAGATAGAGGGAGAACTGGGAAGGGGGGGGGGGGAAGAGAGGGACAGAGGTACTATCTAAAGTTGGAGAAGTCAATGTTCATACCTGCACTGATGCAAATTGCATCAAATCTCCCACTATTAATTTATGGAATGGGATACTTTATTGTCACATGTGACCGGGCACAGTGAGATTCTTTGCTTGCATGCCCAATGTATGCAAATGGCAGCCACCTACGGCGCTGACAAAGTTACAAAGCACGCCGGCTCCTCCTTTTGTTCTCTCCCCCCCCCCCCCCCACAGCGGTTCTCCCACGCCGGGTCCCCATTGTCCTTTGTTCGCCCCTCCCCCCACTATTGTCCATCGTTCTTCACCCCCTCTCACGGAGGTCCCCCACATGCCTGGTCCTCCATTGTTCTTCCCCTCCCCCCCCCCTCACTGTGGTCCTCCACGCCCTCGGCGACCCGAGAGGCTTCACTGAACAGGACCAAACTGATCCCTTTGACTGGGGAGAAGTGAAGTTGAGCCTTATGGTTCAGAACTGCAACTGTTCACCAGATTGCTTCCTTTAACAAACGTCAATATGCATGGGTCTGCACAGTATCAAAGTACTGTATCATTGAACCATCCCAATCGCTAGTCCCAGTACAAACTGGTGTTTAACATCAGTTAGTTCCACCATAATCTTGATTAATAGTGAGACACTGGAGGTACTCAGACTGCATGAAATAACTATTTGTTTATGATGACATAAATCTTATGGAACAACTTTATGCATCCATGTACAGTATGCATTGTCAAAACAGCCTAAAAATGTTTTTTTTCTCTTGACGTCCTAAATACATTTTTCCGTCCAATCAAGTAATTGAATGTTGTAGCAAATGTAACCAACATTGTCTCTGATGCCATTGCCAAATTTGGTTCTAACAAACAAAGTCAGGAAATGGCCAATCATTTCCGTCCAGTTCTGTCATTTCATCCCCATATCATTCAGCACGGTGGCGTGGCGGTAGAGTTGCAGCCTTACAGCGCCAGAGACCCGGGTTCCATCCTGACCCCGGGTGCTGTCTGTGTGGAGTTTGCACCTTCTCCCCGTGAGCTGCGTGGGTTTTCTCCGGGATCTCCGGTTTCTCCCCACACTCCAAAGACATACAGGTTTGTAAGTTTGTAGATTGATTGGCTTGGTAGAAGTGTAAATTGTCCCTGATGTGCTCATGTGTGGAGATTGCTGGTTGGCGCGGACTTGGTGGGCCGAAGGGCCTCTTTCCTCCCTGTATCTCTAAACTAAACTGAACTAAAACCAATCAGTTTGTGAAGGCTCGACGGTGGATCTTGTGAGTCGATTTCAGACCCAGTATTTACAAGTAACTGTAAATGAAAAATCTGATGAATTCCATATTTGAGAGTAATGGAATGATTTGCCACAATGAGCTACATGGGACATATAAAAGTAGAACACAGTATTAGGCCCTTTGGCCCACAATGTCTGTGCCAAACAAGATGTACGATATAAATGTTCTTGTCCATTGCACAGCAATTCTGAAACTTGGCTCTCCTGAAGTTAGGTACAAATAAACTTTGAAAGCAAACTTTGTGACACTAAGAAAAAATTCTGACTTGGCTACACATTCAAAGACTATGATTCATTTTACCTTCGCTATGTCAATTTGGCTGTAAAGTCCTTGAGAAAAAGCACCATTACCTACTGAGGGGGGAAATGAGTGGCCTGTTAAACCCAGAGAGCATGGCTGAAGATGGTCCATTCTATCAGGAAAAGGACGCCACGTTCACTAACTCCAAAGTGATTTAACCTGGAACAAAAGGTAGTATAAGAAAATAACTGCAGATGCTGGTACAAATCAAAGGTGTTTATTCACAAAATGCTGGAAGAAGGGTCTCAACCTGAAACGTCACCCATTCCTCCTCTCCTGAGATGCTGCCTGACCTGCTGAGTTACTCCAGCATTTTGTGAATAAATAACCTGGAACAAAAAGTTAGCACCAATGCAAGTTGCCCATAGACTACCAAAAATGATCTGATTTACTAACGTCCATTAGAGGAGACTTCTCCAGTCTCCTCCCACATCCCAAAGCATGCTGGTTATTGTTAATTGACGCTATAAACTGTCCCTAATGTGTAAGTGAGTGGTGGAAAGAGAGTTGATGGGGATATAGGGAGAATAGGGAGGCTGTGAAAATGCACACCTCCAGATTCAGGGACAGCTGTTATCAGGCAACTGAACCATCCAACCACAACGAGAGAAAAGTCCTGAACTACTATCTACCTCAATGGTGACCCTCAGACTACCTTAGATCCGACTTCAATGGCTTTACCTTGCACTAAACATCAATCCCTTATCATGTATCTATATACTGTAAATGTAAGAGATAGTATAAGAAAATAACTGTAGATGCTGGTACAAATCGTGGCTGATCTATCTCTCCCTCCTAACCCCATTCTCCTGCCTTCTCCCCATAACCTCCGACACCGCACAAATCAAGACTCTACCTATCTCTGCCTTAAAAATATCCACTGTCTTGGCCTCCAAAGCCTTCTGTGGCAAAGAATTCCACAGATTCACCACCCTCCCACCAGTGTAAGAAAATAACTGCAGATGCTGGTACAAATCAAAGGTATTTATTCACAAAATGCTGGAGTAACTCAGCAGGTCAGGCAGCATCTCAGGAGAGAAGGAATGGGTGACGTTTCGGGTCGAGACCCATCTTCAGACTGTGATACTGTAAATGGCTCGATTGTAATCATGTATTGTCTTTCCGCTGACTGGTTAGCATGCAACAAAAGCTTTTCACTGTACCTCGGTACACGTAACAATTAACTAAACTGAACTGAGAATAAAAATATGTAGTGTTAAATGTGGGATTTGTGTAAGTGTGTGGTTGAAGTGGCAAAGAATTCCACAAATCAAAAAGGGCCACTTTTCAACATAATTGTATAAGGGGTAAGAGAGTTGTAAAAACAAGCCTGAAGGCTTTGTGTCTCAATGCAAGGAGTATACGTAATAAGGTGGATGAATTAAATGTGGAGATAGTTATTAATGATTATGATATAGTTGGGATTACGGAGACATGGCTCCAGAGTGACCAAGGCTGGGAGCTCAACATCCAGGGATATTCTATATTCAGGCGGGATAGACAGAAAGGAAAAGGAGGTGGGGTAGCGTTGCTGGTTAGAGAGGAGATTAAAGCAGTGGAAAGGAAGGACATTAGCTTGGAGGAAGTGGAATCGATATGGGTAGAGCTACGAAACACTAAGGGGCAGAAAACGCTAGTGGGAGTTGTGTACAGGCCACCTAACAGCAGTAGTGAGGTTGGGGATGGCATCAAGCAGGAAATTAGAAATGCATGCACTAAAGGTGCAGCAGTTATAATGGGTGACTTCAATCTACATATAGATTGGGTGAACCAAACTGGCAGGGGTGCTGAGAAAGAGGATTTCTTGGAATGTTTGAGAGATGGTTTTCTAAACCAACATGTCGAGGAACCAACGAGAGAACAGGCCATTCTAGACTGGGTATTGAGTAATGAGGAAGGGTTAGTTAGCAGTCTTGTTGTGCGAGGCCCCTTGGGCAAGAGTGATCATAATATGGTAGAGTTCTTCATTAGGATGGAGAGTGACAAAGTCGATACAGAAACAAGTGTTCTGAACTTAAAGAAAGGTAACTTTGAGGGTATGAGGCGTGAATTGTCCAAGACAGACTGGCGATTGATGCTGAAAGGGTTGACGGTGGACATGCAATGGAAGGCATTTAAAGGTCGCATGGATGAACTACAACAAGTGTTCATCCCAGTTTGGCAAAAGAACAAACCAGGAAAGGTAGTGCATCCGTGGCTAACAAGGGAAATCAAGGATAGTATTAAAACAAAAGATGAAGCATACAGATTAGCCAGAAAAAGTAGCATACCAGAGGACTGGGAGAAATTCAGAGTCCAGCAGAGGAGGACAAAGGGCTTAATTAGGAAAGGGAAAATAGATTATGAGGGAAAACTGGCAAGGAACATAAAAACTGACTGCAAAAGCTTTTATAGATATGTCAAGAGAAAAAGATTAGTTAAGACAAATGTAGGTCCCTTGCAGTCGGAAACAGGTGAATTGATCATAGGGAACAAGGAGATGGCAGACCAATTGAACAAATACTTTGGTTCTGTCTTCACTAAGGAAGACATAAACCGTCTGCCGGAAATAGCGGGGGACCGGGGGTCTAATGAGATGGAGGAACTGAGGGAAATCCAGGTTAGTCGGGAAGTGGTGTTAGGTAAATTAAATGGATTAAAGGCAGATAAATCCCCAGGGCCAGATAGGCTGCATCCCAGAGTGCTTAAGGAAGTAGCCTCAGAAAAAGTGGATGCATTAGTGATAATTTTTCAAAACTCTTTAGATTCTGGAGTAGTTCCTGAGGACTGGAGGGTAGCTAATGTAACCCCACTTTTTAAAAAGGGAGGGAGAGAGAAAACGGGGAATTATAGACCAGTTAGCCTAACATCGGTAGTGGGGAAAATGCTAGAGTCAGTTATTAAAGATGTGATAGCATCACATTTGGAAAGTGGTGAAATCATCGGACAAAGTTAGCATGGATTTACCAAAGGCAAATCATGTCTGACGAATCTTATAGAATTTTTCGAGGATGTAACTAGTAGAGTGGATAAGGGAGAACCAGTCGATGTGTTATATCTGGACTTTCAGAAGGCCTTCGACAAGGTCCCACATAGGAGATTGGTGTACAAACTTAAAGCACACGGTATTGAGGGTTCAGTGTTGAGGTGGATAGAAAATTGGTTGGCGGACAGGAAGCAAAGAGTAGGAATAAACGGGTCCTTTTCGGAATGGCAGGCAGTGACTAGTGGGGTACCGCAAGGCTCAGTGCTGGCACCCCAGTTATTTACAGTGTATATTAATGATTTGGACGAGGGAATTGAATGCAACATCTCTAAGTTTGCGGATGACATGAAGCTGGGTGGCAGTGTTATCTGCGAGGAGGATGCTAGGAGGCTGCAGAGTGACTTGGATAGATTAGGCGAGTGGGCAAATGCATGGCAGATGCAATATAATGTGGATAAATGTGAGGTTATCCACTTTGGCGGCAAGAACAGGAAACATAGAAACATAGAAAATAGGTGCAGGAGTAGGCCATTCGGCCCTTCGAGCCTGCACCGCCATTCAATATGATCATGGCTGATCATCCAGCTCAGTAGCCTGTACCTGCCTTCTCTCCATACCCCCTGATCCCTTTAGCAAAAAGGGCCACATCTAACTCTCTCTTAAATATAGCCAATGAACTGGCCTCAACTACCTTCTGTGGCAGAGAATTCCACAGACTCACCACTCTCTGTGTGAAGAAATGTTTTCTCATCTCGGTCCTAAAAGACTTCCCCCTTATCCTTAAGCTGTGACCCCTGTTCTGGACTCCCCCAACATCGGGAACAATCTTCCCGCATCTAGCAGAGTATTACCTGAATGGTGACCGATTTGGAGAAGGGGAGATGTAACGTGACCTGGGTGTCATGGTGCACCAGTCATTGAAAGCAAGCATGCAGGTGCAGCAGGCAGTGAAGAAAGCGAATGGTATGTTGGCATTCATAGCAAGAGGATTTGAGTTTAGGAGCAGGGAGGTTCTGCTGCAGTTGTACAGGGCCTTGGTGAGACCGCACCTGGAGTATTGTGTGTAGTTTTGGTCTCCTAACCTGAGGAAAGACATTCTTGCCTTAGAGGGAGTACAGAGAAGGTTCACCAGATTGATCCCTGGGATGGCAGGACTTTCATATGAGGAAAGACTGGATAGACTGGGCTTGTACTCGCTGGAATTTAGAAGACTGAGGGGGGATCTTATAGAAACATATAAAATTCCTAAGGGG
The DNA here is from genome assembly GCF_053455715.1 of Rhinoraja longicauda. Taxonomy (NCBI): domain Eukaryota; kingdom Metazoa; phylum Chordata; class Chondrichthyes; order Rajiformes; family Arhynchobatidae; genus Rhinoraja; species Rhinoraja longicauda. The sequence goes on along the minus strand of NC_135966.1, from coordinate 8,083,364 downwards.
TTGGAGAGGCTTGATGCGGGAAGATTGTTCCCGATGTTGGGGGAGTCACATAGAAATATATAAGACATAATTGTTAATATTAATAATATTACGAATGTATGTAATAAGTATATTTTATTAATATGTACTTATGTTTAATAAAAATATTTATCAAAAAAAAAAGGATCTCCGAATCCTCCAACAAAAAGGTCGGCCCGAAACGTCACCCACTCCATCTCTCCAGAGATGCCATCTATCCCGCTGAGTAACTCCAGCTTTTCCTGTCTCTCTTCGGATTTCCTTTTTGTCTGATAAGGGAGGGACAACGTCGTGGTAACTAGCGTTGAAATGTATCACGTGGTACTATGACTCAGAAAGGAGAGAGGACACATGTTGCCACGATGTACGTTAAGCAATGGAGGACGAATGAAACATAACGCCTGTATTCTGGTGTCCTTGGAGTGGGTTTATTCAGGCGAGGCTCTGACAACTCACCTTAGATTCCTTCACCAAAATAAATAATTCCCTCACATCCCACCCCACCACCTCCCACACCAAACCATAAATGTGCCGGACTGAACCCTGAAGAACCCTGAGTCCTGAAGAAGGGCCCTTACATTAATGACTTGGATTAAGGGATTAAAAACACCATTAGCAAATTTGCAGATGATACAAAGCTGGATGGTAGTGTGAACTGTGAGGAAGATGCTATGAGGTTGCAGGGTGACTTGGACAGGTTGTGTGAGTGGGCGGATGCATGGCAGATGCAGTTTAATGTGGATAAGTGTGAGGTTATCCACTTTGGTGGTAAGAATAGGAAGGCAGAGAATTATCTGAATGGTGTCAAGTTAGGAAAAGGGGACGTACAACGAGATCTGGGTGTCCTAGTGCATCAGTCACTGAAAGGAAGCATGCAGGTACAGCAGGCAGTGAAGAAAGCCAATGGAATGTTGGCCTTCATAACAAGAGGAGTTGAGTATAGGAGCAAAGAGATCCTTCTGCAGTTGTACAGGGCCTTAGTGAGACCGCACCTGGAGTACTGTGTGCAGTTTTGGTCTCCAAATTTGAGGACGGATATTCTTGCTATTGAGGGCGTGCAGCGTAGGTTTACTAGGTTTATTCCCGGAATGGCGGGACTTTCATATGTTGAAAGATTGGAGCGACTAGGCTTGTATACACTGGAATTTAGAAGGATGAGAGGAGATCTTATCGAAACGTATAAGATTATTAAGGGGTTGGACACGTTAGAGGCAGGAAACATTGTTCCCAATGTTGGGGTTGTCCAGAACAAAGGGCCACAGTTTAAGAATAAGGGGTAGGCCATTTACAACTGAGATGAGGAAAAACTTTTACAGGGGAGCAGTGTGGCTGGAGCTCACCGGAGCCCCTCTCCGGCACCTCTGTAAAAAAAAGCCAAAATAAACAGCGGGGAATTTAACAGCGGTCGCCCCGGCATCAGTGACCTAAACAATTAGCACTGCAACACTGATCCTGTATACTGTCTTTCTGCTGACAGGATAACACGCAAACAAGATCTTTTCACTGTACCTCGGTACACGTGACAATAGACTCAGGAGCTCTGGCAAGAATTCTGCTCAGTCGTAGGATAATCCGATGCAGGAAGAAGTTAAAACCATCGAGACTTTACTTTTGTTCAAAAGTGCATTAGCTTTCAGGACAGGAAACCAGCTAATGAATGAATCATGCTGCCATGAATAATGAATGCAAGTAGTCCAAGTTGTCAATAGATGATCGCATGGTTTGCTTGCTTGCTCACTCATTCTGGATGTGTCAGTAAATGGTCTGTTCTGCTCGGCAATACCCTTTTCTACTCTTGCAGAACTAAAAATCCTTTATCAGATAAGGCTCCTGATATAACCATTTAAAGTGTAGCAATCTCAGTTGCACTAATATGAAAATAGGCCAGCGGAATTCTTAACTCTAGGAGGACTCACGTGCACATTCTTGCTGTTATTTGGAGAGCTACAACGAATCCTTAATGGGGCCAGGATGCTAGAAAGCAAAACTTTTAGTTTTTAGTTTTACAGGCGCAGCACATTAACACTATCCGACACGCACAAGGGATTATTTACACTTATACCATGCCAGATCACCTACGAGCCTGTACGTCTTTGGAGTGTGGGAGGAATGGCGGCTCTGCCGTAGCAGCTGCGGCTCACCTGCGGTCCATTTGCCTTTGTGTTTTTGTTGTTTTTTTGTCTTAATTGTAGTTGTGATGTGGTGTTTTTGTGTTTGTGTACTGTGTGTGTGTATGTGGGGGGGAGGGGGGAACTGTAAAATTGTAAATATGTGTCCCTTCCGAACGGAGACCCGACCTTTCTTTTCTGGGCCGTGTCTCCGTTCCTGCTGCGGCCTACCATCGGCCCAACTCCTGGAGCTGGCGGCTTCCAGGGCTCCGGTTCGCTGAGCCCGCGGACCGGACTTACCATCAGCGGAGCCGGCCGTCTTCGGAGGCTGCGGGAGCGGCTGCGACTCGCCTTAGGCTCGGGCCGCGTGGATGCCGACATCGGGAGCTCCGGCAGCGGCAGCGGGTTTGCCCGCCCCGGATCGCGGGGCTTGGGTCGCGGACATTTCACCGTCCGGCACGGCCTAAGATATGCCGCGGGATATTTCTCTGCTGGGCGGGGGCTTCAATGTCGGGAGACATGACCGCCCCGACGTGCAGAAACAGCAGCAGCAGCAGCGTGTTCGCCCGCCCTGGATCGGACTTATCATCGGCGGCTGCGGGAGCGGCTACGACTCGCCTTAGGCTCGGCCCTCTGCGGACCGTCCGGCGCGGCCTGCAACCACAACAACCTGACTGCGGGAGAAGACGGCAGGAGACGGGAAAGACATTGTGGCCTTCCATCGCAGTGAGGAGAGGACTGGAGGAGACTCACTGTGATGGATGTTTCTTTGATGGATGTTTCTTTTTTTGTGTGTTTTTGGGGTTGTGTAATTTTAGTGCCTATTTAATGCTTTTATTGTTGGACTGTGAGTGACTGAATTTCGTTCAATATTGGATGACAAATAAAGCTATCTTGAATCTTGAATCTTGAATCTTGAACGTAGGTCACAGGTACAAACTCCGTACAGACATCACCCGTAGTCAGGATTGAACCCAGGTCTCCGGCGCTGCAAGTGCTGTAAGGCACCAACTCTACCGCTGCGCCACCGTGCCGCACAAAAAAGTGAACAGAATAAACTGTGATGAGTGGGCAATGCTGTAATCTGGAGAGATTAGACTTTAGACCATAGAGATACAGCGCAGAAACAGGCCCTTCGGCCCACCGTGTCCGTGCCAACCAGCGATCACCCCGTAAACTAAGACAAATGTTAAAAATGAATAACTCTAATACACATGCAAAAAAAAAAACAAAGTTCATAATGCAACCAAAATCTGTCGATAATTCATCGGTTAGTGTTGTGTGGTGTTCAAGAGCTTGATGGTTGTTGGCAATAAGCTATTCTTGATGGTCATGTTTTTCTGACACAGATACTTTCTTCCCGATGGTAAGAGTGAAATGAGAGGGATTCTGCCCCTCTCCATCGGGGACCTGGGGTGGAGGGTATTGCACCGAGGAGTCCCCTGCAACCTGTTCCTCGCGCGGTTCACAGACTCGCCAGCCGCCTGCCACTGCTGCGGGTTGGAAGAGTCTGTGTACCACGTGTACATGGAGTGTGTGAGGTTGCAGCCCCTGTTCCAATATCTTAAAGGGGCTGCTCCTTGCTTTTTGCCTGCACTTTTCACCCACCATCCTCATCTTTGGACACCCTGTGCGTAGGGGAGAGGGTAGGGCCGAAGATGTCCTGGTTGGGTTGCTCCTGGGCCTGGCCAAGCTGGCCATCCGTGACTCACGGCGCCAGGCGGAAGAGGGCTCTGCCCGAGCCAGCTGCCTACCCCTTTTCCGGGGTTACATCCGCGCCCGGGTAGTGATGGAGAGGGACTACGCGCTGTCCACGGGCACCCTGGAGGGTTTCTGGGACCACTGGGCACCGCGGGGGATTGGATGTATCCTGGATGGGGATTGTAATATAGTTGTATAATACTTTCAATTGGTATATTTGTTTGTATAGTATTCTGGTGGTGGGTTCTGTTTTGGTTTTATTGTATTGCATATATTATTTTAATATTTGAATAAATATTTTTGATTTAAAAAAAAACTTTAATTTACTTTAATTTACAGAGCAGAGATGTTATGCACTCACATCACCTCCCTCCCAGCCTTCACCCTCCCAAACACTTCATGGAATATGGAATATAGAAGGATGAGGGGGGATCTTATTGAAACATATAAGATAATTAGGGGATTGGACACATTAGAGGCAGGAAACATGTTCCCAATGTTGGGGGAGTCCAGAACAAGGGGCCGCAGTTTAAGAATAAGGGGTAGGCCATTTAGAACGGAGATGAGGAAGAACTTTTTCAGTCAGAGAGTGGTGAAGGTGTGGAATTCTCTGCCTCAGAAGGCAGTGGAGGCCAGTTCGTTGGATGCTTTCAAGAGAGAGCTGGATAGATCTCTTAAGGATAGCGGAGTGAGGGGGTATGGGGAGAAGGCAGGAACGGGGTACTGATTGAGAATGATCAGCCATGATCGCATTGAATGGCGGTGCTGGCTCGAAGGGCTGAATGGCCTACTCCTGCACCTATTGTCTATTGTCTATTGTCTATCCACGTGTACACTTATGAAGTCCTTTAAATAATTTTTGGTGCCAGATAATTTACCCCAACTGTACAGTAGCCTCGGTGAGTTATGTGCTTCCTATCGGTAGAGTCAGGCATAAAACGAGGTCGGGTTCACTCTATCGTGCAAGAACAGCAGAAAGTACTGTACGTGACCGAACATGCAAAGAGCAGATTTTCTAGCAGCTCGGCCCAAGGACTGCAATAAATGTCTCCATTACTGCAGCACACACCGTAGACAGGCACATGCTCCCACGGGGATGCACGTTCTTGAGACCAGGGTATCTCGCTCACGTACTGTGAATGCCACTTTTTATTACCAGTAAAATTACACTTCAATTTTAAGCTTCGAAGCCATAGTCAAAAGATTTAAAGGTGAAAAGAAGGTCATTTACTTCCATTGTTTTGTCTCTGTTTCGTCAAAGCAGAGGGAAATTACTACGACTATTAGACAGTGTCTCTGGCTGTGTAATCCTCTAAATAGCTAAACACCAGCCAGGAATGAGCACAAAAAAACTGATTCTGCTTTAATTATGTGTTGCAGTTGTTAACAAGCAGCACCAGGAAAATCCTAATTATTGATCGTAGTTTTAGTTTAGTTTAGTTTAGAGATACAGCATGGAAACTGGCCCTTCGGCCCATCGAGTCCACACCGACCAGCGATCCCCGCACATTAACACTATCCTACACACACATAGGGACAATTTATTTTTATACCAAGCCAATTAACCTACAAGCCTGCACGTCTTTGGAGTGTGGGAGGAAACCAAAGATCTCGGAGAAAACCCACGCAGGTCACAGGGAGAACGTACAAACTCCGTACAGACGGCGCCCGTATCCTGGATCGAACAAGGGACCCTGGCGCTGTAAGTGCTGTAAGGCAACAACTCTACCGCTGCGCCACTGTGCTGCTCTAAGTGGGTGGTTTATAAACACAGACTGTATGTATTTAACAGAGTCAAAATAGATGTATCAGACAGATAATTACTGCTTAATGAAGCTTGAAGGAGTGGGAATAAGATTTGACTTGTGTGCCACACAGTGACACAGCGGTAGAACTGCTGCAGAACCTGACTACGTCAGAGACTCGGGTTCGATCCTGACTACGCTGTCTGTATGGAGTTTGTACGTTCTCCCTGTGACCACGTGGGTTTTCCCCGGGTGCTCCATCCCAAATTTGCGGAGGACACAAAGTTAGGTGGCAGTGTGAGCTGTGAGGGGGATGCTATGAGGGTGACTTGGATAGGTTGTGTGAGTGGGCAGATGCATGGTAGATGTAGTATAATGTGGATAAATGTGAGGTTATCCACTGGTAGTAAGAACAAGAAGGCAGATTATTATATGAATGGTGTCACATTAGTAAAAGGGGAGGTGCAACAAGACCTGGGTGTCCTTGTCCATTAGTCACTGAAAGTAAGCATGCAGGTACGGCAGGCAGTGAAGAAAGCAAGTGGCATGTTGGCCTTCATAGCGAGAGGATTTGAGTATAGGGGCAAGGAAGTCCTACTGCAGTTGTACCGGGCCCTGATGAGACCATGCCTGGAGTACTGTGTTCAATTTTGGTTTCCTAATTTGAGGAACGACATTCTTGTTATTGAGGGAGTGCAGCGTAGGTTCACCAGGTTAATTCCCAGGATGGCGGGACTGACATATGATGCATCAACTGGGCTTATATTCACTGGAATTTAGAAGGATGAGAGGGGATCTTATAGAAACATATAAAATTCTTGGGATTGGACAGGCTAGAATCAGGAAAAATGTTCCTCATGTTGGGGGAGTCCAGAACCAGGGGCTCACAGATTAAAAATATGGGGTAGACCAATTAGGACTGAGATGAGAAAAACCTTTTCCCCCAGAGGGTTGTGAATCTGTGGAATTCTCTGCCACAGAAGGCAGTGGAGGCCATTTCACTGGATGTTTTCAAGAGAGAGTTAGATAGAACTCTTAGGGCTAACGGAATCAAGAGATAGGGGGAGAAAGCAGGAACAGGGTATTGATTTAGGATGATCAGCCATGATCATGTTGAATGGCGGTGGTGGCTCGAAGGGCCGAATGGCCTACTCCCGCATCTGTTTCCTACATTTCTTTGTTTCCAGTTTCCTCCTGCACTCCAAAGACGTACAGGTTTGTAGGTTAATTGGCTTAGGTAAAATTGTAAATTGTCGCTAGTGTGTAGGATAGTGCTAGTGTGTGGGTTGATCACTGATCGCTGATCGGCTGAAGGACCTGTATCCATGCTGTCTCCATGCCAAAGTTGAAAGTCTAAAGTCTCTGGTTTTCAGATCATAAGGAGGTTAAAACTAATCCTCTTAGAAGGATGAGAGGAGATCTTATCGAAACGTATAAGATTATTAAGGGGTTGGACACGTTAGAGGCAGGAAACATGTTCCCAATGTTGGGGGAGTCCAGAATAAGGGGCCACAGTTTAAGAATAAGGGGTAGGAGATGAGGAAAAACTTTAGAACTGAGAGATTTGTGAATCTGTGGAATTCTCTGCCTCAGAAGGCAGTGGAGGCCAATTCTCTGAATGCATTCAAGAGAGAGCTAGATAGAGCTCTTAAGGATAGCGGAGTCAGGGGGTATGGGGAGAAGGCAGGAACGGGGTACTGATTGAGAATGATCAGCCATGATCACATTGAATGGCGGTGCTGGCTCGAAGGGCCGAATGGCCTACCCCTGCACCTATTGTCTATTGTTTAAACAATCACAAGCTGTGATCAGATGGATCATCATATGACCCCTCCCCCTGCCACCACAATCAGTCTGAAGAAGGGTCTCAACACAAAACATTGCCTATCAATGTTCTCCAGAGATGTTGCCTGACCTGCTGAACCACTCCAACACTTTGCGCTTTTTTTTGTAAACCAGCATCTGCAATGAAACTGAATGGGTTGAATTTAAAAGTAAATCATGGTACTAATACTAATGGGCATGTTCTTTACAACTCCAAATAGTCCAAGGGACATTAAGAGCAATTTTGTAAGCAATGGTGTGTTTCAAAAGCACCAGACGTTTGTGGGAAATTCCAATTACCTTTTCTTAATGGAAACCAAACGCAGGCTCGGCGATCGTTTCACTCAACACCTTCGCTCAGTCCGCCTTAACCAACCTGATCTCCCGGTGGCTGAGCACTTCAACTCCCCCTCCCACTCCCAGTCTGACCTTTCTGTCATGGGCCTCCTCCAGTGCCATAGTGAGGCCCACCAGAAATTGGAGGAACAGCACCTCATATTTCGCTTGGGCAGCTTGCAGCCCAGCAGTATGAACATCGACTTCTCCAACTTTAGCTAGTTCCTCTGTCCCTCCCTTCCCCTCTCCCTTCCCAGATCTCCCTCTATCTTCCTGTCTCCACCTATATCCTTCCTTTGTCCCGCCCCCCTGACATCAGTCTGAAGAAGGGTCTCGACCCGAAACGTCACCCATTCCTTCTCTCCTGAGATGCTGCCTGACCTGCTGAGTTACTCCAGCACTTTTTGTGAATAAATACCTTCGATCTGCAGTTATTTTCTTAACTTTTCTTAATGGAAAACAGCCGGTATTGATCAATTATGTAGCAAAACCATCAAAAATAGTGTTATGAAGAATGATCCCAATCCAAACATTCCCTCCACAGATGCTGCCTAACCAGTTTGAGTGACTGTAGAACTTTGTGCTTTGCTCAAGATTCCAGCACCTTGTGTCTCCATCAAAAAGAAAGGGAATTTATCCTTAGCTTGACTATTAGAAATTAAGCTGGAAGGGGTATCAATGGAAGAATGTTTACTTTAAACTTTAGAAACACAGCGGGCTAACAGGCCCTTCAGCCCACTGAGCCCATGATGACCAGCAATACTAGACACGAGGGACAATTTACAATTTTGTACCGAAGCCAATTATCCTACAAACCTGTATGTCTTTGGAGTGCGGGAGGGAACCGGAGCACCCGGAGAAACCCCACGCAGGTCATGGGGAGAATGGGCAAACTCCGTACAGACAGCACCCATAGTCAGGATCGAACCTGGGTCTCTGGCGCTGCAAGGCACCAACTCTACCGCTGGCCCAATAGTCAAGTCAAGTCAAGTCAATTTTATTTGTATGGCACATTTAAAAACAACCCACGTTGACCAAAGTGCTGTACATTTGATTAGGTTCCAATAGAAAAAAAAATGAAAACATACAGTAGCACGCAAACAGTTCACAGCGCCTCCTCAATGAGCCTCAAACGCTAGGGAGTAGAAATATGTTTTGAGCCTGGACTTAAAGGAGTCGATGGAGGGGGCAGTTCTGATCGGGAGAGGGATGCTGTTCCACAGTCTAGGAGCTGCAACCGCAAAAGCGCGGTCACCCCTGAGTTTAAGCCTAGACCGTGGGATAGTGAATAGCCCCAAGTCGGCCGATCTGAGGGACCTGGAGTTAGAGAGGGGGGTTAGAAGATTTTTGATGTAGGGGGGGGAGTGTCCATTTAGGGCTTTATACGTGAATAGGAGGAGCTTGAAGTTGATTCTGTACCGTACAGGGAGCCAGTGGAGAGAGGCCAGAATCGGGGTGATGTGGTCCCTTTTACGGGTACCCGTCAGGAGTCTCGCTGCGGCGTTTTGGACCAGTTGCAGGCGGGACAGGGAAGATTGGCTGATCCCAGTGTATAGGGAGTTGCAGTAGTCTAGGCGGGAGGAAATGAAAGCGTGAATGATTTTTTCTGTGTCGTCGAATTTGAGGAAAGGTTTGATTTTAGCTATGGTTCGAAGTTGGAAGAAGCTGGCTTTTACCACAGCGTTGACTTGCTTATCAAATTTTAATGCAGAGTCAAATATCATGCCGAGGTTTTTGACATGCGGTTTGACTAGGCAGGATAGGCTTCCAAGACTGCCTGTTATCAATTTGATGGAGTCGGGGGGGCCGAATAGGATGACCTCAGACTTGCTCTCATTTAATTGGAGGAAGTTCTGTGCCATCCAACATTTTATGTCCTCAAGGCAGTGTGAGAGGCTGTTTAAATTTGACTGGTTGTTGGGTTTCAGGGGGAGGTAAAGCTGAGTGTCATCGGCATAGCAGTGGAAAGAAATGCCGTGCCTTTGAATGATTTGGCCAAGGGGGAGCATGTATAGAGAAAAGAGAATGGGGCCTAGGATTGAGCCTTGTGGAACTCCGCAGGAGAGGCTAGCTGGAGCAGAGGAATAACTGCCTATGTTGATGGCGAAACTCCTATCTTTGAGGTACGAAGCGAACCAGCTCAGGGCAGTGCCATCAATGCCAACCGCGTACCGGAGACAGTCAATAAGGATGGTGTGGTCCACTGTATCGAATGCTGCGCTGAGGTCGAGAAGGAGCAGGATTGCACAGTCGCCGGTGTCGATGGCGAGAAGCAGGTCGTTGTGTACCTTCAACAAGGCAGACTCTGTGCTGTGGTGGGCTCTGAAACCTGACTGGAAACTTTCCAGGATGGTGTTTTGGTGCAGGTAGGGCACTAATTGGTTAAGGATTGCCTTTTCAAGGACTTTTGACAGGAATGGCAGTTTGGAAATGGGTCTGTAGTTGCTAGGCAAGGTGGGGTCTAGGTTAGGTTTTTTCAGTAGGGGCTGGACCACCGCGTGCTTGAAACTGGTTGGAACAGTGCCAGTGGCCAGAGAACTGTTGATAATAGAGAGGATGCTGGGACCAGCTATTGCAATGACATCCTTCAGAAGGGCAGTGGGGGCAGGATCAAGGGGGCAGGTTGCAGGTTTCATAGCGGAGATAAGCTTTGCAAGGGAGGATAGAGTGACGGGTTGGAAGCAGTCCAATTTAGATGAACAGACTAGTGAGACAGCTAGGTCACGGGTGGGAGGGGAAATGTTCATTCTAATATTCTCAACTTTGTTGGTGAAAAATTTAGCGAATTCTTCGCACTTAGCAGGGGACCCAACTAAGCTGGTACTGGGGGCGGGACATATGACAGAGGTAATTGTTCTAAATAGGACCTTGGAGTTATGAGAGTTTTTGGAAATAAGGTCGGAGAAGTATTGTGCTCTAGCAGACTTTACTGCTTCCTGGTATTTGAGAAGATTGTTTCTCAGAATTTCGAAGGAAATTTGAAGCTTGTCACATTTCCATCTCCTTTCTGATTTTCTGCACTCCCTTCTTAGGGCTTTGGTGGAGTCATTGAGCCACGGCCGACCTTTGGGCTTAGGCTTTTTCATTTTAAGGGGAGCGATAGAATCCAGGATGGAAGAGCAAGTGATATTAAATAAAGAGGCGAGATCCTCAGTGCTGAGATGGGGGGGAGAGGCCTCAATAGTGCAGATGTTGGGGGCAGCTGTGAGAGCCTCGGAGAATTTACTGGCAGTCAATGAATTTATGTCGCGGGAGTAGCGAACAGGGAGATGAGATTTTGCGGGAGATAAAGGCAGAGATGCGTCAAAAATGATAGCGCTGTGGTCCGATAGACAGGCTTCAGTAGTTTCAATGTTGTTGATTGGGAATCCGGACGATAACACTAGGTCGAGAGTATGGCCTAACTTGTGAGTGGGTCCCGTGGTGTGAAGAGTCAGATTGAAGGACTCAACCAGGTGCATAAATTCACTCACAAGAGGCTTAGTGGGACAGCAAACATGAATATTAAAGTCACCAAGAATCATGATCCGGTCAAATTTGGGCAAAATGCTAGAAATCAGATCAGCAAATTGGGTGATGAAGTCCTTATGCATTTTTGGTGGGCGATACACAAGAACAATTAAGAGGGGGTAGGCTAGGCCTACTTTAATTAGTTGCACCTCGAAACTGGAGAAATGATCAGCGTTCAGGAGGCGGCAGTTGAAATGTTTCTTAAACACAGTGGCTAAGCCCCCACTGCGTCCGGAGAGCCTAGGCGAGGTGAAGAAGTGACAGTTATCAGGACAGAGTTCCACGAGTGGAGCAAGCTCACCAGGGTTAAGCCAGGATTCTGTGAGCAGTAGGAAGTCCAATCCACGGGTGATGAAGAAGTCGTTGAGGATGAAAGTCTTGTTTTGGAGGGATCTTACGTTGATCAGGGACACTTTAGTAGGGACAGTAGGGACAACAGGTGAGCTTCGGTCCGGTAGCGGCTCCCACGCCAGCGGGCGGAGGTTCAGGGAGACCACGCCGCTGCGCTTCACAGATGGCCTTGCTGGGAGCCCGCGGGCTGGCAGTCCAGGGACCGGGATGATCGGTCGAAGAGCGGCATACCTGAGCTCGAGGGAGCGCCGGTGGATGGAGCTGTAAGGTCGACCAGGTCCGACTTCGCAGCGCTGGGCGAGGTAGGCCGCTGTTGGATGAGCGCGGGCGAGGTTTTTTAAATTTTCGAAAGTTCCCGCGCGTTTACCCCGCCTCCTAGCGCGGTGCGTGCGGCGGTGGATATAAGGCTGGGCCCGCACATCTACCGGGAGTTCATCGAGGAGCGATCGCTGGAAGAAACTTTGTCCGGGACCTGGACTGAAGAAGTCGACGACGGAGGGTCGGATCAACAGGAGGGTTCGGCGGTCGTAAACTAAAGTGGCTCGAAGAACACTACGATATCCAGGTGAGCGACGACAGGCAGCCAAACACAACGGCGCGGCCATCAGGTAACCAATAGACAATAGACAATAGACAATAGGTGCAGGAGGAGGCCATTCGGCCCATCAAGCCAGCACTGCCATTCAATGTGATCATGGCTGACCATTCTCAATCAGTACCCCGTTCCTGCCTTCTCCCCATATCCTCTGACTCCGCTATCCTTAAGTGCTCTATCTAGCTCTCTCTTGAATGCATTCAGAGAATTGGCCTTCTGAGGCAGAGAATTCCACAGATTCACAACTCTCTGACTGAAAAAGTTTTTCCTCATCTCAGTTCTAAATGGCCGACCCCTTATTCTTAAACTGTGGCCCCTTGTTCTGGACTCCCCCAACATTGGGAACATGTTTCCTGCCTCTAACGTGTCCAACCCCTTAATAATCTTATACGTTTCGATAAGATCTCCTCTCATCCTTCTAAATTCCAGTGTATACAAGCCTAGTCGCTCCAGTCTTTCAACATTTGACAGTCCCACCATTCCGGGAATTAACCTAGTAAACCTACGCTGCACGCCCTCAATAGCAAGAATATCCTTCCTCAAATTTGGAGACCAAAACTGCACACAGTACTCCAAGTGAGGTCTCACTAGGGCCCTGTACAACTGCAGAAGGACCTCTTTGCTCCTATACTCAACTCCTCTTGTTATGAAGGCCAACATTCCATTGGCTTTCTTCACTGCCTGCTGTACCTGCATGCTTCCTTTCAGCGACTGATGCACTAGGACACCCAGATCTCGTTGTACGTCCCCTTTTCCTAACTTGACACCATTCAGATAATACTCTGCCTTCCTATTCTTACCACCAAAGTGGATAACCTCACACTTATCCACATTAAACTGCATCTGCCAAGTGCTGACCCTTGCAGTATTTTCTTGCAGTGTTTCTCATAATTCTGTCAGCTTCAGCATTGTTGTGGATTATAATTTACAGGAGCCAATTAACCTATCAACCCGCACCAATTTTAAAAAGACAAAATAAGAATAAAGGTTCTAAATTCAAGCGTGGCCATTTTTGTCAGAGTGACAAATGAGTTTGCAAAAGTGAACTGGAAAAAAAGCTACTCAAAAATAAATCTGTCGCAGTGAACCATGAGGGATTTAAGGGAGAGATATAAAAGATAAAGAATGAGACTTCCAAATCGAGATAACTCATCTCGTTCCATATTCGCCCATTTACAAGCGTAGGGGTTAAGATGGGACAAATAAAAAATAAAGTCAATATGAGACACCAAAAGCTTAATGCAGCAGTAAGTCTGGAAAAACATGGATCATGTAGGAGTGAAGTCCAAAGGGTATTAAAAAGCCTTAAACAAAAGTAAAATCATCAAATATCTTTGGATTTTATATACGTAAGGAGCCAGAGCGGAGCAGAGTGAAGGGAACATCCCACGTGAGACCAAGGAGGAGGTGGGCTTGCTTCCTAATAAATATTTTACAACACTTTTCACAAGAGAGGGAGATCACGCCACTGTTGTAGTTTAGGTGCGCAAGTGTGAAATATTCGACAGAATAATCGTAGAGGGGGCAACGTTGAGTGGTTTAACATCTTTGCAAATAAATATAATTGTCAGACTTGTATGAAATATGTCGCAGGTCGTTGAGAGAAGCAGAGGAGGATGTTGCTAGGATCCCAACTGCGATTTTCCAACTCCCACCGAGCTGCACGAGTGGCCCCGGAGGATTGGAGAGCACTGACTGGGCAGCACGGTGGCGCAGCGGTAGAGTTGCTGCCTTGCAGCGCCGGAGACCCGGGTTCGATCCTGACTGCCGGTGCTGTCCGTACGGAGTTTGTCCGTTCTCCCCGTGACCTGCGTGGGTTTTCTCCGGGTGCTGCGGTTTCCTCCCACACTCCAAAGACGTGCAGGTTTGCACAGCAGGTTAATTGGCTTCTGCAAATTGTAAAATTGTCTCTAGTAGGTGTAGGATACTGTGATGGTTGGTTGATGCAGACTCAGTGGGCCTGTGTCTCTGAAAGTAAAAGAAAGTCTAAATTCACTCTAGCTGAACGAGTAGTTCCAGAAGATTGTAGAACTGCCAATATCATACCCAGTCTTTCAAAATGCCCAAAATAAAAAGACCAGTAATTACATGTTGATTAGTTTAACTTCAAGGTATTTATTCACAAAATGCTGGAGTAACTCAGCAGGTCAGGCAGCATCTCAGGAGAGAAGGAATGGGCGACATTAAAGCTCAGAACCTGAACTCACTGGAGAATGAGGGGGGATCTCATTGAAACTTACCGAATAGTGATAGGCCTGGATAGAATGGATGGGGAGAGGATTTTTCCACCAGTGGGAGAGTCTAGGACCAGAGGACACAGCCCCAGAATAAAAGGACGTACCTTTAGAAAGCTTATGAAATTATAAGGGATTTAAGATCGGAATTCCAGAATTTAGAGACTTGGTAACTGAAAAGTTAATAAGTGATAGAAGCAGAATTAGGCCATTCGGTCCATTAAGTCTACTCCGCCATTCAATCATGGCTGATCTATCTTTCCCTCTTAACCCCATTCTGCTGCTTTCTCCCCATAACCCCTGACACAAGTACCAATCAAGAATCTATTTATCTCTGCCGTGAAAATATCCATTGATTTGGCTTCCACAGCCCTATGTGGCAATGAGTTGCACAGATTCACCACCCTCTGACTAAAGAAATTCCTCCTCTTCCTAAAGGAACATCCTTTAATTCTGAGGCTGGTGGAACTCTTCCACTAGTGGGAAGATCCTCTCCACATCTACTCTATCCAGGCCTTTCACTATTCGGTAAGTTTCAATGAGGTCCCCCCTCATTCCTCTAAAGTTTCTCCAGCGAGTGCAGGTCCAGTGACGTCAAATGCAAAACGATGGAGCAACCTAAAGCAGAATGGTTCCAATGCTCCTTGATTTTAAACAGCCCGCATCACAAATATCTAGAGCAATGTCTAAATATTCATGACTACTTCGTAATCATTTCCCGTGTTGATCCTGTTGCTTTTGTCTGCCTGTGAAAGAAAAGTGTATTATGTTATCGGTTCCGCTTGAAGTTTATAAGAGGCAAACTCAATTGCCCAGTAACTTATATCAAAGGCTTTCCCAAACTAGTTACCTGACAGCAACAACAATAAATGCAAACTACTCAATGCAAAGTCAAAAGGTTTTGTGCCATCAATCGAAAGAGAATTCTTCATTCTTTCATTTGCATTAATCTGGCACATTATGAAATGTCATTTGAAGAGGCAATCTTAATTGAAACGCGGGATAATTTTATTCCAATTTACTCAGTGGCACACAAACCGATTTAGCTCAATTCTCCGCGTTAATACAGCTTCATTTTACCTCCTTTAAAATGAAGGAAAGCAAAATTGGCAGGCATGAGTAAATGCACCAAGCCTACCCTTTCTCCAGCTGACATGTTGAATTAAAATTAAACTTATTGTTTTCATGAACAATGAGTTTAATTTGTTTTTAAGTGGGAAGACTGCATAAATCAGCCACTTCACATCTGTTGTTTGGGCATAAAACATTCCAATTTGTCACCAGTTTTATTTGAGATGTGCTGGATTACATTTGTAGTTTTAATCACTTAGACCAGCTCATTTGGGAACGGTGATGCTTGTGATGTCTTGGGTTTAGAATTTAGAGATACAGCAAGGAAACGGCCCTTCGACCCACATAATCCGTGCCGACCCCCCCCCAGCGATCCCCGCACACGAGCACGATCTTACACACTAGGGCCAATTTGCAATTTTTTACCGAAGTCAATTAACCTACAAAACCTGTACGTTTTTGGAGTGTGGGAAGAAACCGGAGCACCCGGAGAAAACCCACGCAGGTCACGGGGATAATGTATAAACTCCGTACAGACAGCACCCATAGTCAGGGTCGAACCCAGGTCTCTGGCGCTGTAAGGCACCAACTCTACCACTGTGCCACCGTGCTACCATGTCCTTAGTTTAGTTTAGCAATACAGCAGGGCAACAGGCCCTTTGTCCCTCCGAGTCCATACCGACCATCGATCACCTGTTCACACTACTTCTATGTTATTCCACTTTCTCTTCCCCTCCCTACAATCTTGGGTGTTTTTCTGTGTTACTGAGACCAATTAACTTACAAACCTGCAAATCTTTGGCATGTGGGAGGAAACCGTCGCACCCGGAGAAACCCCTTGTGGTCACAGGGAGAACATGCAGACTCCACACAGACAGCATCCGAGGTCAGGTACGAATCCTGGTCTCTGACTTTGTGAGGTAGTGGCTCTACCAGCTGCGCCACCGTGCTGCCCTGCATACGTGAAAGATATTCAAGCTGCCTTGGAGAGATAATAAAATTAATCACAAAGTGGCACGGTGGCACAGCGGTAGAGTTGCTGCCTTACAGCCCTTGAAGCGCCGGAGACCCGGGTTTAATCCCGACTACGGGTGCTGTCTGTACGGAGTTAGTTGGATCTCCCCGTGACCTGCGTGGGTTCTCTCTGAGATCTTTGATTTCCTCCCACACTCCAAAGACATAGAGATTTGTTGATTCATTGGCTTGGTATAAGTGTAGATTGTCCCGAATGTGTTAATGTGCAGGGATTGCTGGTCGGTGCGGACCCGGTGGGCCGAAAGGCCTGTTTCCATACTGCATCTCTAAACTAGAGATTCAAGAGTGTTTTATTGTCATGTGTCCCAGGTGGAACAATGGAATTCTTACTTGCAGCAGCACAACAGAATATGTAAACATAGCACACAGTGAACAATATAATAAATGAGAAAAAAAGTTCAGTGCGTGCGTATACACGCACACACGCATACATACACATAAAAAAACAAACATACAATAATAGCGCAATAATAATGATAATAATAATAAACATTTATTTTATATAGCGCTATTCCAGATGCTCAAAGACGCTTTACAAAACAGTCAAGACATAAAAACAAACAAACGAACTGTCCTGACGGAGAAGCGGCGAACAAATAGCGCCAGCGTCCTCACACGTCAGGGTCCGGCAGTAGACAATAAAGAACACAAACAGCCATCACAGTGATTGCTCCAGGCACACCCTCACTGTGATGGAAGGCAAAGAAAAGTCTTATCTCCTCCTCATTCTTCTCCCGTGGTGCCACGAGGTGATCGAGGCTCCCGACTTTGGAAGCCCCCACTGGACGATGGAATTTCCCAGGGCCGAGCCGAGTAGGCCGATGAAGGTCCTGAGCCCCCACCGGGCGATGGAAAGTGCCGCGGCCAGGCCACGCAGGGCGATGATGGGCCTGCGAGCGGGTCGATCAAACCTCGCGCTTCGGGGCGGTCGAAGCTGCTACGGCTGGAGCTCCCGAAAGCCGGTCGCCAGCCAGGGACCTGCGAGCTCCCGATGTTGCGGTCTGCAGGGCCCACGGCCGGAGCCTCCGAGATGGTAAGTCCAGGCCCTGCGACCGGAGTCTTCAAGGTCGATCCCAGCTGGAGGCCGCCGACTCCACGGTGTTAGGCCGTAGCGCGAACGGAGACACGACACGGTAAAGGTCGCATCTCCGTTGAGGAGGAGATTGGAAAAAAAGGTTTCCCCCATCCCCCCACCACCCCCCACATATACAGAGTTAAAAATAAATCAAAAGAAACATTTAAACGATAACAAAGACAAAAACAAAACAAAAAGT
Organism: Rhinoraja longicauda; assembly: GCF_053455715.1. NCBI lineage: Eukaryota > Metazoa > Chordata > Chondrichthyes > Rajiformes > Arhynchobatidae > Rhinoraja > Rhinoraja longicauda. Next base: position 8,065,562 of record NC_135966.1, on the reverse strand, counting down.
CAGAGAGACTGCCGGTGAGCCGCAGTTGCAGAACACAGCCACACCCCCCTAATAACAATAACAGTCTGTGTAGTTCAGAGCTTATTTGAGGTTGTAGTGTTTAATAGCCTAATGGCTGTAGGGAAGAGGCTGTTCCCTATTAATTAAACTAAACTGAAACAAAATCACAATATGTAGGGTTTTTTTACCAGAACTACCAGCAAAGTTTATTTTCAAAATCAGTTCTCTCCTTTGTTCATGTTTTTTTATGGCATTTCCAATCTATATTTTGGTCATAAATAACTGATGAATTTTTCATGCTTTTGAAATCACTCATGTGGGGAATGTTTCTCCACAATTGGCTTCATATTTCACCTGTTAAATATCTTGATTTTGTTTTACATTAACACTGGTGAGATTGCAGCACACTTCTGTTTGACAGAAGTCTATTCACTTTTGGACATGTATTCAGAAATCCAATTCACACATTTTGTTTTCACAGTCCTCAATCATCTCCCCAAGTTCCACATAGTATTTTTACTGATCCAGTTTCTCAAGGGACGAATAAACAATTTTGTTGCCAGTAATCAGCCACAAAAAAAAATCTTTCACAAGGTCCATATCAATATCAGGCAAACGCCTCCGCTGTCACGCTGTGAAAACGGAGAGGATGAGACGGAGTTTCTTCCCACAGGCCATCAGGACTCCAGGGACTAAATTTTCTTTTCTGTATTAATTTTAATTTATATGCTGTAATTGTAACTTTTTTTCGCACAATCCGCAGGCATTGCACTGCACATCGTGTATGTGTATGTGACAAATAAACTTGACTTGACTTGACTTGACTTGAATATCAATACAAGGCTGCCCAAAAAAAAGGAACTCGGAAATATTCTCAAAATGCTGGAGTAACTCAGCGGGACAGGCAGCATCTCTGGAGAGAAGGAATGGGTGAGGTTTCGGGTTGAGACCCTTCTTCGGAAACTCGGACTTTATCTTGCACCGAATCGTGTACAGGAGCCGTCCTGACCTCCCACCTACCTCATTGGAGACCTTCAAACCATCTTTAATCGGACTTTACGGCATTTTAGCTTGCACTCTACTGTATACCCTTTATCCTGTGTCTGTAGACAGTGGATGGCTTGATTGTAATCACGTGTGGTCTGTTCACTAACTGGATAGCATGCAATTTAAAAAAAAATACTCGGTACATTGGTCAATAGTAAACTAAACTAAAACTGTACTAAAATCATAGACTAAATTTTCAGAATGTTACATATTTGCTGATAAAGATACTGATTCAATTCCTTGGAATTATATCTCAATGTTAGACTGGGATGAGAGTGATAAAGAGCAAGCACTTTCTTTTTTCCCCCAACCAACACTTCTGTACATGTGGAGCAGCAAAGGTGATGATAGTTGCTGGATGAATCCCAAGCAAGCACCAGCTGTCAGTCGTGCGGCAATGACCCAACGTTACTCAACTAAAATGCCTTTTGTGCTGCACTAGCTCCCTCTTACCTGACAGTATTATTTTGGGGCGGTCACGGTGGCGCACCGGTAGAGTTGCTGCCTTACAGCGAATGCAGCGCCGGAGAACCGGGTTCGATCCCGACAACGGGTTCTGTCAATAGACAATAGACAATAGACAATAGGTGCAGGAGTAGGCCATTCAGCCCTTCGAGCCAGCACCGCCATTCAATGCGATCATGGCTGATCACTCTCAATCAGTACCCCGTTCCTGCCTTCTCCCCATACCCCCTCACTCCGCTATCCTTAAGAGCTCTATCCAGCTCTCTCTTGAAAGCATCCAACGAACTGGCCTCCACTGCCTTCTGAGGCAGAGAATTCCACACCTTCACCACCCTCTGACTGAAAAAGTTCTTCCTCATCTCCGTTCTAAATGGCCTACCCCTTATTCTCAAACTGTGGCCCCTTGTTCTGGACTCCCCCAACATTGGGAACATGTTATCTGCCTCTAATGTGTCCAATCCCCTAATTATCTTATATGTTTCAATAAGATCCCCCCTCATCCTTCTAAATTCCAGTGTATACTAGCCCAATCGCTCCAGCCTTTCAACATACGACAGTCCCGCCATTCCGGGAATTAACCTAGTGAACCTACGCTGCACGCCCTCCATAGCAAGAATATCCTTCCTCAAATTTGGAGACCAAAACTGCACACAGTACTCCAGGTGCGGTCTCACCAGGGCCCGGTACAACTGTAGAAGGACCTCTTTGCTCCTATACTCAACTCCTCTTGTTACGAAGGCCAACATTCCATTGGCTTTCTTCACTGCCTGCTGAACCTGCATGCTTCCTTTCATTGACTGATGCACTAGGACACCCAGATCTCGTTGAACTCCCCCTCCTCCTAACTTGACACCATTCAGATAATAATCTGCCTTTCTATTCTTACTTCCAAAGTGAATAACCTCACACTTATCTACATTAAACTGCATCTGCCATGTATCCGCCCACTCACACAACCTGTCCAAGTCACCCTGCAGCCTTATTGCATCTTCCTCACAATTCACACTACCCCCCAACTTAGTATCATCTGCAAATTTGCTAATGGTACTTTTAATCCCTTCGTCTAAGTCATTAATGTATATCGTAAATAGCTGGGGTCCCAGCACCGAACCTTGCGGTACCCCACTGGTCACTGCCTGCCATTCCGAAAGGGACCCATTTATCCCCACTCTTTGCTTTCTGTCTGTCAACCAATTTTCTATCCATGTCAGTACCCTACCCCCAATACCATGTGCCCTAATTTTGCCCACTAATCTCCTATGTGGGACCTTGTCGAAGGCTTTCTGAAAGTCGAGGTACACCACATCCACTGACTCTCCCTTGTCAATTTTCCTAGTTACATCCTCAAAAAATTCCAGTAGATTTGTCAAGCATGATTTCCCCTTCGTAAATCCATGCTGACTCGGAATGATCCCGTTACTGCTATCCAAATGCTCAGCAATTTCGTCTTTTATAATTGACTCCAGCATCTTCCCCACCACTGATGTCAGACTAACTGGTCTATAAATACCCGTTTTCTCTCTCCCTCCTTTCTTAAAAAGTGGGATAACATTTGCTATTCTCCAATCCACAGGAACTAATCCTGAATCTATAGAACATTGAAAAATGATCTCCAATACTTCCACTATTTCTAGAGCCACCTCCTTAAGTACTCTGGGATGCAGACCATCAGGCCCTGGGGATTTATCAGCCTTCAGTCCCATCAGTCTACCCAAAACCATTTCCTGCCTAATGTGGATTTCCTTCAGTTCCTCCATCACCCTAGGTTCTCCGGCCCCTAGAACATTTGGGAGATTGTGTGTATCTTCCTCAGTGAAGACAGATCCAAAGTAACGGTTTAACTCGTCTGCCATTTCTTTGTTCCCCATAATAAATTCCCCTGCTTCTGTCTTCAAGGGACCCACATTTGCCTTGACTATTTTTTTCCTCTTCACGTACCTAAAAAAACTTTTGCTATCCTCCTTTATATTATTGGCTAATTTACCCTCGTACCTCATCTTTTCTCCCCGTATTGCCTTTTTAGTTAACTTTTGTTGCTCTTTACGGAGTTTGTACGTTCTCCCCGTGACCTGCGTGGGGTTTCTCCGAATTCTTCGGTTTCCTCCCACACTCCAAAGACGAACAGGTATGTAGGTTAATTGGCTGGGTAAATGTAAAAAAATTGTCCCTAGTGGGTGTGGGATAGTGTTAATGTGTGGGGATCGCTGGGCGGCACGGACTTGGTGGGCCGAAAAGGCCTGTTTCCACGCTGTATATATATGATATGATATGATATGATATGAATACTATACAAACAAATATATCAATTGAAACTATTATACAATTATATTACAATCCCCATCCAGGATACATGCAGTCCCCTGCGGTGCCCAGCGGTCCCAGAAATCCTCCAGGGTGCCCGTGGACAGCGCGCAGTCCCTCTCCAACACCACCCGGGCGCGGATGTAACCCCGGAAAAGGGGTAGGCAGCTGGCTCTGGCAGAGCCCTCTTCCGCTGCATTCAAGAGTGAGCTAGATAGAGCTCTTAAGGATAGCGGAGTCAGGGGGTATGGGGAGAAGGCAGGAACGGGGTACTGATTGAGAATGATCAGCCATGATCACATTGAATGGCGGTGCTGGCTCGAAGGGCCGAATGGCCTACTCCTGCACCTATTGTCTATTGTCTATTGTCTATTAATTGGCTTGGTAAATGTAAAAATGGTCCCTAGTGTGTGTAGGATGGTGTTAATGTGCGGGGATCGCTGGTCGGCATGGACGCAGTGGGCCGAAGGGCCTGTTTCCGCGCTGTATCTCTAAATTAAACTAAACTTCTAAAAAAAATTTATAGTAGTGCTTCAGCCATTCAATGACTCAAGGACGGACGATGACAGTGATGTAACATTTGAAGCAGGGATGATGGACACGAAAGGAGAAGCTCAAAGGGCCAAAGGAACAGAGGCTGTTAGTCTCTGTGACAGGCACAATCTACACTGTGAGAAGCTTCTTATCTATCTACACATTCGTTGGTCCATTACCCAATGTGTGCCATGCATACAATTCACGCAAAATGCTGGAGGAACTCAGCGGGTCAGGCAGCATCTCTCGATGGCAACATCCTTGTAAAACTTCTCTGCACCCTTTGCAGCTTAACAACATCTCCTCACTCTTCCATGGAAGTTCTAAGGAATCTTTGTGATTGCACCAATATGTTGGGCCCGGGACATCAGAGATAGGCAAGCCCAGGTACTTCACTTTAGACTTCAGACTTTAGAGACACACTTTGTGGAAACTGGCCCTTTGGCCCAGCGAGTCTGCACTGACCAGTGACCACTAACTAACACTATCTTACACACCAGGGACAATTTACAATTTTCAGAAGCCAATTCACCTACAAACCTTCACGCCTTTATAGGCAATAGACAATAGACAATAGGTGCAGGAGGAGGCCATTCGGCCCTTCGAGCCAGCACCGCCATTCAATGTGATCATGGCTGATCATTCTCAATCAGTACCCCGTTCCTGCCTTCTCCCCATACCCCCTGACTCCGCTATCCTTAAGAGCTCTATCCAGCTCTCTCTTGAATGCATTCAGAGAATTGGCCTCCACTGCCTTCTGAGGCAGAGAATTCCACAGATTCACAACTCTCTGACTGAAAACATTTTTCCTCATCTCAGTTCTAAATGGCCTACCCCTTATTCTTAAACTGTGGCCCCTTGTTCTGGACTCCCCCAACATTGGGAACATGTTTCCTGCCTCTAACGTGTCCAACCCCTTAATAATCTTATACGTTTCGATAAGATCTCCTCTCATCCTTCTAAATTCCAGTGTATACAAGCCTAGTCGCTCCAGTCTTTCAACATATGACAGTCCCGCCATTCCGGGAATTAGCCTAGTAAACCTACGCTGCACGCCCTCAACAGCAAGAATATCCTTCCTCAAATTTGGAGACCAAAACTGCACACAGTACTCCAGGTGCGGTCTCACTAGGGCCCTGTACAACTGCAGAAGGACCTCTTTGCTCCTATACTCAACTCCTCTTGTTATGAAGGCCAACATTCCATTGGTTTGTGGCAGGAAAGCAGAAAACCCACTCGTTCGCAGGGAGAACGTACAAACTCCGTACAGACAGCTCCCGTAGTCAGGATCGAACCGGGCTTCTGTGGCGCTGTAAGGCAGCAACTCTACCGCTGCGCCACCGTGCCGCCGTAACTTGAAGCTGTTTACTCTCTCCACCGCCATCTCTTCAATAAAGCCAGCTTTATGGATTCCCACCTTTCCATTCTGAGTTTAACTATCAGCAGCTTGCTTTTGCGAACAGAGAGAGCAAGCATGATGTTCTTGCAGCATTCAAGCATCTTACCAGCATTTTTTTGCATTTGTTATAAAGTTTTCTTTTGCAAACGATAACAGTGGTGCTTATCATGTGCATTTAATCGCGTTCGCTTAAACCGTGCTGTGATTTAATTCCGCCACAGAGAGAGACAAGGAAACAAATGGTCAGAACTGCAAACAGGGAACAAGGGCATTGTACAACATCTCGGCCAGTCACACACTGCAATCATTCAGCCGATTCCTTTCAAAGTATAATTATAAATATCAGAGAGGAGATCGTAAATAACTAAGACAGAGGGTCAACTGAGCTTTCCTACACAGGATGAAAGGGATAAATAGAGCAAAGTTGCACTGCAGTGAAACTCATAAAGTCGTACAGCATGGAAACACGGAAACGCAGAAACATAGACGATAGGTGCAGGAGTAGGCCATTCAGCCCCGCGAGCCAGTATGATCATGGCCGATCATCCAAAATCAGTACCCCCGTTCCAGCTTTCTCCCCATATCCCTTGATTCCGTTAGCCTTTAGAACCATATCTAACTCTCTCTTGAAAACATCCAGTGAATTGGCCCCCCCTGCCTTCTGAGGCAGAGAATTCCACAAATTCACAACTCTCTGGGTGAAAAGGTTTTTCCTCATCTCAGTCCTACCCCTTATTCTTAAACTGTGACCCGTGGTTCTGGACTCCCCCAACATGGGGAACATTTTTCTTGCATCTAGCCTGTCCAATCCTTTAGAATTTTGTATGTTTCAATGAGATCCCCTCTCATCCTTGGGCCCAGCTTGCCCACACTGACCAACATGTCCCATCTACACTAGCCCCACCTACCTGCATTTGGCCCATAACCCTCTAGACCTGTCCTATCCATGTACCTGTCTAAATGTTGTCAAACGTTGCAATAGCACCTGCCTCAACTACCTCGTCCAACACGGTGGCGCAGCGGTAGAGTTGCTGCCTTACAGCGAATGCAGCGCCAGAGACTCAGGTTTGATCCTGACTACGGGCGCCGTCTGTACGGAGTTTGTACGTTCTCCCCGTGACCTGCGTGGGTTTTCTCCGAGATCTTCGGTTTCCCCCCACACTCCAAAGACGTACAGGTATGCAGGTTAATTGGCTGGGTAAATGTAAAATAAATCGTCCCTAGTGTGTGTAGGATAGTGTTAATGTGCGGGGATCGCTGGGCGGCGCGGACTCGGTGGGCCGAAGGGCCTGTTTCCGCGCTGTGTCTCCAAATCTAAAAAAAATCTAAATCTAAACAACTCGTTCCATACACCCACCATCTTTTGTGTGAAAAAGTTAACCTTCAGGTTGTTATTAAATCTATCCCCCCCCCCCCCTCCCCCCACCCTCACCTTAAACCTATGTCCTCTGGTCCTCGAATCCCCTACTCTGGGCAAAGACTGTGCATGTGGAGGAGGTGAATTCACGCATCCAGCCATCATCTCATCGCTATCCCAAACGAATTTATCAGTTGTGATGGACCTTCATCGGCCTGCTTGGCTCGGCCCTGGGACTTTCCATCGCCCGGTGGGGGCTCAGGACCTTCATCGGCCTGCTTGGCTCGGCCCTGGGACTTACCATTGCCCGGTGGGGGCTTCAAAAAGTTGGGAGCCTCGATCACCTCGTGGCACCACGGGAGAAGAAATGAGGAGGAGATAAGACTTTGCCTTCCATCACAGTGAGGGTGTGCCTAGAGCAATCACTGTGATGGCTGTTTGTGTAAAAATTGTATCTGTGTGTCCTGTGCTTTTTGTTGTCTACTGCCGGACCCTGACGTGAGAGGACGCTGGCGCTGTTTATTCGCCGCTTCTCCGTTAGGATAGTTTGTCTGTTTGTTTTTATGTTATGATTGTTTTTGTAAAGCGCTTTGAGCTTCTGGAAAGGCGCTATATAAAATAAATGCTTATTATTATTATTATTATTATTATTATTATTATTACCACTCACAGTCTGTAGTTCTTGGTGCACAAAAAAAAAGACACCTTTCATCAAATTTACGGCTACCAAATTTACTATGCAGGTGGAGATATATCTTTTGCAATTACTTGTCCAAGATAGACACAAAAGTGCTGGAGTAACTCAGCGGGTCAGGCAGCATCTCTGGAGAAAAAGGATGGGTGACGTTTCGGGTCAGCACTCTGCTTCAGACTCTACATCCTTCTTCTCCAGAGATGCTGCCTGACCCGCTGAGTTACTCCAGCACTTTGTGCCTATCCTAGATATAAACCAGCATCTGCAGTTCCTTCCTACACACAATGATATATCCATCTTTGAGCTGCAGCTTGACCAGCAAGGGGCTAAGCTAAACAAAGTCCAGGCACAGTAAATCACAAAATACACCACCTAATCGACACTGGCAGCGTTTAAATGCCTTGAGATTCACAGCATGAAGATTCATGAGCCATGTTCCCTCTTCTCTGCACACATTGCGTGGGTTTTCTCCGGGTGCTCCGGTTTCCTCCCACTCTCCAAAGACATACAGGCTTGTAGGTTAATTGGCTTCAGTAAAATTGTAAATTGTCCCTCGTGCGTAGGATAGTGCAAGTGTACTGGGTGATTGCTGGTCGGCGTGGGCTGAAGGGCCTGTTTCTGCACCGTATCTTTGAAGTCTAAAGACTAAAGTCTAATTTCAGTACCAGATAGCTTTGGGCGGCACGGTGGCGCAGCGGTAGAGCTGCTGCCTTACAGCACCACAGACCCGGGATTGATCCTGACCACGGGTGCTGTCTGTACGGAGTTTGTACGTTCTCCCCGTGACCTGCGTGGGTTTTCTCATGATTCCTCCCACACCCCTAAGACATACAGGTTTGTAAGTTAATTGGCTTCGGTAAAATTGTAAATTGTCCCAAGTGTGTCAAGTATAGTGTTAGTGTGTGGGGATCATTGGCCACTTCGCACTCGGTGGGTCGAAGGGCCTGTTTCTGAGCTGTATCTCTAAACTAAACTAATTCTGTGGAATTCTCTGCCACAGAAGGTAGTTGAGGCCAGTTCATTGGCTATATTTAAGAGGGAGTTAGATGTGGCCCTTGTGGCTAAAGGGATCAGGGGGTATGGAGAGAAGGCAGGTACGGGATACTGAGTTGGATGATCAGCCATGATCATATTGAATGGCGGTGCAGGCTCGAAGGGCCGAATGGCCTACTCCTGCACCTATTTTCTATGTTTCTATGTTTCTATGTTTCTAAACTAACCATGATGGTTCACTAATCATGCTCCCAGTTAACTGCACACATTGGGTGGGCTACAATGCAAACATCAACGAGGGGCTGAGTATAAACAATATCTTCATTAGAAAGCAATGTTCAGTGACGGGGGTAAGATGCAAAAATGCTGGAGAAACTCAGCGAGTCAGGCAGCATCGCTGGAGAACATGGATAGGTGACAATTCGGGTCAGGACCCATCTACGTCAGCTATCCATGTTCTCCAACGATGCTGCCCGACCCACTGAGTTACTCCTGCGTTTTGTGTCTTTCCTTTGTAAACCAACACTTGGTGTTTTTTTTCCTGTCTGTTCCCTATTGAATACCATTTTAACTGCTCTTTACAGTTAAGCTGCCCAAGATAAGTGGAACATCAAAAGATGAGATGCGTCTCCCAGGCAACTGGTCTCAGTCTCCAATTGCTTGTCTTTCTTTGGGTTTTAAATCGTAAAGGAGGCTTTTGCAAGGGTTTTGTTTAGTTTAGAGATGCAGTGTGGAAACATGCCCTTCGGCCCACCGAGTCCGCGCCCACCAGCGATCCCCACACATTAACACTACCCTACACACACACACTAGGGACAATTTTCAATTTACATTCATACCAAGCCAATTAACCTACAAACCTCTATACCTTTGGAGTGTGGGAGGAAACCGAAGTCCTCGGAAAAAAACCCACGCAGGTCACGGGGAGAACGTACAAATTTCGTATAGACAGCACCCGTGGTCGGGATCAAACCCAGGTCTCAGGCAAGCGCTGTAAGGCAGCAACTCTACTGCTGTGCCACCGTGCTGCCCTTGAGTAAAAATAGGATAATGAGGCAAATTGGATCAAAAAGTCATCACAGACACAATGTGTGAGAATTATTTATCAGGATATGACTATAGGAGCAAGGAGGTCCTACTGCAGTTGTACAGGACCCTGGTGAGACCACACCTGGTGTATTGCGTGTAATTTTGGTCTCCTAATTTGAGGAAGGACATTCTTGCTATTGAGGGAGTGCAGCGTAGGTTCACCAGGCTAATTCCCAGGATGGCGGGACTGACACATGATGAAAGAATGGATCGACTTATATTCACTGGAATTTAGAAGGATGAGAGGGGATCTTAGAGAAACATATAAAATTCTTAAGGGATTGAACAGGGTAGATACAGGAAAAATGTTCCACAAATTGGGGGAGTCCAGAACCAGAGGTCACAGTTTAAGAATAAGGGGTATAAGAAAATAACTGCAGATGCTGGTACAAATCGAAGGTATTTATTCACAAAATGCTGGAGTAACTCAGCAGGTCAGGCAGCATCTCAGGAGAGAAGGAATGGGTGACGTTTCGGGTCGAGACCCTTCTTCAGACTGGTGACGTTTCGGGTCGAGAACCTTAGGTCATTTAGGACTGAGATGAGGAAAAGCCTTTTCACCCAGAGAGTTGTGAATCTGTGGAATTCTCTGCCACAGAAGGCAGTGGAGACCATTTCACTGGATGCTTTCAAGAGAGAGTTAGATAGAACTCCTAGGGCTAACGGAATCAATGGATTATGGAGAGAAAGCAGGAACTGGGTAGTGATTTAGGATGATCAGCCATGATCATATTGAATGACAGCTGCTGGCTCGAAGGGCCAAATGGCCTACTCCTGCAACTCCTGCAAGTTTCTATGTTCCTAATGATATATCTATTGTACATAACTCCAAAAGGAAACGTTTGGGTAAGTTAGCAGTATTAAAATGAAACACTGTGCCAAGATCGGGTACACGAAATGATGTTTTCAACATTAAGCGAACAGGCCATGGGAATTCTCAGAGCTGTTTTCAGTACAGTATGTTTTTAAAAGACGAGAAAAGGCCATATGAGATTAAAAGCTTTTCATTTTATTATTTGTATTGGGAAATATATTGGAACTTCCAGATAACAAGAAAATGAAAACCAGCATGAGTTTTTAAATGAACTATTATAATAAACGTTAAAAGTCTTTGTAGTGTAAGAAAATAACTGCAGATGCTGGTACAAATCGGAGGTATTTATTCACAAAATGCTGGAGTATCACTCCAGCATTTTGTGAATAAAAGTCTTTGTAGTGGTAATGTTGGTGGAGGAATGAAATGCATATAGAGTGCAGATTAATTTACGGGGCCCTCTTACTTTGGTGTCACCCAGCAGATTACCAAAGGAGATTAAAGAATATCAAAGTAGAGAAACCTGGATTAACACTTGTTTCAAAGAATAAAAGAGAGCAAGAATAAAACATAGCCTTTGAGAATGATTGTAAATCTGTAAAGCTGCAACAAGTAAAAATGTAGTTGTTCCAGTACCACAGTGGTGGAAATGCTGCCTTATAGTGCCAGAGACCCGGGTTTAGATTTTTTTTTAGATTTAGAGATACAGCGCAGAAACAGGCCCTTCGGCCCACCGGGTCCGCGCCGCCCAGCGATCCCCGCACACTAACACTATCCTACACCCATTAGGGACAATTTTTACATTTGCCCAGCCAATTAACCTACAAGCCTGTACGTCTTTGGGATGTGGGAGGAAACCGAAGATCTCGGAGAAATCCCACGCAGGTCATGGGGAGAACGTACAAACTCCGTACAGACAGTGCCAATAGTCGGGATTGAACCTGAGTCTCCGGCGCTGCACTCGCTGTAAGGCAACAACTCTACCGCTGTGCCGCCGTGCCGCATGACTACGGGTTCTATCCTGACAACGGATCCTGTCTCCCTGCAACTGCGTGGGTTTTCCCCAGGTGCTCCGGTTTCCTCCCACACTCCAAAGACGTGCAGGTTTGTCGGTTAATTGGCTTCTATAAATTGTCCCTAGAGTGCAGGATGGAACTAGTGTACGGATGATTGTTGGTCGGCATCTGGAGAGTTTTAGTTTTTAGTTTTAGTTTTAGAGATATAGCGTTGAAACAAGCCCTTCGAGTCCACACTGACCAGTGATCCCCGCACACTAACACTATCCTACACACACTGGGGACAATTTTACATTTATACCAAGACAAGTAACCTACAAGTAACCTGTACGTCTTTGGAGTGGGGGAGGAAACTGAAGATCTCGGAGAAAACCCACGCTGGTCACAGGGGAAAACATCCAAACTCCATACAGGCGGCACCCGTAGTCAGGATTGAACCCGGGTCTCTAGCGCTGCAAGGCAGCAACTCTACCGCTGCACCACCTGAGAGAGTGAGACTATGAAAGCCAGGACAAAGTTATTGATTGATTGGTTGATGGAAAGACGCAGCATAGAACAGGGATCATGTACAGGCAGATGAGATCAGTTAAACTTGACATCATGTTTGGCATAAATATTGCTAGCTGTACTCAGTTGTTCAATCTCAAGAAGTCTGAAGAAGGGTCCTGTCACGAAACATCATCTGTCCGTGTTCTCCAGAGATGTTGCCTGACCTGCAGAATTAGTCCAGCTCTTTGTATCCACATTTGAGGTAGCCCTAATCTGTTGTGAGTTACGTGTCTGATTTAGGTCTGTAATGCTACAATTTGGCTCGCTGGCTCATAATACAGAGCTGTGTTACTCAGGGAGCTGGTGTAAATCACTATTTAATGTCTCCACTGCAGCACACAGGTGGATGAAATGTTGGGTAAAGATAGTTTGAGCTAATCTTCTCCTCCACATTTTCGCTTTTGCAAATGAATAATGAAACCAAGGATTGTTAATGACAATTTTCAGGATCCCTTCAATAGTCAATATGGAAAGGCAATTTTCCGAAGCTTAACGGTATGGTTCAATGGTACAAGGCTGCTTTACTGGTCGCGGGTAAACTGCAGAGTGACATTAACTGCAGATGCTGGTACAAATCAAAGGTATTTTTTCACAAAATGCTGGAGTAACTCAGCAGGTCAGGCAGCATCACAGGAGAGAAGGAATGGGTGACGTGTCGGGTCGAGACCCTTCTTCAGACTGATGTCAGGGGGGCGGGACAAAGGAAGGATATAGGTGGAGACAGGAAGATAGAGGGAGAACTGGGAAGGGGAAGGGGGGGGAAGAGAGGGACAGAGGAACTATCTAAAGTTGGAGAAGTCAATGTTCATACCGCTGGGCTGCAAGCTGCCCAAGCGAAATATGAGGTGCTGGTCCTCCAATTTCCGGTGGGCCTCACTATGGCACTGGAGGAGGCCCATGACAGAAAGGTCAGACTGGGAGTGGGAGGGGGAGTTGACCTGCTCAGCCACCGGGAGATCAGGTTGGTTAAGGGCCTCCTACCAGCCCTCGCTCCTCACGTCCGTCGCGCTTTCGGATCCCCCGGGCGTTTCCCGGGTACCACGGTCCGTCGAGCTTTCGGGTCCCCTGAGCAGGTCCCAGTACCCCGGTCTGCCGAGACTTTGGGTTTCATTCATATTAATCACTTTTAGCGTAGACAAGACAGCTCACAGCAATGCCTTTGCACCGTGCAACATAAGTCTGCATCAAGTTTTATTTCAGAGGAACTTGAAATTCTGTAGGAAAAAAAACTGCAGATGCTGGTCTACCTTCGAACTTGAAATTTTATTCCGTTAAGGGCAATTTAAGACTATGGTTAGTCATCTTTAAACCTCTGGCCCCAAGAAATACTCAGAATATGAATGAAGATAAAAATCTGCTACGCAGTCTGCATAACAAAACAATGAAGACTGGAAACCAGGCGAAATCAGTGGGGGTTTTCAAAAGAATAAGAGAAACAGTTCAAACAAGAAACTACAGTGACTAGTGGGGTACCGCAAGGCTCAGTGCTGGGACCCCAGTTATTTACAATATATATTATTGATTTGGACGAGGGAATTGAATGCAACATCTCTAAGTTTGCAGATGACACGAAGCTGGGTGGCAGTGTTAGCTGCGAGGAGGATGCTAGGAGGCCGCAGAGTGACTTGGATAGATTAGGCGAGTGGGCAAATGCATGGCAGATCCAATATAATGTGGACAAATGTGAGGTTATCCACTTTGGCGGCAAGAACAGGAAAGCTGGGTGTCATGGTGCATCAGTCATTGAAAGCAAGCGTGCAGGTGCAGCAGGCAGTGAAGAAAGCGAATGGTATGTTAGCATTCATAGCAAGAGGATTTGAGTATAGGGGCAGGGAGGTTCTGCTGCAGTTGTACAGGGCCTTGGTGAGACCGCACCTGGAGTATTGTGTACAGTTTTGGTCTCCTAATCTGAGGTAAGACATTCTAGCCTTAGAGGGAGTACAGAGAAGGTTCACCAGATTGATCCCTGGGATGGCAGGACTTTCATATGAAGAAAGACTGGATAGACTAGGCTTAACCTCGCTGGAATTTAGAAGACTGAGGGGGGATCTTATAGAAACATATAAAATTCTTAAGGGGTTGGAGAGGCTAGATGCGGGAAGATTGTTCCCGATGTTGGGGAAGTCCAGAACCAGGGGTCACAGCTTAAGGATAAGGGGGAAGTCTTTTAGGACCGAGATGAGAAAACATTTCTTCACACAGAGAGTGGTGAGTCTGTGGAATTCTCTGCCACAGAAGGTAGTTGAGGCCAGTTCATTGGCTATATTTAAGAGGGAGTTAGATGTGGCCCTTGTGGCTAAAGGGATCAGGGGGTATGGAGAGAAGGCAGGTACAGGTTACTGAGCTGGATGATCAGCCATGGTCATAATGAATGGCGGTGCAGGCTCGAAGGGCCGAATGGCCTACTCCTGCACCTATTTTCTATGTTTCTATGCAGATGCTGATTTAGAGTCAGAGTAGAGGCATGGAATTATACAATGTGGAAACGCCGTTTCTGTGTGAGACACAGAGTGCTGGAGTAACTCAGTGGGTCAGGATGTTGTCAGTGACTCAGTGGCATAGCAGCCAGGTTGATGCCTTGCAGCGCCAGAGACCCGGGTTCGATCCTGACTACGGGTGCAGTCTGCATGGAGTTTGTACGTTCTCCCCGTGACCTGCGTGGGTTTTCTCCGAGATCTTCGGTTTCCTCCCACTCTCCAAAAAGGCTAATTGGCTTGGAGTAAATGTAAAAATTGTCCCTCGTGTGTGCGGGGGTAATGTTAATGTGCGGGGGATCGCTGGTCGAGGCGGACTCGGTGAGGCCGAAGAGCCTGTTTCTGCCCTGAATCTCTAAAACTAAAAAACCTAAAATAAATAGTTATCTTGCGTTTGACTGAGGCATGCAGGAAGTTGGGTCCAATAATTCACTGGAGAAACCATAAGTGAAGTCAGGCGAAAAATTTAAGACTTTTTACGTGGACTTTGTTTTTATGTTGCAATGATATTGAAGATACTTTTATTTCAGGTGTTTCCAGTGCACCAGGTCCTCACTCCTTCTGTTTTTACGCTGCTTCTGTCAGAGCGGGCTTCCAATTTCCACTCCCTCACCTCCCACTCACCATCATCCCCAGTGGCAGGTCACTGTTAGAAACACACTGACTACTACCTCAAAATGACACAAAGTGCTGGAGTAACTATAAGGGTCAGGAAACATTCCTTCAGAACATGGATAGGTGACCCTTCTTCAGGCACAATACAATAGACAATAGACAATAGGTGCAGGAGGAGGCCATTCGGCCCTTCGAGCCAGCACCGCCATTCAATGTGATCATGGCTGATCATTCTCAATCAGTACCCCATTCCTGCCTTCTCCCCGTACCCCCTGACTCCGCTATCCTTAAGAGCTCTATCTAGCTCTCTCTTGAATGCATTCAGAGAATTGGCCTCCACTGCCTTCTGAGGCAGAGAATTCCACAGATTCACAACTCTCTGACTGAAAAAGTTTTTCCTCATCTCAGTTCTAAATGGCCTACCCCTTATTCTTAAACTGTGGCCCCTTGTTCTGGACTCCCCCGACACTGGGAACATGTTTCCTGCCTCTAACGTGTCCAACCCCTTAATAATCTTATACGTTTCGATAAGATCTCCTCTCATCCTTCTAAATGCCAGTGTATACAAGCCTACGACCTCAGTGCTACTACAATTGCTAATCAGTGAAAGGTATACGCCACCTTTGTCAGAAAAGGTCAGGAGTCCCTCTTGACTTTCTGACCTGCTCTGAAAAGAATGTGCGTAAATCCTTTGTTGATTCATTTTGGTAGAACCATGGTAGCAATCATTAAAAAGGTCAGATCCACTCCACCCTGGCCACACCCTCATTTTACTCCGACAAATGGGAAAAAAGTCCAGAAGCCTGAAAACCGTGACCACCAGGTTCAAGAAATAGCTGCTTCCCAGCAACTAACTGTCTCTTGAATACCTCACAGCACCAACCTCACCAACGATGGATGTCAACAGACTGTCTTTGGTTGCACTTAGGACTTTGGTTGCACTTAGATCAGCCATGATCGCATTGAATGGCGTATTTATTTTTCAGTCTGAAGAAGGGTCTCGACCCGAAACGTCACCCATTCCTTCTCTCCCGAGATGCTGCCTGACCTGCTGAGTTACTCCAGCACTTTGTGAATAAATACCTTCAATTTGTACCAGCATCTGCAGTTATTTTCTTATACATTGAATGGCGGTGCTGGCTCGAAGGGCCAAATGGCCTACTCCTGCACCTATTGTCTATTGTCTATTGACTTTGGTTTTTTTACTAGTATTACAGTCATTGATTTATTGAATTTAAAACTAATGATTAGATATAATCGTTACGTTTACAGGCCTGTTATGCTGCTGCGTGGAAGAATTTCATTGTTCCTTTGTCGGTACTTGTGACGGTTAGACACACTGGTTTAGTTTAAATATACTGCGTGGAAACAGGCCCTTCGGCCCACCGAGGCCAGGCCGAACAACGATCATCCGCACACTAGCACTATTCTACACAACAGGGATAGTTTACAGAGGCCAATTAACCTACAAACCCGCACGTCTTTGGAATGTGGGAGGAAGCCGGAGCACCCAGAGAAAACCCACACGGTCACGGGGAGAACGTGCAAACTCTGTATAGACAGCACCCGCAGTCAGGATCGAACCACGGTCCCTGGCGCTGTAAGGCAGCGACTCTACCACTGCGCCACCGTGCCGCCCTTGTGTCTTGAGTCTCTGTCAAATGTTCTCTCCTGCCAGCTTACCAGGGAAACGGTTTGATTAGATATGGGATGGGACCCAAAACATATATTACAATCAGAGCCTGTCGAATCACCCTCTGGAAAACCTGAGATCTTCTGACTCAAATTGATATTTTTCAAGTTCCTTAAACAAATATCAACAATACTGAGGATTGACAATAACTTACAGCAGTAGATATTTATGAAGCAGAAAGAATGACAATTGCAAAGGGCGATTGCAAAGGTGGCGCAGTGGTAGAGTTGCTGCCTTACAGCACCAGAGACCCGGGTTCGATCCCGACTACGGGTGCAGTCTGTACGGAGTTTGTACAGTGACCTGCGTGTGTTTTCCCCGAGATCTTCGGTTTCCTCTCACACGCCAAAGACGTACAGGTTTGTTGGTTCATTGGCTTGGTGTCATTGTAAATTGTCCCCAGCGTGTGTGTAGAATAGCGTTACTGTGCGGGGATCGCTGGGCGGTGCCGACTCGTTGGACCGAAGGGCCGGTTTCCGCGCTGCATCTCTAAACTAAACTACAACTAAACTAAACAAAGAATTTAGTCTACCAGTTTTAGCAAAACACTTAAGAGTACTTCTCAAGATCTTAGTATCGCACGTGTCAAGGGACCAGGCACCTTCGGGCCTGTGCCGATTATTTTAGAAGCATTATCAGTCACGATGTGCATCCATTGAAAGTTATTTTCGTTTAATGGAAGCTTTGGTCAAAAACATTTCACCAGCATAATCTCTCAGTCTTTAAGAAATGGGTGAATGTCACTACGGGCCAAACCTATTAAAGTATGAATTACTATTAGGAACTAGAAAATGGTGCTAAATGGGGATGCATCCATGGGTAGAATTAGTGACTAATAGGTTTTGCAAGTATCAATTGCAGCTCTGCTTGCTGTGTCAGCACTCGATGAACAGATTTACTCAGGGCAGCCACCGTGACGCAGCGGAGAAATTGCCACCTCACAGCGCCTCCAGCGCCGGAGACTCGGGTTCGATCCTGACTACGGGTGCTGTCTGTACCGAGTTTGCCTGCGTGAGTTTTCTCCGAGATCTTCGGTTTCCTCCCACACTTCAAAGACGTACAGGTATGTAGGTTTAGGAAAAAAAACTGCAGATGCTGGCTAACATCGAAGGTAGACACAAAATGCTGGAGTAACTCAGCGGGTCAGGCAGCATCTCGGGAGAGAAGGAATGGGTGACGTTTCGGGTCAGACTGAAGAAGGGTCTCGACCCGAAGCGTCACCCATTCCTTCCCTCCCGAGATGCTGCCTGACCCGCTGAGTTACTCCAGGTATGTAGGTTAATTGGCTTGGTGCATGTGTAAATTGTCCCTAGTGTGTGTAGGATAGTGTTTGTGTGCGGGGATCGCTGGTCGGTGCGGACTCAGTGGGCCGAAGGGCCTGTTTCTGCGCTGTATCTCTAAACTAAAATTTGTACTCAGATTTATTTTGAGTAGTACAGTATCCGGAGACAATGGTGGCCGTCATATTCAAAAGATGCTGGAAAAGGTTCATGATGTTACTCCATGCGTTGGCCAAAAACCCCCCATTAAGATTACACCTGGGGTTAGGAGAGAGAGATAGATCAGCCATGAATGGATGGCAGAGTAGACTTGATGGGCCAAATGGCATAATTCTACTCCTATTCCTTACGACCTTATGAAGCAGGAATGAGACGTTAAGTATAATCAATCCACCTTTATATTGATTCTACCTTTTGGCGCTGGAAGAAGATTCCTACATTCCTGGGTGTTTGATTCTCACATTTTGGTCTTGACAACAAATGGAGAGAACAAAAGAAAATCAAACATAGGTGATTGTGTAGAAAGGAACTGCAGATGCTGGTTTACACCGAAGATAGACACAAAATGCTGGAGTAACTCAGCGGAACTGGCAGCATCTCTGGAGAGAAGGATTGGGTGACGTTTAGACAATAGACAATAGACAATAGGTGCAGGAGGAGGCCATTCGGCCCTTGGAGCCAGCACCGCCATTCAATGTGATCATGGCTGATCATTCTCAATCAGTACCCCATTCCTGCCTTCTCCCCATACCCCCTGACTCTGCTGTCCTTAAGAGCTCTATCCAGCTCTCTCTTGAATGCATTCAGAGAATTGGCCTCCACTGCCTTCTGAGGCAGAGAATTCCACAGATTCACAACTCTCTGACTGAAAAAGTTTTTCCTCATCTCAGTTCTAAATGGCCTACCCCTTATTCTTAAACTGTGGCCCCTTGTTCTGGACTCCCCCAACATTGGGAACATGTTTCCTGCCTCTAACGTGTCCAACCCCTTAATAATCTTATACATTTCGATAAGATCTCCTCTCATCCTTCTAAATTCCAGTGTATACAAGCCTAGTCGCTCCAGTCTTTAGGGTCGAGAGCAGTCTGAAGAAAGGTCTCAAACCCAAAACGTCACCCACTCCTTCTCTCCAGAGATGCTGCCTGTCCCGCTGAGTTACTCCAGCATTTTGTGTAAACCTAGGTAATTCCTTCCCACAAAGATTAGCCTGAATGGAGGTGATTCCATTGTAATAAAAACAAGACCGCTTTAGCTTACTTTCGAGAAACAACATGGAAACAGGCCCCTCAGCCCACGCCGACCATTGACAACCCATTCACACTAGTTCCATGTTACCCCATTTTCACATCCACTTACTCTACATTCAGGGCAATTTACACAGGCCAATTGATCTGCAAACCTGCACATTTGGGATGTGGGAGGAAATTCGACCACCCAGAGGAAACCCGCGCCTTCACGGGGAGAACGAACAAACTCCGCACAGACGGTTCTCTGGCACCGTGAAACAGTGGCTCTACCAGCTGCACCACTGTGCTGCCCAGTTATACGAAGAAGGATCCCAACACGAAACATCACCTGACCATTCCCTCCGCAGATGCTGTCTGACCTATTGAGTTCCTCCAGCACTTGGTACTTTGCTGCAGATTCCAACATCTGCAGTTCCTTGTGTCCCCGTTGTGTCTTCACTTTGGCCAGAGTAAAATCACGGGATTGTTTTACATGAAATCTTTGGGCTGTTTCTATTGAGATAAAAGCACAAAGTGCTGGAGAAACTCAGCAGGGCAGGCAGCATCTCTGGAGGAAATGGACAGGCGACATTTTGGGTCGCGACCCTTCTTCAGCTCTTTAGCACCTGTTTGAATCTGTCTTTGTTACAATGCAGTTGGGTTCTAGTTTATAGCAGATTAATTAAACAGTGCTTTCAACACCTGCCTACCGCTTCTCCCACCGCCTTTCATTATTGAAAGAGAGGACAAGACTCTCGTCTTGTTGACGGTTTCCAGAACTTAATTAGGACCTTTTGAACCCAGTTCATGTTGACAATAAACTAAATCAACAGAAAAGAAGTCTTGACAATTTTCGATGTGACCTCAACAATTTTCTAAATTGCGAAATCAATTGAATAAATAAACTCTTAATTGCCAATTTTCAGACAGTTAGGAGGTCAATATAACCACAGTGAATGGGACAGCAAAACCAATAGGAAGAATGGTTGATTGTACCTACATTTTGGGGGGTGGCGCAGTGGTAGAGTTGCTGCCTCATGGCACCAAAGGCCAGGGTTTGATCCTGACTGCAGCCGCTGTCTGTACTCAATCTGTATGTTTTCCCAGTGGTCACTGGATTTTCTTTGGGTGCTCTGTCTTCCCCCACATTCCACAGACGTATAGGTTTGTAGGTTAATTGGCTTTGGTTAAAAAAAATTGTTCCTAGTGTGCAGGATAGTGTTAGACAATAGACAATAGACAATAGTTGCAGGAGGAGGCCATTTGGCCCTTCGAGCCAGCACCGCCATTCAATATGATCATGGCTGAGCATTCTCAATCAGTACCCCGTTCCTGCCTTCTCCCCATACCCCCTGACTCCGCTATCCTTAAGAGCTCTATCTAGCTCTCTCTTGAATGCATTCAGAGAATTGGCCTCCACTGCCTTCTGAGGCAGAGAATTCCACAGATTCACAACTCTCTGACTGAAAAAGTTTTTCCTCATCTCAGTTCTAAATGGCCTACCCCTTATTCTTAAACTGTGGCCCCTTGTTCTGGACTCCCCCAACATTGGGAACATGTTTCCTGCCTCTATCCAACCCCTTAATAATCTTATACGTTTCGATGAGATCCCCTCTCATCCCTCTAAATTCCAGTGTATACAAGCCTAGTCACTCCAGTCTTTCAACATATGACAGTCCCGCCAGTCCGGGAATTAACCTAGTAAACCTACGCTGCACGCCCTCAATAGCGTACCCTTAGTGTACGGGATGATAGCTGGTCGGCATGGACTCGTGGGCCGAAAGAGCCTGTTTCTGCGCTGCATCTCGACACTGAACTATTAACCAGGTCAAGTAGCAGAGTAGAAGGTTTGTGCTCCACAGTTAATAAGATCATAAGCGATAGGAGCAGAATTAGGCCATTCGGCCCATCAAGTCTACTCCGCCATTCAATCATGGCTGATCTATCTCTCCCTCCTAACTCTATTCTCCTGCCTTCTCCCCATAATCTCTGATCAAGAATCTATCTATCTCTGCCTTAAATATATCCACTGACTTTGCCTCCATGGCCTCCCGTGGCAAAGAATTCCACAGATTCACCACCCTCTGACTAAAGAAATTCCTCCTTATCTCCTTCCTAAAAGAACGTCCTTTAATTCTGTGGCTATAACCTCTAGTCACTAGTGGAAACATCCTCTCCACATCCACTCTATCCAAGCCTTTCACTATTCTGTACATTTCAATGAGGTCCCCCCTTCATTCTATTAAACTCCAGCGAAGATAGGGTCAGTGTCATCAAACGCTCATCGTGTAGAAGGGTCTCGACCCAAAACGTCACCCATTCCTTCTCCCCAGAGATGCTGCCTGTCCCGCTGAGTTACTCCAGCTTTTTGTGTCTACCTTCGGTTTAAACCAGCATCTGCTTACCTTATGGTTTAAACCAGTTTATGTGCAGCATTCCCACACATATGTTGACCTATGTTCATACACATCCCTTTGAATGGGGGCTTTCTCCCTCTTCTAAGCACCTTTTGATTGTGCCATCGGATGCATTACTGCGTCGTTGCCATGAAGAATGTGTTTTAGGCAGCTTCACTGATTACTACATGGCAACATGTCAGTAGTGGCACTGAATGAGTGAGATCCCATTGCAAGCAGTGCGTGTACATTTTAGCAATGCTTTGTGGGTGTAGACCACTCTTGCTTTGGATTTTGATCAATTTCCTGCAAGATTACACACTGAAAGATTAGTCTTTCGATTTTAGACTTTAGCGAAACTGCATGGAAACAGGCCCTTTGGCCCACCGAGTCCGTGCCGACCAGCGATCACCCAGGACTCTAGCACTATCCTGCACACTGGAGGCAATTCACAATTTACAGAAGACAATTAAACTACAAGTCTGCACGGCTTTGGAGTGTGGGAGGAAACCTGAGCTCCGGAGAAAACCTACGCAATCTCAGGGAGAGCGTACAAACTCCTCACAGACAGCACCCGAGGTCAGGATCGAACCTGGGTCTCTGGCACTATGAGGCAGCAACGTTTAGTTTAGTTTTGTTGAGAGACACAACGCAGAAACAGGCCCTTCAGCCCACCGAGTCCACGCCGACCAGAGATCACCCCATCACTAGCCTTTTTGTCCCGACCCCCTGACATCAGTCTGAGAAGGGTCTTGACCCGAAACGTCACCCATTCCTTCCCTCCTGAGATGCTGCCTGACCTGCTGAGTTACTCCAGCATTTTGTGAATAAATACCTTCGATTTGTACCAGCATCTGCAGTAATTTTCTTACACACCCCATCACTAGCACTATCCTACGCTCTAGGTAGGTAGATGCACAGAGTCGCTTGCCCAGAGTAGGGGAATCTAGGACCAGAGGACATAGGTTCAAGGTGAAGGGGAAAAGATTTAATAGGAATCTGAGGAGTGACCTTTTCACACAAAGGGCGGTGGGTGTATGGATCGAGCTGGCAGAGGAGGTAGTTGAGGCTGGGACTATCCCAATAATTAAGAAACAGTTAGACAGGTACATGGATAGGACAAGTTTGGAGGGACATGGACCAAGTGCAGGACTAGTGTAGCTGGGACATGTTGGCCGGTGTGGGCAAGTTGAGCCGAAGGGCCTGTTTCCACACTGTATCACTCTATGACTAGGGGTCAGGATTGAACCCGGGCCTCTGGCGCTGTGAGGCAGCAGCACTACCAGCTGTGCCACCCTGCTGCAGTGAAGAGGTATTTACGAAAAACCGACAAAACCGCATTAAAGGGTTCCGACGGTGAAGATTCCCCGAGGACAGAGAGTTTATCTCAATCCTGCAGTGCCTGAGTATAAATCACTATTGCAGTAAATGTGCAGCTTTCACACACAATTTGCAATGACACCTTAAAGCTGCTTTTTAAATGCAAAGCTCAAACAATGAAAACCAAGCAGCTGATGGATGATTTCATTAAAAAGAGTTGTCTTCTGGGGATCCAACAGATGTTGGAGCCAAAACAGGTAGCAGTCTATTTTTTTAAATGGATAATTTCATTGTCCAGAGAGTATTTAATTGATTTATAACACCAGAGCAACTCAGCAGCTTCTGTTAATCATATGTACCTTAGCTGATGATAGGAAATGAATCACTCTTAAGACTAGATAAGTATCTTCACCTTGTTCTAAAACTCTCTGGGTAAGAACCTACAATAAGTTATTTGAAGCAAAAAGTTCCTCTCAAAAATTAACAATCATCCATATGGGAGCTATGTGCCAACTATAGCGCAGAGTGGCTCAGAGGTAGAGTTGCTGCCTTTTACAGCGCCAGAGACCTGGGTTCGATCCTGACTAGGGGTGCTGTCTGCACGGAGTTTGTACGTTCTCCCCGTGACCGTGCGGGCTTTCTCCGGGTGCTCCGGTTTCCTCCCACACAATGCAGGTTTGTAAGGTAATTGGCTTCTGTAACTTGCAAATTGTCCCTAGTGTGTGTAGGATAGTGTTAGCGTGCGGGGATCGCTGGTCGGCGCGGACTCGGTGGTTACTCCAGCATTTTATCTCTATCTTCGGTGTAAACCAGCATCTTGAGTTCCTTCCGACACACCAAAGGCATGCAGTGCTGGAGTAACTCAGCCTACCCCACTGAGTTACTCCAGTTTTTTGTGACCTTTCTTGTAAACCAACGTCTGCAGTTCCTCGTATCTCATCAAAGACGTACACCACCCTGGCCGCACTCTCTCATTTCGCTACCACCAACGGGAAGAAGGTACAGGAGCCTGAAAAACTGCGACAAACTTGTTCAAGAACCGTAAGTAGAAAGAAGGACCTGCAGATGCTGGTTTATATCAAAGGTAGACACAAAGTAATGGAGGTCAGGCAGCATCTCAGGAGTAAAAGGAACAGGTGACGTTTCGGGTCGGGACCCTTTTTCAGACCTCAATGTTTTTTTGAACCTGTTTTAAGCATGGAACAAACATCCAACACTGAATAATTTATAGTTTAGTTTATTGTCACGTTTACCGAGATGTAGTGAGAAGCTTTTTTGTTGCTTGCTATCCAGTCAGTGGACAGACTAGACATGATTACTATCAAGCCGTCCACTGTATACAGATACAGAATAAAGGGAACAAACGTTTGGTGCAAGATAAAGTCTGGTAAAGTCCGATTAAAGATGGTCCAAGGGTCTCCAATGAGATAGATGGTTGTTCAGGACCTTGCTTTGCATGATAAATGTGGACTTCAAATTCAACTGCTGCTTTAAGTTCTAGGGAATAGCGATTAGTATTTTGGTGTGGTCTGGTGAGGAAATCCAGTTGATAAAAATGCCAGCGCATCAGCTAGATGCCTCCAATAAACTGAGTATGTAGGTTAATTGACTGGGTAAATGTAAAAAATTGTCCCTAGTGGGTGTAGGATAGTGTTAATGTGCGGGGATCGCTGGGTGGTGCGGACTTGGTGGGCCGAAAAGGCCTGTTTCCACGCTGTATATATATGATATGATATGATATGTGTAAGAAGGAACTGCAGATGTATGTTTAAACCGAAGATAGAGACAAAAAACTGGAGTCACTCAGCGGGACAGGCAGCATCTGAGCATGTTAGGCTGCTGGCAAGGAACCTTCTTGGGAAGGCGGTTGTCTATTAGCATATGTTGATTGTTCAATTAGAGGGATATTGCAATTGATTTTTGTTTTTAACTGAGTATCCTTGAGCATGTCCACTTTGTTGAACCCAGCAGTGCAAGGAGACTGAGGGAACTGAATAATCTCATTGGAAATTCCGCAATGAATATTCCTGATTTCAGAGAAACATAGAAACATAGTTCCCAATGTTGGGGGAGTCCAGAACAAGGGGCCACAGTTTAAGAATAAGGGGTAGGCCATTTAGAACGGAGATGAGGAAAAACTTTTTCAGTCAGAGAGTTGTGAATCTGTGGAATTCTCTGCCTCAGAAGGCAGTGGAGGCCATTTCTCTGAACGCATTCAAGAGAGAGCTAGATAGAGCTCTTAAGGATAGCGGAGTCAGGGGGTACGGGGAGAAGGCAGGAACGGGGTACTGATTGAGAATGATCAGCCATGATCACATTGAATGGCGGTGCTGGCTCGAAGGGCCGAATGGCCTCCTCCTGCACCTATTGTCTATTGTCTATTGTCATAGAGTGACAAGGAACTGGAGATGCTTGTTTACAAAAAGAGACGCAAAGTGCTGGAGTAACTCAGGCAGCATCTCTGGAGAGCACAGAGAGGTGACGTTTAGGGTCGAGACCCTTTTGGTTTAGTATTTTAGTTTAGATTAGAGATACAGCCAGAAACACAGTCCTCGCCGACCAGCGATCCCCAAACATTAACACTGTCCTACACACGTTAGGGACAATTCACAATTACACCGAAGCCAATTCACCTACAAACCTGTACGTCATTGAACTGTGGGAGGAAACCGCAGATCCAGGAGAAAACCCACGGAGGTCACGGGGAGAAGGTACAAACTACGTACAGACATCTCCCGTTGTCAGGATCAAGCCCGGGTCTCTGGCGCTGTAAGGCAGTAGCTCTACTGTTGCACCACCGTGCCACCCTTCTTTAGGCTGATTTTAACGAGGGAATGGTGAGAAAGGAGAAAGGCAGGAAAAGGTGTGGCAGGTGATAGGTGGACATAGGCGAGGGGGGATGGGTACAAAGGCCAGAGATAAGAGCAGACGATGTGACACTGGCTTGAATTGCGGATTGTGAAGAGGGAGGAAAGTAGCAGGGGAGGGCGGGAATCCAGGTTGGGCACAGAAGATGGAGTGGGGTGGGGGGAGTGCAGCGAAGAAAGAGGAGGGGGCTTGGGGGAGTTAGTTAGAGGTTCTAGACAATAGACAATAGACGCAGGAGGAGGCCATTCGGCCCTTCGAGCCAACACCACCATTCAATGTGATCATGGCTGATCATTCTCAATCAGTACCCCGTTCCTGCCTTCTCCCCATACCCCCTGACTCCGCTATCCTTAAGAGCTCTATCCAGCTCTCTCTTGAATGCATTCAGAGAATTGGCCTCCACTGCCTTCTGAGGCAGAGAATTCCACAGATTCCAACAGTAATTCTCTACAATTGGAGAATTCAACGTTCATACCTTTGGCTTGTAGGCTAATTTGATATTTCAAAACCTTTTACTTTAAGCATTAAAGATACAGCGTGGAAACAGGCCCTTCGGCCCACTGAGTCCATGCCGACCAACAATCACCCCGTACACTAGCGCTACCCTATACACCAGCGACAATTTATAATAATAATAATAATAAATTTTATTTGTCATATGTAGGTTGGCACAGGGTCAACGATACAATGAAATGTATTTGACAAGACAACGGGTCACCTCAGCAGTAATATTCCAAGGATAAATAAGATTTTAAAAATGGACATTAGTAAGGTAAAAAGACAATATTAAAAATAGGTAAAAAGACAATATTAAAAATAATCAACATATATGGTGTGAAGGAGAGAACATATATGGTGTGAAGAAGGATCTCAACCCGAAACGTCACCCATTCCTTCTCTCCTGAGATGCTGCCTGACGTGCTGAGTTACTCCAGCATTTTGTGAATATATGATTTGAAATGTGTTCATGAGTTCAGAAGCCTGATGGCCTGATGGTAGAAGCTGTTCTTAAGTCTGGTGGTACGCGCAGCCATACTTCTGTATCGTCTGCAAATTAAAATCTGCAAAAGCAAATTAAAACCTACAAACCTACACATCTTTGGAGTGTGGGAGGAACCTGAAGCAGGGGGAACGTACAGACAGAACCCGTAGTCGGGATCGAACCGGGGTCTCTAGCGCTGTAAGGCAGCAACTGTGCCACTGTGCCTCCACTCAGTACGTGCTTGGAATTACAAGTACTCACACCCTGGAATCTCAGAGAATAAGCTTTGGGGAAGAGGAAGTTTCCCATAATGAGCGCCATTGTGTGAATAAGAACAGTAATTTGCATGACAACCTTTATAAGAAAGCAAGGAATAGAAACCGCATGTTATCCTATTTACATTACCATAAGTGCTAATCTTCCAATTAGTCATCCACCTACTAGAGAATGTTTCTCAGAAGTGGCAATACTATAAACTCTTTCAGCAATTCCAAAAGGACAATTTATTATTTCCCGATACATAGCAAATTGCAATCTGGTACTTCTCCAAGCAATGCAAAAGTGGCGTTGAATGAACGAGTATTTTTTGGACATGGACATTTTGGTTCATCTTCTTTTTGTAACAAACGTATAAAATTATGAGGTACATAGATAAGGGTAGACAGTCAGAACCTTAATCCAGGGTGGAAATGTCAAAGACCAGTGGGAATAGCTTTATGGTGAGAGGGGGTAGATGTAAAGGAGATGTGTGGGGCAAGTTGTTTTTTACAGACAATAGACAATAGACAATAGGTGCAGGAGGAGGCCATTCGGCCCTTCGAGCCAGCACCGCCATTCAATGTGATCATGGCTGATCATTCTCAATCAGTACCCCGTTCCTGCCTTCTCCCCATACCCCCTGACTCCGCTATCCTTAAGAGCTCTATCCAGCTCTCTCTTGAATGCATTCAGAGAATTGGCCTCCACTGCCTTCCGAGGCAGAGAATTCCACAGATTCACAACTCTCTGACTGAAAAAGTTTTTCCTCATCTCAGTTCTAAATGGCTACCCCTTATTCTTAAACTGTGGCCCCTTGTTCTGGACTCCCCCAACATTGGGAACATGTTTCCTGCCTCTAACGTGTCCAACCCCTTAATAATCTTATACGTTTCGATAAGATCTCCTCTCATCCTTCTAAATTCCAGTGTATACAAGCCTAGTCGCTCCAGTCTTTCAACATATGATAGTCCCGCCATTCCGGGAATTAACCTAGTAAACCTACGCTGCACGCCCTCAATAGCAAGAATATCCTGCAAACAGTATTCCAGGTGCAGTCTCACTAGGGCCCTGTACAATGGTGGATGCCTAGAATATGCAGCAAGGGGTGTTGGTGAAGGCAGATGCGATTGTGGCATTCAAGAGGCTTTTAGATAGACACGTGGATGTGCAGGGAATAGAGGGATACGGATCACATGCAGGCAGAGGAGATTCATTTAGAGAAACAAAGAAGAAGGGACCCGACCCGAAATGTCACCTATTCTTTTCCACCAGAGATGCTGCCTGACCCGCTGAGTTACTGCAGGTGTTAGATCTGACACAAAGTGCTGCAATAACTCCAGTCCAGGAATAAGCCCAGGAATGAGTGGGTTAGCATACGATGGGCCTTTGACAGCACTGGGCCTGTACTCGCTGGAGTTTAGAAGATTGAGGGGGGACCTCATTGAAACTTACAGAATAACGAAAGGCATAGATAGAGTGGATGTGGAAAGGATGTTTCCACTAGTGGGAGAGTCAAGGACCAGAGGTCATAGCCTCAGAATTAAAGAGTGCTCTTTGAGAAAGGAGGTGAGGAGGAACTTCTTTAGTCAGAGGGTAGTTAATCTGTGGAACTCATTGCCACAGAGGGTTGTGGAGGCCAAGTCAGTGGATATTTTTAAGGCAGAGATAGACAAGTTCTTGATTAGAACGGGTGTCAAGGGTTATGGGGAGAAGGCAGGAAAATGGGATTAGGAGGCAGAGATCAGCCATGATTGAATGGCGGTGTAGACTCGATGTGCCGAATGGCCGAATTCTACTCCTATAACTTGTGAACTCAGCAAGTCAGGCAGTTTCTCTGGAGAACATAGGTAGGTGGCTTTTCAGGTCGAGACCCTTCTCCAGACTGATGGCATAATTAGATTAGTTAAACTAGTCATCATCTTTGGCACAGACATTATGGGCCAAAGTTCCTGTTCTTGTGCTGTCATGTTCAATGATCTATGTTAGCAAGAACAAAAATATATAACATTTAATGGGCTTTCGAGGCCATGCTGTGACCATTGTAGGATTCTAAATGTTACCACTTTTTTTCTCATATCACCTGCGAACTTAAAGCTTTTATGTGGTCGCTTCTCGAAGGGAAGGATGGATGTATGTTCAGGAGATTCGGTGGGTCAGAGGTAGAAAGGAAGGGAGAGTCTGAAATTGCCATAGATTCTGCAGAGTAGGTTCAGCCATGGCAGTGAGATAGCTGTTGTACTTTCCAGAGTGCTGGCTAAATTAGATTAAACCGCAGGACTGTATAAAACCATGAGAGGAATAAATCGGGTAGACGCACAGAGTCTCTTGTCTAGAGTAGGGGAATCGAGGACCAGAGGACATAGGTTCAAGGTGAAGGGGAAAAGATTTAGTAGGAATTTGAGGGGTAACCTTTTCACACAAAGGGTGGTGGGTGTATGGAACAAGCTGCCAGAGGAGGTAGCAGAGGCTGGGACTGCACCAACGTTTAAGAAACAGTTAGATAATAGACAGTAGACAATAGGTGCAGGAGTAGGCCATTCGGCCCTTCGAGCCAGCACCGCCATTCGATGGTTCTGGTTCTAGTTCTGGTTGATTACTGTGCAAACACCTCATAAGTGGTTATCTCGCACAATGTGATCATGGCTGATTATTCACAATCAGTACCCCGTTCCTGCCCTCTCCACCACACACACCCTGACTCCACTATCATGAAGAGCTCTTTCTAACTCAGGTACAGGTACATGGATAGGACAAGTTTGGAGGGATATGGACCAAATGCAGGCAGGTGGGACCAGTGTAGCTGGAACATGTTGGCCAGTGTGGGCAAGTTGGGCCGAAGGGCCTGTTTCCGCACTGTATCACTCTATGACTCTAGCTAGGAGATAGAAAGCCATACTAGTAAAAGTATGATGCCTTTCCATATAAATTTACTTTGATAGTGAATTATTTAACGAGCCTTGCTCAGCTTTATGCTAAGTAAACACTGTAACCTGCTGAAACATGCTATTTGTGGCTTTTTATTCCAGAGTGATACAAGCCCAGCATGTGGCCTTCTGCACTTGTTCTTCGACACTATTAATAGACCAGTCTTATTTTACGCAACCCATATTTAGAAGAACTTCAACCGAACCCAATTGCAAAATGCTGGTTCAGCTACTTAGACGAAGGATCTTTCCTTTCAACATTAGACGCCATGGTAATTAAATATAGCACACTGTCCATTAAACAATTAAGTTAGGCAGTGTCTCTTTTGTGAAGCCGCTATCTTGCTAAGGAAATAGACACAAATTGCTGCAGTAACTCAGCAGGTCAGGCAGCATCCTTGGAGAGAAGGAATGGGTGACATTTCGGGTCGAGACACTTCTTCAGACCAGTCTGAAGTAGGGACATGACCCGATACGTCACCCATTCCTTCTCTCCAGAGAAGCTGCCTGTCCCGCTGAGTTACTCCAGCAATTTGTGTCTATCTTCGGTTTAAACCAGCATTTGTTGTTCCTCCCTACACATCTTAAGGAGCTCGGGCAAGTAAAGCCATAGTCAGCTGTTCATTTCGCTAGCGACTGACTAAGAGAAGATCATGGTGGAAGGAAGACAAGGAGATCAAGGCTTGGTGATCATCTGAGAGAGAAGGGACAAAGGCACTAGGGCTTTGATGGTGTTCACTGATTAAGTAAGTGGATGAAAGTGAATCTGTGAGTGAAAGAAAGGAAGGAGATTGAAATCTTGAGAAAGTGCCATGGAGAGATTAAAAGCCAAAGTCAAAGGCAGCACAATGGCGCAGCAGTAGAGCTGCTGCCTTACAACACCAGAGACCCAGGTTCGATCCTAACTATGGGTGCTGTCTGTACAGAGTTTTTACGTTCTCCCCGTGACCTGCGAGGGCTTTCTCCGGGATCTCCAGTTTCTTCCCACGGCGAAGCAGTGGATGTTGAGACCATGACGGCGGATTAATTGACCAAGGGGGAACAGGTAGAGGATGCCAGTGGTGGGGTTCCGTTGAAGGTGACAGAAATGTTGGAGGATGATTTGTTGGATACGCTGGCTGATGGATGGAAGGTGAGAATGAGAGGGATTCTGTCTAGTATTGATGTACTTTCCTTTCTGTAGAAATAAACAAGGTTTAGATTTGATTGTACTTAGAAGTTTGGTTGTAGGTAGTTTGTTTTCTATCCACCTGAGGGAATATGAAGGCGTTGTTTTACTCTTGAAGTGTTTAAGGTGATTTATTGTTTTAAGCTTTGATAGTTATCACAGAATGATAAAAGGAGGGAATGAGAATCTATGCTATTAGCTGATATAGTCAATTAGAGATATTATATTTTGTTGTAGTAGAGATGGTTTCTTTTGTTGTTTTAGCTAATATAAAATGAATGCTTATTTTAGTGGAAAGCAGTAAGATGGATGCTTGTGGCAGAAATGTTATCCTTGGGAACAGAATGTGTTTGTCCCTTTACGAGTGATAAGGAGTGTACAGAAGAGATGGGCTATTGTCCTCTCCCACTACTCTGTCTGACTGCGAGTACTGTGTATTGAAACAGTAAAGCAAGGTCATGCAGCTACAAGATTGCTCGTCTATAGAGATAAGAAAGTTTCTTTCTTGGTAACAACTCCTTATTTGGGTGCGTGTGAAAGTAGGAAAAGTTTTGAATCCACTCTAGGTAAATTGATGCGTTTCTCTAAAAACATGTGACTTATATTAATGGTTTGGTTTCTGAGCATGTGACCTGTATCAATGGATTTTGTCTTCTCTGTAACCATGGAAATTGTATTAGATGTGTAATTGGTCATTGTATTAGATGTGTAATTGGTCCTTGATTTCTTTTTGTCACACCTCTCTTTTTCTGTATAAAAAAGTAAACAATCGTAGAGAAGTTGTTTTTCCCCTCCCCTGAGTTGAGATCTCTTCAGACACTAGTGTTGTGTCTGGAGATCTTCTCGGGAAGAACCCCATGGTGGAATAAATCTGATGTGCTAATCCAGTCCCGATTATTCAGACTGAAGGTAAAGAATTTGATTTAACACAAAGACGTACAGGTCTGCAGGTTAATTGGCTTGGTATAATTGTAAATTGTCCCTAGTGTGTGTAGGGTAGTGTTAATGTGTGGGGATCGCCGGTCGGCGCGGACTCGGTGGGCCGAAGGGCCCTGCTTCCACGCTGTATCTCTAAACTAAACTAAACTAAACGATGTCCTCTGGTTCTTGATTCCCCTACCCATGTCTTCTTGTTATCGTGTCCACAACACAAGGTCAGAAATTGTCCAGCCAGAGCTGAACACACTTCTCGGCATCTGCATGCAATGGCGTCTTGCGTTCTTGCTGTTCCTCGTGCTTCTCGTGGGTAGTGGTGGAAAGATTGGTGGAAACGGGGCCGCAACGTGAACCCTCTTTCCTTGACCCCCCCCACCCTGGTAAGAAAGTCGATAGTATGCTTAAATGTAGAAAGAAGGAACTACAGGTGCTGGTTTACCAAGGATGGACAAAATCCTAGACAGTGCACTTGTAGAAAGGAGGCATTGCACCATGCTATACAAAATCCTATTCAAGTCGAGTTCCACCTCTTAACCCTATGATCAGGTTAATCATATTATCGGGATTTGAGCATGGCTGCTTTGTGAAGTCAGCCATCCCTAACCGACCTTGATTTCTTGCACATGGCGAGCAGATGATAAGAGTCAGGGCTGCCCACTGACTTATGTGACTTTAATAACTGCCATTGTGTAATGGAAGTTTGCTCACCCTGGAACAAGAGGCACTTTCCCCCCCCCCCCCTTGTCTGAACCAGCAATAACTGTCAGAGTGGCTGAAGGAAGCTCTGGGTGACTATTCCTGTGGCAGGGGCAACCTTCTGGCAAATGCACCGTCACATGTTGTCCAGAAGGAGGTGACAGAGCAGATTAGTGACGTTCACTTCTTGGCTCAGACTGGGAATCAATGTTTAAAGCAGCTTCACTCACCCGACTGTGCGATGTACAAAGTGCATGGACTCTGCACATTTTTCTCCTGGAACGCTCCAACAGTCTTTCATTTTAGAGGTACAGCATGGAAACAGGCCCTTCAGCCCACCGAGTCCACGCCGACAAGCGATCACCCCGTACGCCGGTTCTATCCTCACCCACCCTAGGGACAATTTACAGGTGCCGATTAACCTACAAACCTGCACGTCTTTGGGATGTGGGAAGAAACCGGAGCACCCAGGGAAAACCCACGTGCGTCACGGGAAGAATGTACGAACTCCGTACAGACAGCACCCGTAGTCAGGATGGAACCCGGGTCCCTGGTGCAGTAAGGCAGCAACTCTACCGCTGCGCCACCATGCCGCACGTCAAAAGACAAAAATTTCCCAGTGTGTGTAGGATAGTGTTAATGTGCGTGGGTCGCAGGTCGATGCAGACTCAGTGGGCCGAAGAGGCCTGTTTTCCCCATATCCCTTGATTCCCTTAGCCCGAAGAGCTAAATCTAACTCTCTCTTGAAAACATCCAGCGAATTGTCCTCCACTGCCTTCTGTGGCAGAGAATTCCACAGATTCACAACTCTCTGGGTGAAAATGTTTTTCCTCATCACAGTCCTTAATGGCCTACCCCTTATTCTTAAACTGTGACCCCCTGATTCTGGAGTCCCCCAACATGGGGAACATTTTTCCTGAATGCCCTTCCTCAAATTAGGAGACCAAAACTGCGCACAATACTCCAGGTGTGGCCTCACCAGGGCCCTGTACAACTGCAGTAGGACCTCCTTGCTCCTATTACTCTATAACTCCATGACTGCATATCTAACTTGTCTCAGTTCTGAAGAAAGATCATCAATCTGAGTTATGGATCATCAACCTGAATGTTCTCCAAGGACACTGTCTAATCTGCTGAGGTATTCATTCCTCAGAACTAAACGATCAAATTTCCCAAGATGAATATTGATTTCTCTGACTAGAAGTGACCCTTGCTTTCCCTCTCTCTCCGTTCCTCCGCCACCCTAGTTCTCCGACTAGTTTCACTGTCCTCCTGATTAAATATCACTGATTGGGTGCCTCGTTATCACCTTCCCCACAGTTAACAATGACCCATTCTACATTTCCATTAACAGCATCTGCTTTGATCTGTCATTTTCACACCTCACCCTTCCATATCTCTAGATTCCCTCTCCCTTGACTCTCAGTCTGAAGAAGGGTCCCGACCCGAAACATCGCTCATTCCTTCTCTCCAGAGATGCTGCTGAGTTACTCCAGCATTTTGTGTCTATATTCAGTTTAAACCAGGATCTGCTGTTCCTTCCTGCACATCTTGTTCAGGAGCTTGGATAAGTAAAGTCAAAGCCGGCTGTTCATTTCACTAGTGACTGAGCAAGAAAGCCTGGTGTTAAGAGATGAGGAGAAGATAATGGTGAAAGGAAGATAAGGAGATCAAGGCTTGGTGATCGCCTGAGAGAGAAGGGAATAAAGAACAGGGCTTTGATGATGTTCCTTCTCTCCAGAGATGCTGCCTGGCCCGCTGAGTTACTCCAGTTCCAGGTCACACACTGATTAGTCTTTAGACTTTAGCACTTTAGAGATACAGCATGGAAACAGGCCCTTCGGCCCACCGAGTCCGCACCGACCAGCAGTTACCCCGTACACTAGCACTATTCTACACACTAGGGACAATTTAGAAATTTACAGAAGCCAATTAATCTACAAACCTAAACATCTTTGGAGTGTGGGAAGAAACTGAAACACCCGGAGAAAGCGACACGGTCACATGTAGAACATGCCAACTCCGTACAGACAGCACCTGTAGTCAGGATCGAACCTGGGTCTCTGGCGCTGTGAGGCAGCTCCTCTACCACCATGCCAGGCTCTCAGTCTCTCAAGGCTTTGGAATATCATCTCCAGGTTGCAGCAGACAGAACATGTGTAGGAAAGAACTGCAGATGCTGGTTTAAATCGAAGGTAGACACAAAATGCTGGAGTAACTCAGCGGGACAGGCAGCATCTCTGGAGAGAAGGAACGGGTGACGTTTCGGGTCGAGACCTTTCATTAACACCTTCCATGTTATTAACATAGATAAGACTCGCCATCGTTCAATACAAAGCCTCCATGTTACTGGTCTATCATTATTTGCTCAAACAACTTGTAACATTTTGAAGATAGACACAAAATGCTGGAATAACTCAGCGAAATTCCTCAGATCCTCCTTCAGATGTTTCGACCCGAAGCATCACCTTTTTCTTTCCTTCAGAGATGCTGCCTGACCCGCTGAGTGACTGCAACATTTTGGACAAGAGGACTTGAGTATAGGAGCAAAGAGGTCCTTTTGCAGTTGTACAGGGCCCTAGTGAGACCGCACCTGGAGTACTGTGTGCAGTTTTGGTCTCCAAATTTGAGGAAGGATATTCTTGCTATTGAGGGCGTGCAGCGTAGGTTTACTAGATTAATTCCCGGAATGGCGGGACTGTCGTATGTTGAAAGACTGGAGCGACTAGGCTTGTATACACTGGAATTTAGAAGGTCGAGAGGGGATCCTATCGAAACATATAAGATTATTAAGGAGTTGGACACGTTAGAGGCTAGAAACATGTTCCCAATGTTGGGGGAGTCCAGAACCAGGGGCCACAGTTTAAGAATAAGGGGTAGGCCATTTAGAACGGAGATGAGGAAAAACTTTTTCAGTCAGAGAGTTGTGAATCTGTGGAATTCTCTGCCTCAGAAGGCAGTGGAGGCCAATTCTCTGAAAGCATTCGAGAGAGCTAGATAGAGCTCTTAAGGATAGCGGAGTCAGGGGGTATGGGGAGAAGGCAGGAACGGGGTACTGATTGAGAATGATCAGCCATGATCACTTTGAATGGTGGTGCTGGCTCGAAGGGCCGAATGGCCTACTCTTGCACCTATTGTCTATTGTCTATTGTCTATTGACGTATCTTGGGTATAAACCAGCATCTGCGGTTCCTTCCTACACATTTTGTGACAGTTGTAGCTGCAGAATCTAGCCACTAGGTGGCTTTGTTGGCCCTGGGCAGATAGACACAAAGTGCTGGAGTATTCGCCAGCCGCCTGTAACTTCCGCAGAGGAAGAGACCGTGTTCCACGTGTATATGGAGTGCGGGAGGCTGTAGCCCCTGTACGAATATCTGAAGAACCTTCTCCTCTAATTTTGGTTGCATTTTAGTCCCATGATTCTGGTGTTTGGGCACAAGGCAGGGAGTGGGGAGGGTCGATCAGGAGGGGGTGATCTCCCTGTCGGTCTGCTCCTGGGCCTGGCCAGGATGGCCATTCGCAGGCCCAGGCAGCGGGTAGTCGATGGTCAAACCAGCGTCGGCTGCCTGTACCTCTTCCGGGCCTATGTCCGTGCTCGCGTGTCCCTGGAGAGGGAACACGCGGTGTCCACGGGGACTCTGGAGGCCGTCCCTGAACGCTGGTCGCAGCGGGGGGGGGGGTCGAGTGCATTGTAGATAAAGATGCCATTATTGTATTTATAATGATTGCCTGATGCAATGTGACTATTGAACGTTTTTGCACCTTCTGGTACACTGTTATTGAATATGCAATTATTGAATAAAGTCCTTGGAAGGAAAAAAAGAATGAAAAAGAAGTGCAGGAGTAACTCAGCGGGTCAGGCAGCATCTGTGGAGAACGTGGATGGGTGACGTTTCACAGAGTGCTGGAGTAACTCAGCGGGTCAGGCAGCATCTGTGGAGAACGTGGATGGGTGACGTTTCACAGAGTGCTGGAGTAACTCAGCGGGTCAGGCAGCATCTGTGGAGAACGTGGATGGGTGACGTTTCACAGAGTGCTGGAGTAACTCAGCGGGTCAGGCAGCATCTGTGGAGAACGTGGATGGGTGACGTTTCACAGGGTGCTGGAGTAACTCAGCGGGTCAGGCAGCATCTCTGGAAAAAAGGAATAGAAGACCTTTCAGGTCGAGACCCTTCATCAGACAGCCTAGAGTGCTTAATTGTCATATACACTGAAAACAGAACAATGAAATTCCTCCTTGCAACAGTAAACACAGTACTCATAGATAACACAATAAACAGAGGAAAGTTCAATCAATTAAAAAAACAATATTAGTGCAAAACAAAGCCTGAAGTTCCTAGTGTAACCAAGACAGTTCATTGGGGTTTGTCGTGCTCACGGTAGTCGGGAAGAAGTTGTACCTGAACCTGGAGTTACCGTTTTCAGACTCCTGTTCTTTCTTCCCGAAGGTAGGAGTGAAACGATAGTGTGGATCCTTGACGATGCTGGCTGCCTTTCCTCCCCAGTCTCTCCCTCTGGAAAAAAAGCATGCTACGCTCATTGATGTGAATGGGAAGGTCAGGGTTACCTGAGACTCAAGAGTCCGATGGTTCGATGGTTCTTTATTGTCATGTATGCACAGCACAGTGACATTCTTTTGCACGCCCCACAAATGCAGTCTCCATACTTTGGTGCCATTTACAAAGGAAAAGGCCATAGTCTATAGTCCAAAGTCCGGTCCACATTCTGGAAGTACTGGAGCATCCCTGATCCAGGTAAGCCCAGGTAAGCCCAGGTAAGCCCCAGGCTGCTGCAGGCCCGCGACCCGACCTCCCTCTCCTCTCCCTCTCCACTCCTCTGTATCTCAGGAGCGCATCCTTCAGCTGACCTTGAAGGCCCTTGAAGAGCCAAAAGTGTTTTATTGACGTATGTCCCGAAACGGAAAATGCCGGAACAATTCTTACTTGCAGCAGCACAACAGGTTTGTAAACATCCATCAGCAGTGTGAAAGACACAGTCCCCAGAAACATGTCTCAACTTAACAGGTTACAATGACCGCTGAATTTCCTTTATTATCGAGAGATGTGGGAACAAAATTTTTCATCGGGGCAATGTCTGTCATTGCACGTTTTCTAAACACAGCACGATGTTTTTAACCTACATCATAAAGCTTAATGCATGGAGTGACAGCCTTCAGTATTAAACCCAACCTTAATGTCTCCAGTGTAACCAAATCATTTTTTAATGGGATTTGAATATAGTTTTGTTTCAGCAAAATCTTCAATAACATTTTCTGCTTTGTTGATAATGCTAATGCGCTCCAACTTCCATGGGAGCTGACGCTCCTGTTTTTTTTAGCCGAGAACTTGCCAAATATATATTTCCACGTATGATGCGACAAGATCTGCAGATTTAAAATCCCTAAAGGGGATTACTGCACAATTAATCCTCTTCTTCTTCTTCCTCGGGAGCCCCTCAGGGTTGAGAATGATTTACTTTCCCTCCAATACAGAGTAGTGAAAGACGCCTGTGTTAGGAGTCCTTAAATGTACAGTGGCCATTCCACACCAGTCACAGTCATAGAGTGATACAGCGTGGAAACAGGCCCTTCGGCCCAACTTGCCCACGCCGATCAACATACCCCATCTACACTTGTCCCACCTGCCTGCCTTTGGCCCATACCCCTCTAAACCTGTCCTATCCATGTAACTGTCTAACTGCTTCTTAAACGTTGCCTATAGTCCCTGCCTCAACTACCTCCTCTGGCAGCTCGTTCCATACAGCCACCACCCAGAGTGTAAAAAGGTTACCCCCTCAGGTTACCCCTTTCCCCCCCTCACCGTAAACCTACGTCCTCTGGTTCTTGATTCCCCTTCCGTATGGCTTTGTGGGAGTGCGGACTTATTAGAAAGGTGATGTGCAGGAATTCCTTTAGTCAGGGGGTGGTGAATCTGTGGAATTTGGTGCCACAGGCGGCTGTGTAGGCCAAGTAAATGGATATTTTAAGGCAGAGATTTTTTTTAATTTATTTTTTATTAATTTTATTTAAATTTTTTAACAAAACAAATACATGTATGAACTCATAGTACGCGATGGTACCTACATTATAAATTCGATTATACATTTTAAATTTGATAATACTTGTGTTGTTCTGTATTATCTCCCCACCCACAACCCCCCTCCCCCCCCCCCACCCCCCAGTTAGAAAAAAGAGGAAAAAGGAGAAGATGAAAGATAAAAAGGAAAGAAAGAAAGAAAGAAGAAAGAAGGAAACCTGGAGACAAGAAGGAAACACTTCCGGCTAATTTCTTATTAAATTCTTTTTAGGGGTATCAAAACAATCCTGAAATTAAATATTTCTAATTCTTAAAAAAAAATAAAATTGGTCCATTAGAGAGTCAGAGTGGACAGCTATGTGTTGAGCCGGAAGAAATGGGGGAGATATTAAACAATTTTTTTTCTTCGGTGTTTACCGAGGAGAACGATATTGAATTATGTGAGGTAAGCGAAACAAGTAGAGTAGTGATGGAAATTAGGAGGATTAAAGAAGAGGAGGTACGGACACTTTTGAAAAATATAAAAGTGGATAAGTCTCCAGGTCCTGATAGGATATTCCCTAGGACATTGAGGGAAGTTAGTGCAGAAATAGCAGGGGCTATGACGGAAATATTTCAAACGTCATTGGAAACGGGGATGGTGCCGGAAGATTGGTGCATTGCGCATGTTGTGCCTTTGTTTAAAAAAGGTTCTAAAAGTAAACCTAGCAATTATAGACCTATTAGTTTGACGTCTGTGGTGGGAAAATTATTGGAAAAGATACTTAAGGACAATATATATAATTATTTGGATAATCAAGGCCTGATTAGAAACAGTCAACATGGATTTGTGCCTGGAAGGTCATGTTTGACTAATCTTCTTGAATTTTTTGAAGAGGTTACCAGGGAAATTGATAAGGGCAAGGCTGTGGATGTTGTCTATATGGACTTCAGTAAGGCATTTGACAAGGTTCCACATGGAAGGTTGATTAAGAAGGTTAAATCGTTGGGTATTAATAGTGAGGTTGCAAGATGGATTCAACAATGGCTGAATGGGAGATACCAGAGGGTAACGGTTGACAATTGTATGTCAGGTTGGAGGCCAGTGTCTAGTGGAGTACCCCATGGATCTGTGTTGGGTCCACTGTTGTTTGTCATTTACATTAATGATCTGGATGATGGTGTGGCAAATTGGATTAGTAAATATGCAGATGATACTAAGATAGGTGGTGTAGTTGATAGTGAGGTAGATTTTCAAAGTCTACAGAGAGACTTGGGCCTTTTGGAAGGGTGGGCTGAAAGATGGCAGATGGAGTTTAATGCTGAGAAGTGTGAGGTGCTGCATTTTGGTAGGACAAATCAAAATAGGACGTACAGGGTAAATGGTAGGGAATTGAGGAATGCAGTGGAACAGAGGGATCTGGGAATAACTGTGCATTGTTCCCTGAAGGTGGAATCTCATGTGGATAGGGTGGTGAAGAAGGCGTTTGGTATGCTTGCCTTTATAAATCAGAGCATCGAGTATAGAAGTTGGGATGTAATGTTAAAATTGTACAGGGCATTGGTGAGGCCGAATCTGGAGTATGGTGTGCAGTTCTGGTCGCCAAATTATAGGAAGGATGTCGACAAAATGGAGAGGGTACAGAGGAGATTTACTAGAATGTTGCCTGGGTTTCAGCACTTAGGCTACAGAGAGAGGTTGAACAGGTTGGGTCTTTATTCTTTGGAGCGTAGAAGGTTGAGGGGGGACTTGATAGAGGTTTTTAAAATTTTGAGAGGGACGGACAGAGTTGACGTGGGTAGGCTTTTCCCTTTGAGAGTGGGGAAGATTCCAACAAGGGGACATAGCTTCAGAATTGAGGGACAAAGGTTTATGGGGTAACATGAGGGGGAACTTCTTTACTCAGAGGGTGGTGGCTGTATGGAATGGGCTTCCGGTGGAAATGGTGGAGGCTGGCTCGATTTTATTATTTAAGAGTAAATTGGATAGGTATATGGATAGGAGGGGATTAGAGGGTTATGGTCTGAGTGCAGGTAGATGAGACTAGGTCAGGGAGAATGGTCGGCGTGAACTGGTAGGGCCGGGCAGGCCTGTTTCCATGCTGTAGTTATATGGTTATATGGTTATATGGTCAATCCTAGCTTTAAAGTGAATGGGTTCCAAAGTTTCAAAAATAAATCATATTTATTTCTCAGATTATAAGTAGCTTTTTCTAATGGGATTTTAAGGCAGAGATTGACAGATTCTTGATTAGTATGGGGGGTCAGGGGTTATGGGGAGCAGGCAGGAGAATGAGGTTGAGAGGGGAAAATAGATTAGTTACGATTGACTGGCAGAGTAGACTTGATGGGCCAAATGGCCTTATGCTGCTCCTAGAACTCATGAACCTTTGTACCTGAGGGAAATGGGCCAAACATGGACAGAAGGGACTAGTGTAGATGGGGAATGTTGGTCGGAATGGGCAGATTAGTTTAGTTGAGTTTATTGTCACATGTACCGAGGTACAGTGAAAAGCTTTTGTTGCGTGCTATCCAGTCAACATAAAGACAATACATGATTACAATCGAGCCATTTGCAGTGAACAGATACATGATAAGGGAATAACATTTAGTGCAAGGTAAAGCCAGTAAAGTCCGATCAAGGATAGTCCGAGGGTCACCGATGAGGTAGATAGTAGTTCAGGATTGCTCTCTGGTTGTGGTAGGATAGTTCAGTTGCCTGATAACGCCTGGGAAGAAACTGCCCCTGAATCTGGAGGTGTGCGTTTTCACACTTCTATATCTTTTGCCTGATGGGAGAGGGGAGAAGAGGGAGTGGCCAGGGTGCGACTTATCCTTGATTATGCTGCTGGCCTTGCCGAGGCAGCGTGAGGTATCCGCTTAACCAACCTGATCTCCCGGTGGCTGAGCACTTCAACTCCCCCTCCCATTCCCAGTCTAACCTTTCTGTCATGGGCCTCCTCCTGTGTCATAGTGAGGCCCACCGCAAATTGGAGGAACAGCAGCTCATATTTTGCTTGGGCAGCTTGCAGCCCAGCGGTATGAACATTGACTTCTCCAACTTTAGATAGTTCCTCTGTCCCTCCCTTCCCCTCCCCCTTCCCAGATCTCCCTCTATCTTCCTGTCTCCACCTATATCCTTCCTTTGTCCCGCCCCCCCCGACATCAGTCTGAAGAAGGGTCTCGACCCGAAACGTCACCCATTCCTTCTCTCCTGAGATACTGTCTGACCTGCTGAGTTACTCCAGCATTATGGAGTGAATAGAAGTGAGCTTGGTTTGTGAAGTTGGGCCGGGCTTGTTTCCATGCTGTATGACTCTAACAGCTCAAGGGTCAATTGAGGAAGGGTTATAATTGGGGGCGCAGCAGTACAGTTGCTGCCTTACAGCGCTTGCAGCGCCGAAGACCCGGGCTCAGTCCCGACTACTGGTGCTGCCTGTACGGAGTTTGTACGTTCTCCCCGTGACAGCCTGGGTTTTCTCCGAGATCTTCAGTTTCCTCCCACACCCCAAAGACGTACAGGTCCGTAGGTTAAATGGCTCAGTAAATGTAAAAATTCTCCCTAGTGTGTGTAGGATAGTGTTCGGCGCAGACCCGGTGGGCCGAAGGGCCTGTTTC
This sequence comes from Rhinoraja longicauda, assembly GCF_053455715.1. Taxonomy (NCBI): domain Eukaryota; kingdom Metazoa; phylum Chordata; class Chondrichthyes; order Rajiformes; family Arhynchobatidae; genus Rhinoraja; species Rhinoraja longicauda. The sequence continues at coordinate 8,022,836 of NC_135966.1, read as the reverse complement.
CCCTCTGTATCTTTAAACTAGATCTAAACTAAAGACACACGGTTCTACCTGTGACAATCCTGTAATTTAATCAAGGATTGGTAACATTGCCATTCGAACGTTTAACAGGCTGCGGTTGTCTAACTGTGGCATCACGTCAGTTGAACATCTGACGTGATGCCACGTCGGATTTTATATCGTTCACAGCAACTTCACAAACGATACAGTTTCCTTATCCCACATTAGATCGGGATGCAGTGGTTAAGAACATGAATGTCCTGGACATTCCTCGGGGAACCCAATGCCTGCAGCAAAGAAAGCAAGGATGAGTTACAGCTAAAGGAACACAATATTGTTTCAGTTTGGGAATAATAGCCGCATTGAGAAACTATAAAAAAAGATTTGCTAACACATTAGTATTTTCCTTTCAAAGTAAATATGTATTTTCTAAATATATGCACATTATAGTGAAAGCAGGGAATGTTTAACAACCATAACAATCTATATTTCAGTTTTTACTTCAGGTACAATCAAGCAGCGCTCTAAATCTTCTTACTTTTTTCCAATCCATTGCATCTCCCCATGCTCACAGTAAATACAGTATTAATATCATAAATTATAGGCAAAGCCTTTAATGCAGTGATATTCTCACGGCGAGATGGGCAGATTCTTGATTAGTACGGGTGAATGGCCCAATTCTGCTCCTAGAACTCATAAACTTGTGAATGCAGTCAGCTCCATAAGGTAGAAACAGAAGATGGACACAAAATGCTGGAGGAACTCAGCGGGACAGGCAGCATCTCTGGAGAGAAGGACTAGGTGACAATAGACGATAGACGATAGACAATCGACAATAGGCGCAGGAGTAGGCCATTCGGCCCTTCGAGTCAGCACCACCATTCACCGTGTTCATGGCTGATCATCCACAATCAGTTTTGGGTCGAAAGGTATCTGGACAATGGGGTTGAGAGAGAAAGATAGATCAGCCATGATTGAATGGCGGCGTAGGCTTGATGGACTGAATTGACGAATTCTGCTCATCGAGTTTATGAACTTATGATATATTAACAATAAGTTCCGACGGATTAGTTTAGCACAGTTCCCAGAGAGAGTGGAGAGTGCTTGCTGAATTCTGCTTAGTGCTGTGGTGTCGGGCTGTCTTGAATGGTGGGGCTCTGGGGAGTGTTGTGTCAAAGTAAATCATAGCACTTTACAGAGTGGAATGGGCCAGAGGGATCTAGGAGTGCAAGTACATAGTTCCCTGAAAGTGGCATCACACGGCATCATAAGGTGGTGAAGAAGGCTTTTGGCACACTGTCCTTCAACAGTCAGGGAGTTGAATGCAGAAGTTGGGATGTTGTGCTGCAGTTCCACAAGACATTGGTGAGGCCGCATTTGGAGTATTGTTTGTAGTTTTGGTCACCCTGTCGTAGAGTCATGGAGTCAGTCATACAGTGTGGAAACAGGCCCTTCAGCCCAATTTGCCCGCACTGACCAACATGTCCCATCTACACTAGTCCCACCAGCCTGCATTTGGCCCATATCCCTTTAAACCTGTCCTATCCATGTACCTGTCTAAATGTTTCTTAAATGTTGCGATAGTACTTGCCTCAACTACCTCCTCCATCAGCTCATTCCATAGACCCTTTGTAAAGAAAAGTTACCCCTCAGGTTTAGACAATAGACAATAGACAATAGGTGCAGGAGTAGGCCATTCAGCCCTTCGAGCCAGCACCGCCATTCAATGTGATTATGGCTGATCATTCTCAATCAGTACCCCGTTCCTGCTTTCTCCCCATACCCCCTGACTCCACTATCCTTAAGAGCTCTATCTAGCTCTTTCTTGAATGTATTCAGAGAATTGGCCTCCACTGCCCTCTGAGGCAGAGAATTCCACAGATTCACAACTCTCTATCAAATCTTTCCCTCCGCTCCTTCAACCTATGTCCTCTGGTTCTCGATTCCCCTACTCTGAGCAAGAGACTCTGTGTGTTACCCTATCTATTCATCTCATGATTTGGTACACCTCTATAAGATCACCCTCATCCTCCTGTGTTCCTGTCCCCTGCTTTAGGAAATATGCCATAAAGTTGGAAGGAGTGCAGGGGGAATTTTCGAGTATGTTATAGACAATAGACAATAGGTGCAGGAGGAGGCCATTCGGCCCTTCGAGCCAGCACCGCCATTCAATGTGATCATGGCTGATCATTTTCAATCAGTACCCCGTTCCAGCTTTCTCCCCATACCCCCTGACTCCACTATCCTTAAGAGCTCTATCTAGCTCTCTCTTGAATGTATTCAGAGAATTGGCCTCCACTGCCCTCTGAGGCAGAGAATTCCACAGATTCACAACTCTCTGACTAAAAAAGTTTTTCCTCATCTCTGTTCTAAATGCCCTTATTCTTAAACTGTGGCCCCTGGTTCTGGACTCCCCCAACATTGGGAACATGTTTCCTGCCTCTAATGTGTCCGACCCCTTAATAATCTTATACGTTTCGATAAGATCCCCTCTCATCCTTCTAAATTCCAGTGTATACAAACCTAGTGGCTCCAGTCTTTCAACATATGACAGTCCCGCCATTCCGGGAATTAACCTAGTAAACCTACGCTGCACGCCCTCAATAGCAAGAATATCTTTCCTCAAATTTGGAGACCAAAACTGCACACAGTACTCCAGGTGCGGTCTCACTAGGGCCCTGTACAACTGCAGAAGGACCTCTTTGCTCCTATACTCAACTCCTCTTGTTATGAAGGCCAACATTCCATTGGCTTTCTTTACTGCCTGCTGTACCTGCATGCTTCCTTTCAGTGACTGATGCACTAGGACACCCAGATCACGTTGTACGTCCCCTCCTCCTAACTTGACACCATTCAGATAATAATCTACCTTCCTATTCTTACCACCAAAGTGGATAACCTCACACTTATCTACATTAAACTGCATCTGCCATGCATCCGCCCACTCACACAACCTATGTTGTCAGGACTCTAAGCTTGGGCTACAGGGAGAAGTTCCTTGGAGCATCGGGCATTGGTCTTATGGAGGTGTATAAAGTCATGAGGGGAATGGATAGGGTGAATGCTGATAATCCATTTTCCAGGGTTAGGGAGAATCAAGAACTAGAGGGCATAGTTCAGGGCGAGAGGGGAAAGATTTAATAAAAATCTGAGGGATTACTTTTTCAACAGATGGCACGCAGAGCGAGCTGCCAGAGGAGGTAGTTGAGGCAGATATAATAAAATCCTTTAAAAGACATTTGGACAGAAAGGATAGAAAGGTTTAGTGAGATATGGGCAAAAGATGGGCAGATGGGACTATCTTAGACGAGGCATCTTTGTTGCAGAGACAAGCTGGGCTAAAGGGACTATTTCAGGTGACATTATAGAAAGCAAATGCCTTGTCCATAAAAGTAGGCATGGAAGGGAAAGATTCTACCAGTTGCTCTGTGGTCTTATAAATCTTGGAATTTACTAATAAAATCAACAGCGAGGGCTTTAGAGATGTAACCTTGAATGTCCTCAGATCTTAGGATAGACATGAAATGCTGGAGTAACTCAATGGGACAGGCTGCATCTCTGGAGAGAAGGGATGGGTGATGTTTCAGGTCGAGACTTCTCAGATCCTGGGTGTCAGTGAAGAGTACTACAAAAATGATGGCACAGAAATTAGGGGCGTTCCGGTGTCTCAGCGGCAGAGTTGCTGCCTTACAGCGAATGCAGCACCGGAGACTCAGGTTCGATCCTGACTACGGGCGCCGTCTGTACGGAGTTTGTACGTTCTCCCCGTGACCTGCGTGGGTTTTCTCCGAGATCTTTGGTTTCCTCCCACACTCCAAAGACGTACAGGTATGTAGGTTAATTGACTGGGTAAATGTAAAAATTGTCCCTAGTGTGTGTAGGATAGTGTTAATGTACGGGGATCGCTGGGCGGCACGGGCTCGGTGGGCTGAAGGGCCTGTTTCCGCGCTGTATCTCTAAATCTAAAATCTAAAAACCTGCATGGGTTTTCACCGGGTGCTCCGGTTTCCTCCCACACTCCGAAGACGTGCAGGTTCGTACGTTAATTGGCTTTTGTAAAATTGTAAATTGTCCCTGGTGCGTGTGTAGGTGGGATAGTGTTAGTGCGCGGGGATCGCTGGTCGGCGCGGACCCGGTGGGCCGAAGGGCCTGTTTCTGCGCGGTATCTCTAAACTAAACTAAACTAAATATTTGAAATAAAATGAACAGCATTAAATAAATAGGCAATGTGCTGTTTAAAATAGCTCAAGGCAGCCCAATGAATTGCTGAATAACAAGATACTGATCTCTGCTGGGTGGCTAACATTCACCCACAAGAAAACAACTCACATTTATATAACTCTTTCCATGAATGCAGAGCATTTCATATCTCATAAAAATAATGGCGTGAGATGGCAGCTAAACAGGGCACAGGATGGCAAAACAGCAATGAAATGAATAATCAGTTAATATAGACAATAGACAATAGACAATAGGTGCAGGAGGAGGCCATTCGGCCCTTCGAGCCAGCACCGCCATTCAATGTGATCATGGCTGATCATTCTCAATCAGTACCCCGTTCCTGCCTTCTCCCCATACCCCCTGACTCCGCTATCCTTAAGAGCTCTATCTAGCTCTCTCTTGAATGCATTCAGAGAATTGGCCTCCACTGCCTTCTGAGGCAGTGAATTCCACAGATTCACAACTCTCTGACTGAAAAAGGTTTTCCTCATCTCAGTTCTAAATGGCCTACCCCTTATTCTTAAACTGTGGCCCCTGGTTCTGGACTCCCCCAACATTGGGAACATGTTTCCTGCCTCTAACGTGTCCAACCCCTTAACAATCTTATACGTTTCGATAAGATCCGTAATACTTTTAGGTATTAAATTGTAGTACGTTTGCAGAACACACCAACATTGGTGGTGTTGCTGGCCGTGGGTAAGGCTGTCTAAGCATTGGAAAGTATACAGCATGGGTTGGTTATTTATTTATTTATTTATTTATTTCATTATTTATTCAGAATCTGTTTCCCCAGAGCGGAAATGGCAAAGACGGCAGGGCAGAGCTTTGAGGTGTAAGGGGCAAAGTTTAATAATGTATGAACACGATTGGTCATGGGAGTGAAAACATCAGGAAAGCAATCTTGAGCAGCACGGTGGTGCAGCGGTGGAGTTGCTGCCGTACAGCACCAGAGACCCAGGTTCGATCCTGCCCACGGGTGCTGTCTGCAAGGGGTTTGTACGTTCTCCCTGTTACCTGCGTGGGTTTTCTCCGGGTGCTCCGGTTTCCTCCCACACTCCAAAGACATACAGATTTGTAGGTTAATTGGCTTGGAATAATTGTAAATTGTCCCTAGTGTGTGTAGGATAGTGTAAATAGACAATAGACAATAGGTGCAGGAGGAGGCCATTCGGCCCTTCGAGCCAGCACCGCCATTCAATGTGATCATGGCTGATCATTCTCAATCAGTACCCCGTTCCTGCCTTGGGTCACTAGGGGGTCGCTAGTCAGCGCAGACTGTAAGATTTGAGAAGTTTTCCCTCATCCTGCAATTTTTGGACATTTTACACGGGAGACTGGGGCTGATAGCGGAGAAAGGCTGCGGTCAGTTTACCAAGGGATGTCACAATCCGTGGGTCCTAAGATGGCCGCGGGACCTCGTGACCAGCCACAAAAGCAAAAACCTTACAGCCCAGTCTCTAGGTTTCTGCAAAGCCACGGCCAGAACAATGGATGGATATTGGCCGTGCAGAAACCTGCGAAACCAGGTCGAAGTCCAGACACTGGGGCGCTGACATCAGCATACTCACAATGCCCCAAGCCGACCGACACTGTTAATCTCGTTAAGGGGGCACAATAGCCCATAGAAACCTACCTGGCAGGAGATGGGAAACCAGTTAAACCCATCACCTCTCAACGAGAAACAGATTAACAGACCGTCTGGCCATCACCGGTACCCCCGGACATAACGCAGATCAAAGAGAAAACTCAAATACCCATCTTTGAAACAAAGAGATCCCGAGATCTGGCGGGAGATAGGACGGGTCAGAATAGTATAACTGGCCACGACTTTTGGGTTTTAAACTCATGCAAGGCAGAAGGAAAGACGAAAAAGACAGGCAAGAAAGACACGCTCGCAGCAGGGACAGCAACGCTCGCAACGACTGGCCAGGAACGCTCGCAACGACTGGCCAGCAACGCTCGCAACGACTGGCCAGCAACGCTTGCAACGACTGGCCAGGAACGCAAGAAACGGGAGGAAGAAACTCACGGGACAAGCACAACCCTCACGGAAAGCAGCGGAGAAGCAGCACGAACAGCCAGTAACCCCAGTAATAGCCCCCATGGTGAGCATGTACCCCGATCCTGCACATCCTGGACATAGTTTTAGTGTAGAGGGGAGGGTGGTTTGAATAAACGTGGGTGTGTAAATGAATATGTGTTGGTCAAGTTTGCGATGTGTCGTACGTTCCCCATCTTACAGTCAAGAATATGTCCAATAGAACTGTGTCTAAGTATTCGTGTAGTTATACATATGTCTAATAGAACTGTGTATAAGTATTCATGGACAATAGTCCCAAGTGCACAATAAAAGCCTTTTCCGTTTAAACCCTGGTCTTCAAATCAGGTCTGGTTGAATATTTCTGCACTATAAACGCTCCTGCATCTAAGTCCAGTGTCTAGAACCGTAAGGGGTGAGTGGGTCGAACCACTCACGGGGAACCAGTGTGCGAGGTCTGGTCGAGGGACCAGAGCAAGGCATGGGGACCTTAGGTCGGGCGAAAGCTCGGCGCAGAAAACCCCTTACAAGACTCAGTGGGCCAAAGGGCCTGTATCTCTAAACTAAACTAAACTAAACTGTATGACAACACCAAGTCTTCCATGACCAACCCAATTTTTGGTCCAATTTACCAACTCACCATGTTATTATTCCAGGCTTTAAAGTCATCCGCCTTACCTTACTAGGGTGGCACGATAGCGCAGCGGTAGAGTTGCTGCCTCACAGCACCATAGACCACGGTTCGGTCCTGACCACGGGTGCTGTCTATATGAAGTTTATACACTTTCCCTGCGACCGCAGGGGGTTTTCTCCGGGTGTTCCGGTTTCCTCCCACACTCCAATGACGTGCAAGTTTGTAGGTTAATTGGTTTCTAGAGTGTAGGATAGAATTAGTGTGCGGGGATCGCTGGACAGCATGGACTCAATGGGTCGAAGGGCCTGTTTCCACGCTGCATCTCTAAACTAAACTAAACTAAACTGCCTCTTCAGCGAGCAAGAACTTGAGGCTCTGAGACTTGGACCTTGCACTTGAGTAGATAGCTGCTGAGTTGTGGGCACACAGATATTTCATTAACTGCTAATTGTCCTTAAACTGAAAGTTCAGTGACCATTCACCTCTCCAGGTGATGACAATGGTTAGCTCCCTCCCCTCAAGGACTTCACCAACCAGAGATGTCTTTACAACAATTTCCGGTGGGCACCATTAATGATGTAGCCTCTTCAATTGCAGAATGAGTTTAAATGAAATGATCAGCTGCATTTAGAGTCATAGACCCATGGAGTGGTACAGCATGTAAACGAACCCTTCGGCCCATCTGGTCCATGCCGACCGAGTTGGCATATTGGCCAAATTCCCTCTGCCTGACATAGCCCTCGGAACCCGTCCTGATCCTTGTATTTATCCAAGTGTCTCCTAAAATGATAATTGTATCCGTTTCTTTCGCTTCCTCAGTCACCCCGTTCCAAATATGAACTATCCTCAGAGTGAAAACGTTGCCCCTGAGGTCCCTCTTAAATCTCTCTCCCCTCACCCTTAATCATCATCAAAGACGTTTGTCCCACACCTTGCTTCTTCGCCTTGCCCCTGTCTGGCTGATGGTAGAGTAGCTTGAAAGCACGCACCATCAGATCCAGGGACAACTTCTTCCCCTGTTATTGGATAGAACTGTGGTATGGGGCAATCACTGGTTCGTGAACTCGATGGGCCGAAGGGCCTGTTTTCTCGCTGTATCTCTAAACCTGAACCAAATTTCAAGTACTGTGAAAATTTGAGTGGGCAATTTTTTTGAGAAAGTGGTTGTTTGTGACCTGCTTCATTGAGGCAGCAGCTCGCGCACCACAGGGTCGTTGAACATTTCCCCATCTTCTCCAGCCTGAAGAAGGGTCCCGACCCGAAACGTCACCTATCCATGTCCTCCAGAGATGCTGCCCGACCCGTTGAGTTACTCCAGCACCTCGCTGGCTCGTGGTCCATAGCTTTCTATGTGTTGGTGATTTAAGTGTTTATCTGGACACTTCCTAGATGTTTCTCTGCTCTCCTCTGTCTCTCAGGCAGTGCAGTGCAAACTCCAACCACCCTCCAGCAGAGAAAATAAACCCTTACGTCACCTTTAAACTCCAGCTACTCTTCAGGCTGCCTCGGAAAAGCAGCCGACATAATCAAAGACTTGTCCCGTCCTGATCATTCCTCCTTCTCCCTTCTCCCATCTGGCAGAAGATACGGAAGCTTGAGAGCGCGTACCACCAGACTCAGGGGCAGCTTCTTCCCCTCTGTTATCAGGCTTACGAACGGTCCTTCCATGCGCTAGGGCACTGTCCGATTCACCTCTACCCCATTGCGGGCATTGGACTTTGTCAATGCTGAGAACTACTGTATATGCTGCTTTCTGTACCTTCGTCTTAGTTCTATGATACTCGAGTTGGACTTGATTGTATCTACATGTGGTATATCTGTGGACTACTTCACTGTAGAGGGGGCTCTGAACTACTCAGCTGTTTCACAGTGAGAATCAAATAGCATTAATATTTCAGGCCGACAACCTTTCATCAGAACTGCTTGGATTACCTGCCCAGTAATTTAACCACTTTTGCCGCTGTAATCCCTTAACCGATTAGTCGCGTGAAAATGCAAAGGAACATATTCCATTGTCAATCCTCCAAAGATCAGTTTACACTCTTTTGAAGCTGGATTCTGCCAAGCATTAAACGAAAGCAAATCGATCGAGACCAACAGTATCTGAACTTCAGCAGTGAAAGGTAACTTTAGTGCTGAGTCCACACTTTTTGTGACTCAGCACTAAATATTTATGAATGAACCTACTGTAATTGTTCCGCAGCACAGATGGCCCTAATGGAAATTGTTCTCCAGTGGAATTATATCTACCCCCACTGACTTTCCAAAGATGGGTCTTGTCAACATTTGTGGCCTTGATAGATCTTGTAGCCAGGATCCCATTCCTGAGACGCTGATGTGCTGCACAGAAGGTGTCCCTAAAGGCACCTCAAAATTGAAAACCTTGACCCCTGGTCCATTCAGGCACAGTGCATTGACTTGATGAATGACTGCAGCAGCACGAGAGAAAGAGTAACTGGAAGGTTTAATGTGAGATAAATAGTTGTTCAATACCATGGACTAAAACCTATTGAAACGTTCCAATTAATTTGAAATAATAAACTGGACGAATAAAAGCAGTGACCTTCTTGAGTTAGCGTACCGGAATAAAACACCTGCCAAACAGGCCCTTCGGCCCACCAAGTCCAGGCCGACCGTCAAAATGACTGTTCACACTCGCTCTATGTTATCCCACGTGTGCATCCACTCCCTACAAACCAAGGGCAATGTACAGAGACCGACAACCCTGCAACGTTATTAGTTATAGTTTCACAGTGAGGGATACAGTGTGGAAACAGGCCCTTCGGCCCACAGAGTCCGTGCCGACCAGCGACCACCCATACACTAGTTCTATCCTACACACTTGGGACAGACAATAGACAATAGACAATAGGTGCAGGAGGAGGCCATTCGGCCCTTCGAGCCAGCACCGCCATTCAATGTGATCATGGCTGATCATTCTCAATCAGTACCCCGTTCCTGCCTTCTCCCCATACCCCCTGACTCCGCTATCCTTAAGAGCTCTATCCAGCTCTCTCTTGAATGCCTTCAGAGAATTGGCCTCCACTGCCTTCTGAGGCAGAGAATTCCACAGATTCACAACTCTGTGACTGAAAAAGTTTTTCCTCATCTCCGTTCTAAATGGCCTACCCCTTATTCTTAAACTGTGGCCCCTGGTTCTGGACATATTGGGAACATGTTTCCTGCCTCTAATGTGTCCAATCCATTTATAATCTTATAAGTTTCAATAAGATCTCCTCTCATCCTTCTAAATTCTAGCGTATACAAGCCTATTAAGCTACAAACCTGTACGTCTTTGGAGTGTGGGAAGAAACCGAAAGTCTCGGGGAAAACCCACACAGGTCACGGGGTGAACATACAAACTCCGTAAAGACAAGCACCCATAGTCAGGATCGAACCTGGGTCTCCGGCGCTGTAAGGCAGTAGCTCTACCGCTGCGCCACCGTGTCGATGATTCTTTTCAATTTGAGGTAACCATGGGTCTGACAACAAATGGCCGATGCTGATGAGGAAGCAAGAACAATGATTCATAACAGCACAGGTCAACCATGGTCCAGACTCAGCATCGCTGGCGAACATGGATAATGTTTCTGGTCTCCTTTTATTGATTGCTGGTGATGTTTGAGGATACTATTTGTGAATTCCAGATGAAAGTAGGCTGTTATGTGGGTCAGAGTCATAGAGTGATACAGTGTGAAAATAGACCCTTCGGCCCAACTTGCCCACACCGGCCAACATTTCCCAGCTACACTAGTCCCACCTCCTCACCTTTCGCCCATATCCCTCCAAACCCGTCCTATCCATGTGCCTGAATAACTGTTTCTTAAATGTTGGGGTAGTCCCTGCCTCAACAACCTCCTCTGGCAGCTCGTTCCATACACCCACCACCCTTTGAATGAAAATGTTATCAGGCAACTGAACCATCCGACCTCAACCAGAGAGCTGTACTGAGCAACTATCTACCTCATCGGGGACCCTCAAACTATCTTTGATTGGACTTTACCTTGCGCTAAACATTATCCCCTCATTATGTACGTTTACACTGTGAACGGCTCGATTGTAATCATGTATTGTCTTTCCCCTGGCTGGTTAGCACGCATGTATGGTCAGATTTAGAGATACAGTACGGAAACAGGCCCTTCGGCCAACCGGGTCCGCGCCGCCCAGCGATCCCCGCACATTAACACTATCCTACACACACACAAGGGACAATTTTTTTTAACATTTGCCCAGCCAATTAACCTGCATACCTGTACGTCTTTGGAGTGTGGGAGGAAACCGAAGATCTCGGATAAAACCCACGCAGGTCACGGGGAGAACTCCGTACAGACGGCGCCCGGAGTCAGGATCGAACCTGAGCCTCCGGCGCTGCATTCGCTGTAAGGCAGCAACTCTACCGCTGCGCCACCGTGCCGCCAATCAGAAATTAACCAGCATGATTATCCAGCGGCTAAATCATTGACTTATAAAAACCATAAGATAAGGTGTAGAAATAGGTAATTGAGTCTTTTTTTTTTTAAAACATCAGTATTAATTCACATTGATTGAATTTCTGGGAACATTAGTATTTTCCAAAATGGTGACTAATTTGGAAGATTGTGGCAGATTTTCAATGATACAGGAATCCACGCAAGAAAGAACGTCTTACCTGTTTGTTGAGTCGGCACTTTTCGTCACATGCAATTAACCCTGTGCGTTCATTTAATTAATGCAATTACTTGTGATGCCATAAGTGAAGAGTGGTTGAAGGGAAAGATCATTAAACCTAATGTCATCAGTAGCGGGAGACAGAGCATGGAAATGCAGGAGACGTGAACGCTGCAATCCTGTCAGTGTTTACACCTGTAAACCAGCTGCCAATAGGGCCTGTAGTTTAGTTTAGCTTATTATCACGTGTATCGAGGTACAGTGAAAAGCTTTTGTTGCGTGCCAGCCAGTAAACGGAAAGACAATACATGATTACAATCGAGCCATTCTCTGTGTACAGATACATGATAAAGGAACTAACGTGAATAATGTTTCGTGCAAGATAAAGCCAGTAAAGTCTGATCAAAGATACTCCGAGCGGCTCCAATGAGGTAGAAAGTATCATATCATATCATATCATATATATACAGCCGGAAACAGGCCTTTTCGGCCCACCAAGTCCGTGCCGCCCAGTGATCCCCGCACATTAACACTATCCTACACCCACTAGGGACAATTTTTACATTTACCCAGCCAATTAACCTACATACCTGTACGTCTTTGGAGTGTGGGAGGAAACCGAAGATCTCGGAGAAAACCCACGCAGGTCACGGGGAGAACGTACAAACTCCTTACAGTGCAGCACCCGTAGTCAGGATCGAACCTGAGTCTCCGGCGCTGCATTCGCTGTAAAGCAGCAACTCTACCGCTGCGCTACCGTGCCGCCCAATTCAGTAATTCAGGACCGCTCTCTAATTGTGGTAGGATGGTTCAGTTGCCTGACAACAGTACTCGCTGGAGTTCAGAAGGATGAGGGGGGGGAATCTCATTGAAACTTACCGAATAGTGAAAGGCCAGGATAGAGTGGATGTGGAGAGGATGTTTCCACTAGTGGGAGAGTCTAGGGCCGGAGGGCACAGCCTCAGAATAAAAAGACGTACCTTTAGAAAGGAGATGAGGTGGAATTTCTTTAGCCAGAGGGTGGTGAACCTGTGGAACCTGTACCTGGAGAAAACCCACGCAGGTCACGGGGAGAACCTGCAAACTCCGTACAGACATGGGGCGGCACGGTAGCGCAGCGGTAGAGTTGCTGCTTTACAGCGAATGCAGCGCCGGAGACTCAGGTTCGATCCTGACTACGGGTGCTGCACTGTAAGGAGTTTGTACGTTCTCCCCGTGACCTGCATGGGTTTTCTCCGAGATCTTCGGTTTCCTCCCACACTCCAAAGACGTACAGGTATGTAGGTTAATTGGCTGGGTAAAATGTAAAATATTGTCCCTAGTGGGTGTAGGATAGTGTTAATGTACGGGGATCGCTGGGCGGCACGGACTTGGTGGGCCGAAAAGGCCTGTTTCCGGCTGTATATATATGATATGATATGATATGATATGATGACATCTCCTGTAGTCAGGATCAAACCCGGATCTCTGGCGCTGTAAGGCACCAACTCTACTGCTGGTCTGCCCCTGATGGTTTACAAAAAACATCTACTAAGTGCTGAAGTAACTCAGAGGATCAGGCAGCGTCTCTGGAGGACATGAATAAGCGATGTATCAGGTCGGGACTGTTCTAGAGTCTGAAGATGGGTCCTGACCCGAAACAACACCCGTCCATGTTCTCCACAGATGCTTCCTGACCGCCGAGTTATTCCGGCATTAAAGAGAGAGCTACATAGAGCTCCTAATGATAGCGGAGTCAGGGGGTATGGGGAGAAGGCAGGAACGGGGTACTGATTGAGAATGATCAGCCATGATCACATTGAATGGTGGTGCTGGCTCGAAGGGCCGAATGGCCTACTCCTGCACCTATTGTCTATTGTCTATTGTCTATCTGGAGTATTATCCAGTGATAATACTCCAGTGTTATCTTTTCTGTATTTGAGGTATGCATTCATGAAAATCATTAAATGTAATAAAATGCTGAAATTTTCATTGGTCATTGCATTGCAGATCAGGGCTAATAAAACGATTGTTTTGAAGAACTCACTGCACACTTCAAGTTCTTCAAGAAGATAAATGGTCCCTGAGAAATAGGCATTGTAGAATCATGAATCATTGATTCTGGTCTGTACCAAGAATGAGCTTCAAAAACGTCATAAAATAACAGGCCAGAAGAATTTTAGACACAAAAATTCTACAACTTAATTCATAAACAATACACAAAGGTGAATTGAGAAATAAAAGCAAGATTAATTTTCTGATGAGCTTACTTTTGTTTCCATATTTATCCATGTTCTGAGAGATTTAGTGATTTTAGAGATTTAGAGATACAGTGCAGAAACAGGCCCTTCAGCCCACCAAGTCCATGCTGACCAAGATTATTAAGGGGTTGGACACGTTAGAGGCAGGAAACATGTTCCCAATGTTGGGGGAGTCCAGAACCAGGGGCCACAGTTTAATAATAAGGGGTAGGCCATTTAGAACGGAGATGAGGAAAAACCTTTTTCAGTCAGAGAGTTGTAAATCTGTGGAATTCACTGCCTCAGAAGGCAGTGGAGGCCAAGTCTCTGAATGCATTCAAGAGAGAGCTAGATAGAGCTCTTAAGGATAGCGGAGTCAGGGGGTATGGGGAGAAGGCCGGAATGGGGTACTGATTGAGAATGATCAGCCATGATCACATTGAATGGCGGTGCTGGCTCGAAGGGCCGAATGGCCTACTCCTGCACCATTGTCTATTGTCTATTGTCTGACCAGCGATCATCTATACACTAGCACTATCCTGTACCCGAGGGACAATTTACAATAGCAAATCAACCTACAAACCTGCATGTCTTTGGAGTGTGGGAGGAAACCAGAGCACCCAGAGAAAGCCCACGCGGTCACAAGGAGAATGTACAAACTCCGTACAGACAGCACCCGTATTCAGGATCAAACCAGGGTCTCTGGTGCTGTAAGGCAGCAACTCTACCGCTGCGCCACAATAAATTACATTTTAACAACTAAAAACTGAATCTTAATTTTAGTCAATTAATCTTATTAAAATGTTTCATTTTTGGACCAATTAACGTTCTTACTATTGCTTCCCTGACCTTTTACCAAGAGAGGAGAGTGTTTAATTGTCATGTGTACTGAAAACAGAACAATGACATTCATAAAAAATGTTCAATAAATTAAAAACCCCAATATTAGTGCAATATCTTCAAGCAATTTCAAGAAATGGGTATTTTAATTTCAAACAATTTGCAAAGAAATGAAAGGATACTTCTATTAAAGGATGGCTGTCAGACAATTCCATTATAATCTCATTTCCTCACCAATTAATCAGGATCTGTGAAGCCTTGTATCGCTTTTATCAGAAGGATATACGTACATAGGCAATTTATCTGCCAGTGTTAAAAATAGGCAATGAAGATGGAGATCACTTAGAAAAAACAGGAATTGATGTAATGATTGCCAAGGAAGATTGATCACAGAGGATTCATGGTTTGCCAGAAGACTTTCGTGTTTTAAGAATTGTAGGAGCTGTGTATTTATCTTGCATTTGATAAACAAGATTGTTGATCTAGCTCCAGACCAAGATCTAGATTGAGGTGTCCATAAGCAGAGGACATCGGTTTAAGATTCAAGATTCAAGAGATTCAAGATATCTTTATTTGTCATGACGAAATTTAGTCACCCACAGTCCAATAATAAAAGCAATAAAACAAGCAAATTACACAACCCCAACCAACACACAAAAAAAAGAAACATCCATCACAGTGAGTCTCCTCCAGTCCCCTCCTCACTGTGATGGAAGGCCAGAATGCCTTTTCCCTTCCCCTGCCGTCTTCTCCCGCGGTCAGGCTGTTGTCGTTGCCACGTTCCAGGCCGCGCCGGACAGTGAAAGGTCCGCAGCGGGCCGACCCAAGCCCCACGATCCGGGGCGGGCGAACAAGCTGTCGCTGCTCCCGACACTGAAGCCCCCGCCGAGCAGTGAAAAATCCCGCGGCCTATTTCAGGCCGTGCCGGACGGTGAAAATGTCCGCGGCGGGCCGACCCAAGCCCCGCATCCCGGAGTGGGTGAACACGCTGCCGCTGCCGGAGCTCCCGATGACGGCATCCACGCGGCCCGAGCCTAAGGCGAGTCGCAGCCGCTCCCGCAGCCTCCGAGGACGGCCAGCTCCGCTGATGGTGAGTCCGGTCCGTGGGCTCTGCGAACCAGAGCCCTGGAGGCCGCCAGCTCCAGGAGTCGGGCCGATGGTAGGCCGCAGTAGGAAGGGACACATCTGCAATTTTACAATTTTACAGTTCCCCCCCTCCTCCCCTCCTCCCCACATGGTACACAAACACAAAAACACGACATCACAACTACAATTAAGACAAAAAAAACCCAACAAAACACAGAGACAAATGGACCGCAGGTAAGCCGCAGCTGCTAGGGCAGCGCCGCCATTTTGGGACAGGGAGTTAAAGGTTTAGGCTTAATTTAGGTTTAGGTTTATTATCGTCACATGCACTGAGGTACAGTGAAAAGCTTTTAGTTTTAGAGTCATAGAGTGATACAGTGTGGAAACAGGCCCTTCGGCCCAACTTGCCCACACTGGCCAACATGTCCCAACTGCATTGGTCCCACCTGTCTGGATTTGGCCCACATCCCTCCACACCTGTCCTATCCACGTCTAACTGTTTCTTAAATGTTGGGATAGTCCCAGCCTCAACTACCTCATCTGGCAGCTTGTTCCATACACCCACCACCCTTTGTGTGAAAACTACCCCCTCGGATTCCTATTAAATCTTTTCCCCTTCACCTTGAACCTATGTCCTCTGGTCCTCGATTCCCCTACTCTGGGCACGAGACTCTGTGCATCCACCTGATCTAATCCTCTCATTTTGCATGCTATCCAAACAGATCAGATATACCATACATAGATACAATCAGTTCAAACTCAAGTACAATAGGTAAAGCAAAGGGGAAGATACAGAGTGCAGAATATAGTTCTCAGCATTCCATAGACAAAGTCTAATAGACAATAGACAATAGGTGCAGGAGTAGGCCATTCGGCCGAATGGCCTACTCCTGCACCTATTGTCTATTAGACTTTGTCTATCGAGCTCTTTCTTGAATGCATTCAGATAATTGGCCTCCACTGCCTTCTGAGGCAGAGAATTCCACAGATTCACAACTCTCTGACTGAAAAAGTTTTTCCTCATCTCCGTTCTAAATGGCCTACCCCTTATTCTTAAACTGTGGCCCCTGGTTCTGGACTCCCCCAACATTGGGAACATGTTTCCTGCCTCTAACGTGTCCAACCCCTTAATAATCTTATACGTTTCGATAAGATCCCCTCTCATTCTTCTAAATTCCAACGTATACAAGCCTAGTCGCTCCAGTCTTTCAACATACGACAGACCCGCCATTCCTGGAATTAACCTTGTGAACCTACGCTGCATGCCCTCAATAGCAAGAATATCCTTCCTCAAATTTGGAGACCAAAACTGCACACAGTACTCCAGGTGCGGTCTCACTAGGGCCCTGTACAACTGCAGAAGGACCTCTTTGCTCCTATATTCAACTCCTCTTGTTATGAAGGCCAACATTCCATTCGCTTTCTTCACTGCAATGTCCACATTGGGGTAGAGGTGAATCAGACAGTGCCCTAGCGCATGGAAGGACCGTTCGTAAGCCTGATAACAGAGGGGAAGAAGCTGTCCCTGAGTCTGGTGGTACGCGCTCTCAAGCTTCTGTATTTTCTGCCGGACAGGAGAAGGGAGAAGGAGGAATGATCAGGTCGGGACAAGTATTTGATTATGTCGGCTGCTTTTCCGAGGCAGCGTGAAGCGTAGCTGGAGTTTAAAGGTGACGTAAGGGTTTATTTTCTCTGCTGGAGGGTGGTTGGAGTTTGCACTGCACTGCCTGAGAGACAGAGGAGAGCAGAGAAACATCAAGGAAGTGTCCTGATGTACACTTAAATCACCAACACATAGAAAGCTATGGACCACGAGCCAGCGAGGTGCTGGAGTAACTCAACAGGTCGGGCAGCATCTCTGGAGGACATGGATAGGTGACGTTTCGGGTCGGGACCCTTCTTCAGGCTGGAGAAGATGGGGAAATGTTCAACGACCCTGTTGTGCATGAGCTGCTGCCTCAACGAAGCAGGTCACAAACAACCACTTTTTCCAGGAAAACCCAGGCAAAAGTTAACCAAGTAAAAATTTTCAAAGTGCTTGAAATTTGGTTTAGGTTTAGAGATACAGCAAGAAAACAGGCCCTTCGGCCCACTGAGTGCACATCGACAAACAATCTCCCATGCACTAGTTCTATCGTTCACTCGATGGACAATTTACATGAGTCAATTAACCTACAAACCCGCATGTTTTTGGAGTGTGGGAGGAAACCGGAGCACCCGGAGCAAACCCACGTGGTCGCAAAAAACGTGCAAACTCCGTAAAGTCAGTACCCAACGCCAGGATCAAACTCTGCCGCTGTAAGGCAGAGACTCTACCCGCTCCTGTGGTAGGCAGCAGTCTAGTTCCTGTAGTAGTTAGTGCTTTTGCAATCTCAAGCGGAAGTGGCGGCGCCTAACGGCTGCGGCTCGCTAGCAGTCTGTTCATCTTTTTTCCTTTTTTTTTCGTTGTGTGTCGGTGTTGGGATGGTTTTTGGTTTTTTTTGGTTGTGTATGTGTGGGGGGTGGTGGTGTGGGTGGTGTGGGTGGGGGGTGGTGGGGTGGGTGGGGGGTGGCGGGGGGGTGGGGGAAACCTTTCCCTTTTAGGTCTCTTCCCCACGCCCACGCCCACGGGGGAAACCTTTCCCTTTTAGGTCTCTTCCCCACGCCCGCGGGGTGCGGCTCGGCCGTGGGGCCTAACATCGCCCGGTGCGGCTCGGCCGCTGGACTTAATAGTGCCCGGTGCGGCTCTGCCGCGGGGCCTAACATCGCCCGGTGCGGCTCTGCCGCGGGGCCTAACATCGCCTGGCGCGGCTCGGCCGTGGGACTTTTCATCGCCCGGTGCGGCTCGGCCGCGGGGCTTTACATCGCTGGTGCGGCTCGACCGCGGGACTTAACATCGCTGGTGCGGCTCGGCCGCTGGACTTAACATCGCCCGGTGCGGCTCGGCCGCGGGACTTAGCTGCGCACGGCTCGGTCGCGGGGCCTTCCATCGCCCGGCTCGGCCGCGAGACATTTCAGCGCCCGGCGCGACTCGGCCGCGGGGACTTCCACCCCCTTGCGGGGACTGCGCGGGTCGGTCGGGGACGAGCTGTCTGTCCGTGGGCGTGGGGAAGAGAGTGGAAGTTTTGTTGCCTCCATCACAGTGAGGGGGTGTTTGGAGTCACTGTGATGGACGTTTGTGTTGGGGCTATGTGTCTTGTGTTCTTTTTTGTGTGATTGCTATGTGGTTTCGTTCGGTACCTTGGTACCGAATGACAAATAAAGCTCTGTTGTTGCTGTTGTTGAAACATTGTTAATCTTCACGGCTTTGCCTTTCTGCAGCTATTTCTCTATTTACTCCTGCATCGTATCTAGTCTTAAATCATACAAATTAATCAATGGTTGCTTTGCTGAAGAATAAAAGACGATGGATTATAATCTAGAGAGGGAGAGGGTTAAGGCAAGCAAAAAAGGTTTCTCCATTTAATATAGATGCAGCAACTGGATCTATTGGGCGCAGCGGTCGAGTTGTTTCCGTACAGCGCCAGAGACCCGGGTTCAATCCTAACCTCGGATGTTATCTGTGAGGAGTTTGTACGTTTACCCTGTGACCTCGCAGGTTTTCTCCAGGTGCTCCGGTTTGCTCTCAAGATCCAAAGATGTACAGGTTTGTAGGTTCATTGGCTTCGGTAAAATTGTAAATTGTCCCTAGTGTGTGGAGGTAGGATAGTGCTAGTGTGCGAGGGTCGCTGGTCGGTGCGGACTC
The DNA here is from genome assembly GCF_053455715.1 of Rhinoraja longicauda. Taxonomy (NCBI): domain Eukaryota; kingdom Metazoa; phylum Chordata; class Chondrichthyes; order Rajiformes; family Arhynchobatidae; genus Rhinoraja; species Rhinoraja longicauda. The sequence continues at coordinate 8,003,430 of NC_135966.1, read as the reverse complement.
AGTGGGCCGAAGTGCCTGTTTCCACGCTGCATCTCAGAAGTCTAAGCTGCACAGAATGTAGCTTTACATATACAATTGTCATGTGATGTCTTGTGCTTCCGAGGTTTCTATTTCCGTAGTGCACGTTAAGATTCAGATCTTTGGTTCAGGTTGAGTTTATTTTCAGACCTGCAGGCACGAGGCCACTGACAGATATAATTTATGTTTCCCCGCGAAGAACACAGTGTACAAGTGAGCGATGCAGTACATACGCCTGAACAGACTGCTTACTGAAGAGTTCTCCATTCATTCTTGTGACTCAGTCATGTGCTGTAAGGAAAAGCATTTATAGACTGGGAGACAAGACCTTAAAGTTTAAAAACTAAGGCCTTCGCCAGAGTCCTAGATATATATTGTCCCTGTTAATGAACGGACTCACTAATAGATTTTAAAAGAGAATTGTTCATTTGCCTTCCTGTTGCATCTGCAGTCATCTCATTCCTCTCACTATTTACATCTGTCCCTGAAAATGGTCCAAGGCAATGAGAATCCACAGGCAAATTGTTCACATGAGCCCTTCTATTTATTTGTTAAATTGATAACGGCAGCTTGTCAAATTACATTATTGCTTGAAAGACACAAACCAGAGAGCATCAGATTAATTTCTTTGACTTTAAATGCTTGGAGCTATTTTGCCAATTAACGACACGGGCAATGGTAGAAGAAATTGTTTATCTGGTCCTTTGAGATTGCTCCACTCTTCAGTAAGATCCGAACTAATTCTAAACCTCCATTCCACTGTTGTGCTTCATCTTTGCGTCCTTTGATCCTCAAAAGTTCAAAGATTCAAAGAACAGTCCTGAGCTGCCAGCTACCTCATTGGAGACCCTCGGACTATCTTTAACCGACTTTACTGGACTTTAACTTGCACTAAACGTCATTCCCTCGATCATGTATCTGTACACTGTGGATGGCTCGACTGTAATCATGGAGAGTCTTTCCGCTGACTGATTAGCACGCAACCAAAGCTTTTCACTGTTCCTCGGTGCACGTGACAATAAACGACACTAACTGACGAACTAAACTAACAAACAAAGGTTCATGTAAAGGGGCACTGTGGGTTAAGGCAATAATGGGTTCCAGTGGGCTAAAGCAGATGAGACCATGATGTAAGATGATCCTCGAGCATGGGTGAGAATCCTCATTGAAACCGGGTTGAAAAGGAATTATACCAGCCTCAGTGACCAATTTTAAATAAAATTACCTTAAGTGGCGCAACTGGTAGAGTTGCTGCCTCACAGCGCCAGAGACCCAGGTGCGATACTGCCCTCGGGTGCTGTCTGTGTGGAGTTTGTACGTTCTCCCTGTCGCCGAGTGGGTTTTCTCCGGGTGCGGTTGTAGAGAACAGTCCTGAACTACTATCTACCTCATTGGAGACTCTCGGATTATCTTTGATCGGACTTTACTGGAGTTTATCTTGCACTAAGCTGCTTTACAGCGAATGCAGCGCCGGAGACTCAGGTTCGATCCTGACTACGGGTGCTGCACTGTAAGGAGTTTATACGTTCTCCCCGTGACCTGCGTGGGTTTTCTCCGAGATCTTCGGTTTCCTCCCACACTCCAAAGACGTGCAGGTTTGTAGGTTACTTGGTTTCCGTAAAAGTTGGAACTTGTCCCTAGTGTGTCGGACGGACAGTGCTAGTGTACGGGGTGATCGCTGGACGGCGTGGACTGGGTGAGTGGAAGCACCAGTTCCACACTGTATCACTAAAGTCCAAAGCTAAAATTGGAATTTGGTGTAATCTCAGACCTAATTAACCTGAAAATAGGCACAAAAAGCTGGAGTAACTCAGCGGGACAGGCAGCATCTCTGGAGAGAAGGAATGGGTAATTAACCTGTCCTTTCTCCTGAGGTTATGTCACTTAGCTTCAGGCTCACCTGTCACGTACTGTCCGAGTGCAGGCTCCACTGTCACCACTCATGCTTGTAAACTTCTTAGGGTGTTGGTCCATCCTCCCCAACCTCTCTACATAAGACAACATTCTCATCCCAAGAATAAAACAAGTTAAGAAGGGCTCCGACCCAAAACGCCACCTACTCTTTTTCTCCAGGGATGCTGCCTGACCTGTTGCGTTTAGTTTCTTTGTATAGTTTAGAGATACAGCGCGCAAACAGGCCCTTCGGCCCACCGGGTCGCACCGACCAGCAATCCCCGCACGTGAGCACAGTCCTACACACACAAGGGACAATTTAAACTTATACCAAGTGTACAAACCCAAGCCAAATAACCTACAAACCTGTACGTCTTGGGACTGTGGGAGGAAACTGAAGATCTCGGAGTAAACCCACGCAGTCACGGGGAGAACGTACAAACGCCATACAGACAGCAACCGTAGTCCAGATCAAACCCAGGTCTCTAGCGCTGCAAGCTCTGTAAGGCAGCAACTCTACTGCTGCTGTGGAGATACTCCAACACTTTGTGTCTTTTTTTGTAAACCAGCATCACCTGCTGTTCTTCGTTTCTCCTTTAAACAATTGTCGTTTAAACCTTTATAATTATTTTTATTTGTGAAGATTCTAATTTCAGATGAAAATACATGGCTCTCAAACTCAATATAAAATCCCATCATATTATGATCATTTTTCACTTGAGCATCTTGATATTTCACTAAACATTTTATGAATCAAGGTCAAAAATAAATTGTTGGTACGAGAAACTATCTTAAATGGATCTGATGACTACTCTTCCAAATAATGGGAATGAGAGACAAATCAAAATATTTATACACAAATATATGATTGTGGTTTTGATATATTTTAAGCCAAGTCTTTGTGCATCTTCAAAAGTAGGATTTACTGGCCCTGATTTATTGGGATGCTTAAATATCATGTAGCTATCATCTTGGAGAATCAAGAGACAGCAAGTGTTGGAATCTGAAGCAAAAACAAACTGCTGGAGGAAAGACACAAAATGCTGGAGTAACTCAGTGAGACAGGCAGAAGGAATGGGTGACGTTTCGGGTCAAGTCTGAAAAAGGGTCTCGACCCGAAACGTCACCCATTCCTTCTCTCCAGAGCTGCTGCCTGTCCTGCTGAGTTACTCCAGCATTTTGTGTCCATCTTCAGTGTAAACCAGCATCTGCAGTTCCATCCTGCACACCGCTGAAGGAAAGGATTGTTGCCAACATTTGTTTTTATTTTAGTTATTATCTTCACTTGAATCTTTACTTGAAAGACGAATTGTACTAAATGGAATGATTAGTTTAGTTTAGTTTGGAGATACAGCACGGTCACAGGACCTTCGGCCCATCGAGTCCACGCCGACCATCGATCACAACTAAAACTAATTCAATGTTATCACGCATAGAACTAGTGAGAACCAGTTCTATGTGAGATAACAGGAGTAGTTTTAGTTTTTTCGTTTTAGAGATACAGCGTGGAAACAGGCCCGTCTGCCCCCTGAGTACACGACGACCAGCGATGCCTTTACACAAGCACGATGAGGGCTTCCTGCCGTGAGAGGGGGGCAAGAATAATGGACAATAGGCGGGGGGGGGGAGCAAAGGGCAATGGGGACCCAGTGTGGGGGAACCGCTGTGGGGGGGGGGGGGGGGAACAAAAGGAAGGGCCGGCGTGCTTTATAACTCTGTCAGCGCCATAGGTGGCTGCTATTTGTATACATTGGGCATGCAAGCAAAGAATTTCACTGTGCCCAGTCACATGTGACAATAAACTATTCCATTCCGTAAATTAATAGTGGGATATTTTATACAATTTGCACCAGGGCAGGTAATGTGTTTTGAGTCTCATTTAGCTTAGTTTAGTTTAGTTTAGAGATACAGCGTGGAAACAGGCCTTTCAGGCCACCAAGTCCATGCCGACCAACAATCACCCCGTGCACGAGCACTATCCTACACACAAGGGACAATTTACCAAAGCCAATTAACCTACAGACTTGTATGTCTTTGGAGTGTGGGAGGAAACCGGAGCACCCGGAGAAAACACACGCGGTCATAGGGAGAACATACAAACTCCGTACAGACAGCACCCATGGTCACGTTCAAATCTGGGTCTCTGGCGCTGTAAGACAACAGCTCTACTGCTGTGCCACCTTCACTGCGGCACGGTGGCGCAGCGGTAGAGTTGCTGCCTTACAGCGAATGCAGCGCCGGAGACGTACAGGTTCGATCCTGACTACGGGTGCCGTTTGTACAGAGTTTGTACGTTCTCCCCGTGACCTGCGTGGGTTTTCTTCGAGATCTTCGGTTTTCTTCCACACTCCAAAGACGTACAGGTATGTAGGTTAATTGACTGGGTAAATGTAAAAATCGTCCCCAGTGTGTGTAGGATAGTGTTAATGTGCGGGGATCGCTGGGTGGTGCGGACTCGGTGGGCCGAAGGGCCTGTTTCCGCGCTGTATCTCTAAATCGAAAATCTAAACTAGTAGTTCACACTAGTTCTATGTTATCTCACTTTCACTTCCTCTCCCTGCACATTAGGAGCAATTTACAGCAGCCAATCAACCTACAAACCCGTACATCTTTGGGATGTAGGAGGAAACAGGAGCACCCGGAGAGAACGTGCAAACTCCGTGCAGACCATGTCTGAAGAAAGGAGAATCTCTAAACATAGTCAGTAACATCAGCATTCATACCATTGTAGACTAATTACTAACAAGTCAATGCCTTTAGCACAAGCCAGAAATAACTCGAGGGTACAGAAAAGGATTGATTTTGTCTTTGCTACAACCTTAAAAAAACACATTACTAGAGCTTATCTATAATTCTGTACTAAGCAGAATTTGAAAGGGTTAAATCATCCCACGAGCGATTTCATGTTACAGAGTGGAAATGAGCATTTTATAAGTAGAAGTTGAACCAGCTTCATAGCTGGTTGGCACTCTGGGACTTTTTCCTTCTTCTAAATACTTGTAGACAACAAAATAATACTTAAGCAGGTCTGAAGAAGGGTCTCGACCAGAAACGTCACCTATTCCTTTTCTCCTGTATCCCGGTGCTGTCTGGCCCAATGAGTTACTCCATCTTTTTGTGTCTATCTTTGGTTTAAACTGGCATCTGCAGTTAGAAACATCAAAACATAGATAAAATAGGTGCAGGAGGGCCATTCGGCCCTTCGAGCCAGCACCGCCATTCAATATGATCATGGCTGATCATCCAAAATCAGTACCCCGTTCCTGCTTTTTCCCCATATCCCTTGATTCCTTTAGCCCTAAGAGCTAAATCTAACTATCTCTTGAAAACAACAGTGTTGTTCCTTTCTACAGGTATGTAGGTTAATTGGCTGGGTAAATGTAAAAATTGTTCCTAGTGGGTGTAGGATAGTGTTAATGTACGGGGATCGCTGGGCGGCACGGACTTGGTGGGCCGAAAAGGCCTATTTCCGGCTGTATATATATGATATGATATGATATACAGCAGCAAAAACCATTGCGTATTAAGTCTTTTTCTAGATATTTGGTCCAGGGCTATGACTGCTGCCTGACATCCCCACGGAGCCAGGTTCAATCCCCGGCCTGAGCATTCTTAGTTTTCCGAGATGCAGCATGGAAACAGGCCCTTCGGCCCACCAGGTCCATGCCGACCATCTGGTCTATGTTAACCAACGTTTGCATCCACTCGCTACACACTAGGGGCAATTTACTGAGGCCAATTAACCTGCGAGCCCTTTGGGATGTAGGAGGAAACCGGAGCATCTGGAGGAAACCCACATGGTCACAGGGAGAACGTGCAAACTCCACACAGAGGTCAGGATCGAACCCGGGTCTCTGGCACTGTGAGGCGAATCCCTCCATTCCTTGCATATCCATGTACCTATCCAAAAGACTCTCAAATGCCACTATTGTCTCTGCCTCTGTCACCACCCTTGGCAGAGAACACCAGGTGCTCACCACCCTCTGTGTAAAAAAACCTGTACGTATATCTCCTTTAAACTTTGCCCCTCTCACCTTGAATGACTGGATCTCCACAACCATCGAGGGTTGAAAATCCAGTGTATACCCCAAAGCAAAGACATTTCCCCACCTCTTAGTCCTAATTGGCATGGCCAGTATTTTTAGACTCTGGTACTATGCTGTTCATCCAGGGAAATTAACCTCTCTGCACAGCTAACCATCGAAGCCCCCTAGGAAATTGCCACTGTGGAAGCCAAGTCAATGGTTGTTTTTAAGGCGGGGATTAGCAGATTCTTGATTAGTACGGGTGTCAGGGGTTATGGCGGAGAAGGCAGGAGGATGGGGTTGAGAGGGAAAGATAGATCAGCCACGATTGAATGGCGGGGTAGACTTGATGAGCTGAATGATCTAAGACTGCTCCTCGAACCTATAAACATGAACTTACGAAGAAGTGTCCCCTTTTCCTTTCCCCCAGAGATGCTGCCTGACCCGTTGGGTAACTCCAGCATTTTGTGGCTATCTCTGACACAAATCTTTCCTAGAACTTGTGAACTTATGAAATCTGTGCATTGCAATGTGGTGGTCACCTTTCATTCCTCTAACCTTTGGAGATCAGCGGCTTAACCTACTCAATCTCTTCAAAGATTGATCAACAGAAACTAGTCAGGTGGATCTTTCCCACACTCCTTCGAGAGCGAGTAAATCAATGTGTTGGAACAAATCAACTCCAAAATGTCTTCCCCAGAGAACAGAAGTGAAGTAACTGGTTGGGTAGTTTCACGATTATCTCCCACAGATTTATTTTTATTCCACTTCTGTTTAATTAATTGGATTTAGTTTCCCCATTTGGCATAATAGTCGGGTGGGTTTGGACAGATTTTCAGACTGAACCTTTTATTGCTCTGGCTGTACTTCAACCACAGTGCCCTTATTACAAAACATAGAATCACCGAGTTACATAGCACAGAAACAGGCCCCTTGGCCAAACTCATCCATGCAAACAGTGGCACAGTGGCGTAGCGGTAGAGCTACTGCCTTACAGCGCCAGAGACCCAGGTTCGATCCTCACCAGGGGTGCCATACTGTATGTGTGGAGTTTGTACGTTCTCCCTGGGATTTCCTCTGAGATCTTCGGTTTCGTCCCACACTCCAAAGATGTACAGGTTTCTAGGTTAATTGGCTTGGTGTAAATGTAAAATTGTCCCTAGTGTGCGTAGGGTCAGTGTTAATGTGCGGGGATCGCTGGTCGGTGGGGAATCAGTGGGCCGTAAGGGCCAGTTCCCGCACTGTATCTCTAAACTAAGCTAAACAGTCAGGGAGGTATCAAATTATGTGGATGATTAGTTTCGAGATTCAGCATGGAAACAGGTCCTTCAGCCCAACTATTCCGTGTTAAACCTTCGACCATCCGTTCACACTAGTTCTACGCTATCCCAATTTCTTCTCCACTCCCGACACACTAGGGGCAATTTACGGAGGCCAATTAATCTACAAACCCTTGTGACTTTGGGATGTGGGAGGAGGCTGGAGTAAACCCACATGGTCACAGGCAGAACGTACAAACTCCATACCGACAGCACCCATAGTCAGCATCGAACCCAACTCTCTGGCGCTGTAAGGCAGCAACTCGACCTCTGCCCCTAATGTTTCCACTGATTGCTCACATGAATTATGATATTATAAGACAATAACTGCAGATGCTGGTACAAATCGAAGGTATTTATTGACAAAATGCTGGAGTAACTCAGCAGGTCAGGCAGTCTGAAGAAGGGTCTCGACCTGAAACGTCACCCATCCCTTCTCTCCTGAGATGCTGCCTGACCTGCTGAGTTACTCCAGCATTTTGTGAATAAATACCTTCGACACATGAATTATGAGGTGATGAATCCCTTCTGATCATCGTAATGTGGACACCTCTCATGTTTACAATCGATCATTGGTAGCTGGAGTGGAAGGATCAGGAAACACAGGCCTCTGCAGATTCAACCTTTCTGAACGGAATTTTATTGATCATTAATTTAGCGCAGACAGGAGAGACTTGCGACTGCTATTGATTGAGTCATTTCGCACACACTCTCAACTGCAACCACAGAGAAAGCCCTGCTGAACAGAACTAATTTCATAGCTTACCCCCCACCAAAATTCCATGTCTGTTTATCATCTAAAGTAGTGCTAATACCTCACAAAACCACAACGGCAATCTAAAGCCCGCCGGTACATTAGTTTACCGCTTAACATTGTAGACACAAAGATCTACAGATGCTGGTTTACCAAAATAAAAGAAACAAAAGTGGGCGGCACGGTGGCGCGGCAGTAGAGTTGCTGCCTTGCAGCGCCAGAGTTCCCGGGTTCGATCCTGACTACGGGGGCTGCCTGTACTGAGTTTGTGAATTTGTACGTTCTCCCCGTGACCAGCATTGGTTTTCACCGACGGCTCCGGTTTCTTCCCACGCTCCAAAAATGTACAGTTTTGTCGGTTAAAACCGAAGATAGACAGGAAATACTGGAGTAACTCAGAGGGACAGGCAGCATCTCTGGAGAGAAGGAATGGGTGATGTTTCGTGTCGAGACCCTTCTTCAGACTGATTGTAGTAGGGGGGAAGAATGCTGGGAGAGAGGTGGAGGCAGGGAATTCTCTGCCTCAGAAGGCAGTGGAGGCCAATTCTCTGAATGCATTCAAGAAAGAGCTAGATAGAGCTCTTAAGGATAGCGGCGTCAGGGGGTATGGGGAGAAGGCAGGAACGGGGTACTGATTGAGAATAATCAGCCATGATCACATTGTATGGCGGTGCTGGCTCGAAGGGCTGAATGGCCTACTCCTGCACCGGTGGGCCGGTGCACCGGTGGGCCGAAGGGCCTGTTTCCACGCTGTATCTCTAAACTAAACTTAAGCATCCTCGTAAATCTTCTCTGCACCCTTTCCAGCTGAATGGCATCATTCCAGCTGACTCGAAGGGCCAAATGGCCTACTCCTGCACCTATTGTCTATTGTCTAGTGTCTATTGAAAAGCCTGGCAAGTGATAGGTGGATACAGGTGAGGGAGGTTTAATTGGAGGAAGATTGGACAAAGGCCAGAGATGGGGTGAATGCACAGTCTTTTACCCAGAGTAGGGAAATCAAGAACCAGAGGGCTAAGGTGAGAGGGGGAAGTTTTAATAGGAACCTGAGGGGCAACTTGTTCACACAGAGGGTGGTGGGTGTATGAGATATGCTCCCAGAGGAGGTAGTTGAGGCAGGTACTATAACAACATTTAAAATGCATTGGGATAGGCACATGGATAGGAAAGGTTTCAAGGGACATGGGCCAAATGCGGGCAGGTGGGACTGTGTCAATAGACCATTTTGGTCAGCATGGCTATGTTGGGCCGAAGGGCCTGTTTCTGTGCTGTGTGGCTCTGTGAGATGAAAAGCCGATAGGTTTAATTTAGTTTGTTTTGTTTTTGTTTTTAAAGATACAGCATGGAAACAGGCCCTTCAGCCCACCGAGTCCACTCTGCCCATCGATCACATGTTCACACTAGTGCTATGTTATCCCACTTTCACACCTACTGCCTGCACACTAGGGGCAATTTTACGGACACCAATTAACCTACAAACCCGGAAAGTCTTTGGGATGCGGGCGGAAACCGGAGCACCCATAGGGAATCTACAAAGTCACAAGGAGAACGTGCAAAACTCCACAAAGACAGTACCCGAGGTCAGGATCGAACCCGGGTCTCCGGTGGTGCGAGGCAGCAGCTCCACCATCTGCGCCGCTGTGCCGCCTCAGCGGAGGGAGATAAGGAGGGAAAAGGCGTGAAATGTGAAGCCAGAGGAGGGATCGTAGGTGGAAGGGGACGGGGGGGGAGAAGGGTAATGAGTGAGGTGGCGTGATGCCAGTGTGGCACAGGTGAGAGAGGTGGCGTGATGCCAGTGTGGCACAGGTGAGAGAGGTGGCGTGATGCCAGTGTGGCACAGGTGAGAGAGGTGGCGTGATGCCAGTGTGGCACAGGTGAGAGAGGTGGCGTGATGCCAGTGTGGCACAGGTGAGAGAGGTGAGACGGGGGAAGTGTGCCTAGTTAGGCTAGATGCCTAAAATTGGAGAATTCACTTAATACCGTTGCTGAAGAGTTGGCCAAGTGTAGACGCTGATCACAAGCCTTGTTTACCAGATAATTACTTCTCCCTTTACTGCAAACAGCATTCCCTACCACAAAGAAGGTGTCACGCAGAGCCCTTGCGACTCTAACCTCACATCAACCTCTCCCTTTTACTGTTGTAAGGGACCCTGTTAAAGTCACATTCATCATTGCAGAATCAATACCACAAGACTCCCAGCCTCTCTCCACATCCCTCAATGTGCTCTCGTCAATATAATGTACGGCGGTTATGTTAAAATGCCTCCGTTGGAATAATTGCCGGTGCCCGCAGGGTGGAGTTCAGAGACTGTCTCGGGAGCGCCACGACTAACGATAATTGTCTTCTCATTTGAGTTCATCCCTGCAATGATCTTGATTCTTTCTGTCGGTTCTCAGCAGGGTTCTTTGTGAGCCTCATCACACCAGCATGCAGGCCCCATGCACCACCTGCCTCCCTTCAACTGAACGATTATTTTTGCCATCACTAAATGCGTTCCCTTTTTTTAGCAGCTGCTTTCTCTGCACATCCCCATTAACAGACCTGTTTCCTTCCCTCTGTGTTCCATTTATTTAATTTTGCCCAATCGCTTGTCGTGCTCGGTGCTACCAATTCCACCTGCGGTCTCCCCTTTGTGCTTCATCAATCGCCTCACCTTTACACGTCTCTGCTTGGTCCCGTTCATTATTGCCTTCTTTTCTTCTCCAGCTTTGCTCATTTTCTCCTTTCTTTCCCCCCCTCGAATTGAAACAGTCTCAGGAGGGAAAGGCTGTTTCTGCTTTCCTCGTTGCCTGCTTCAAACCCTTTGCTTTATATTGCCTGCAGCGACAGAATCATGCAGCATGGAAACAGGCCCTTCGGCCCATCTTGTCCATGCCAACCAAGCTCCATCTAGGCCTGTCCTATTTGCCTGCGTTTGGTCCATATCCTTCTAACCCTTTCCTATCCATATACCTGTCCAAATGTCATAATTACCCAGAGACCCGGGTTAGATCCTGACTATGGACGCTGTCTGTATGGAGTTTGTACGTTCTCCCCATGACCTGTGTGGGCTTTCTCCGAGATCTTCCGTTTCCTCCCACACTCCAAAGATGTACAGGTTTGTAGTTTAATTGGCATGGTGTAATTGTAAATTGTCCCTAGTGTGTCGGCTAGTGTTAGTGTGTGGGGATTGCTGGTTGGCACGGACCCGGTGGGCCGAAGGGCCTATTTCCACGCAGTATCTCTAAACTAAACTTAAGCATCCTCGTAAATCTTCTCTGCACCCTTTCCAGCTGAATGGCATCATTCCAGCTCAATGCCAAAGTATTTCTTCATGGAGTGAACATTGCCTCTGCCATTTTCTACGTATGGCAGTAATATGGGAAGAACTAAATCAAATGTGTTTCTCAATCACAAAAATATATATTCTCCAGTGATTCTGGAGAATGAAAATGGATCGCACATAACAGCTTCACTGGACTCAAAAATGATTGAATTAATCACGTAATTAAGCACATAATCTCACATGCACGATTTCTCTGCTGAACTCAATCACTGGTGACTGGTGCCATGCTTCCACCTCTTAAATGCAAAGCAGTGCCTTATACACCCCTGTGAGAGGGATGTTGGTCTTCTAAAAGAAGCATTTCCTCACTACTTTAGGAAGGACTTTAGAGATACAGCGCAGAAACAGGCCCTTCGGCCCAATGAGTCCGTGCCGACCAGCGATCACCCCCGTACACGAACACTATCCTACACACACCGGGGATTGGGCGGCACGGTAGCGCAGCAGTAGAGTTGCTGCTTTACAGCGAATGCAGCGCCGGAGACTCAGGTTCGATCCTGACTACGGGTGCTGCACTGTAAGTAGTTTGTACGTTCTCCCCGTGGCCTGCGTGGGTTTTCTCCGAGATCTTCGGTTTCCTCCCACACTCCAAAGACGTACAGGTATGTAGGTTAATTGGCTGGGTAAATGTAAAAATTGTCCCTAGTGGGTGTAGGATAGTGTTAATGTACGGGGATCGCTGGGCGGCACGGACTTGGAGGGCCGAAAAGGCCTGTTTCCGGCTGTATATATATGATATGACAATTTAATTTTTTTAACTGAAGCCAATTAACCTACAAACCTGCACGTCTTTATAATGTGGGAGGAAACCGGAGCACCCGGAGCAAACCCACGCGGTCACGGGTGGAATGCACGATACGGTACAAGTCGATAGACCTTTATTCATCCCAGGAGGGATATTGATCTGCCAACAGTCATAAAAACACAAAATACATGAAACATGAAGTTAAGGTGTCAAGTGGAAGGGCCTGTAGGATGTGTGAAGATTGGGATGGGGGGGAGGGGAGTACACACAGCACCCTTAGTCAGGATCCAACCCAGGTCTCTGGCGCTGTGAGGCAGCAACTCTACCGCTGTGCCACTGTGCTTGGTTAAGTCCTTCCTAGCCTTGCACTAAAGTGGTTATTGATGAAGCGAGTTACACTACGTCATTAGACCATCTTTTTTGCAATTGATTTAAGATGATGCGCAAAATCGTCCTCATTTACACATTCACAACAATGGGAAAAAGACTTCCAGGTTACATTTGTGGTAAAGTAGATGGATCTTTTTTAATTTGATTAATGGTTCCTGGTTTTGCAAATAATTCCTGTGCATTTAAACCTAAAGTAAATAGATTCCCTTTAAAAGTGCAGCCAACAGAGTAATTCGTAGGAAGGAACTACAGATGAAGATAGACACAAAATGCTGGAACAACTCAGCAATGACAGGCAGCATCTCTGGATAGAAGGAATCAGGTCGAGACCCTTCCTTTGTCCCGTCACCCATTCCTTCTCTCCAGAGATGCTGCCTGCCTCGCTGAGTTACTTCAGCATTTTGTGTCGAAGACAGTCATTAATCTAGCCGCTGATTCTAGGAAGGGCACCTTGCACGGGATCGAGGAATAATATGTTAACCTTCAATTAAAACATGTTTCACGATTCACCCGGTTGTTTTGCAACTGAACTCTATCATGTTTGTACATTACTTACAATCGTCATTTTTGCAGTTACAATATGTACCAGAAGTAAGTCCTCACCATCGCCAGCTGTTGTTTGTACATGAGCAAGCCTGCTGAAATAATACCACGTATACAGACGGATACAGCTTACCAATTATTAAATATCTACTACTCACTTTGGGCGGCACGGTGGCGCAGCGGTAGAGTTGCTGCCTTACAGCACTTGCAGCGCCAGAGACCCGGGTTCGATCCCGACTACGGGTGCCGCATGGGTTTTCCCCGAGATTTTCGGCTTCCTCCCATATTATAAAAGGTTTATAGGTTAATTGGCTTGGTATAAGTGTAAATTGTCCCTAGTATGTGTAGGATAGTGTTAATGTGCGGGGATCGCTGGTCGGTGCGGACTCGGTGGGCCGAAGGGCCTGTTTCCGCGTGTATCTCTAAACTAAACCAAAAATCGCGTTCAATTTTGGTCACCTTGCCATAGGAAAGGTGCCATTAAGCTGGAAAGAACACAGAGACGATTTACAAGGATGTTGCTAAGATTCAAGGAGCCTGAGCTATAAGGAGTGATTGGGTAGAATCGGAATTTATACCTTGAAGCACAGGAGGCTGAGAGGTGATCTTATAGTGTTGTATAAAATCAGGAGGGGAATAGACAGGACCAATACACAGAATCTTTTTTCCCCACTGTAGGGGAATCAAAAACTAGAGGACATGGATTTAAGGTGAGAGGGGAAAGATTTAATGGGAACTTGAGGGGCAAACGCTTTATGCAAAGGGTGGAACAAGCTGCCTTACACAAAATGCTGGAGTAACTCAGTGGGTCAGGCAGCATCTCTGGAGAGCAGGAATAGGTGATGTTTTGGGTCGAGACCCTTCTTCAGACTGAGGGTCAGGGAGGAGGACACTAGAGGTATGGAGAGCCTACATCGATGACTCGGAAAAGCGGAGCCCACAATGGTCTATTGTTGGCAAAGGACATCCATTATTGCCAGAGGAAGTAATTGAGGTGGTGCAATTACAACATTTAAAAGGCATTTGGAAAGTAGGTGGATGGGAAAGGCTTAGAGGGATACAGGCTAGTTGTGGGCAATTGGGATTATGTTGGACAGGCTAGTCATGGCCAATTGTATTACCCTGAGAATTATCTTAGACAATAGACAATAGGTGCAGGAGTAGGCCATTCGGCCCTTCGAGCCAGCACCACCATTCAATGTGATCATGGCTGATCATTCTCAATCAGTACCCCGTTCCTGCCTTCTCCCCATACCCCCCGACTCCGCTATCCTTAAGAGCTCTATCTAGTTCTCTCTTGAATGCATTCAGAGAATAGACAATAGACAATCTTGCAAGAAGTATCTTGGTCGGCATGGATGAGTTGGGCTGAAGGGCTTGTTTCCGTGCTGCATGAACCTTCAACCCAAGTGCTTTTATAATAGCTACTGATTAATTATTACTGACTGCAATTCTACAAGCATTGCTCTATAAATTTTGCTTTATTACAAAGGTGGTTGAACTGATATTGCAGTTAGTCCATGGAGATGCTGCATTAAATAATGTAACAACTAATGTACCATCCAAAGCGGATGAGGAAGATTGATACTCTGAGAGCATTAGATAAGGAATTTTTAGCTGTTGTGGAGAAAGTGAAAATAACAGTCCATGAATGAGCAGTCACGATATCTTCTTTCTGCTATGAACGATAATATTCAAAATGCAGTGTGTCAAATCAACCCGAAACATCTAAAAGAGTCAAAGGAACGGCTCCTGTTTTTTAAGTGCTTTTTGTGGCATTAAATTGAAATTGACTTTAGACTTTAGAGATATGACGTGGAAACAGGCCCTTCGGCCCACCAAGTCCATGCCGACTGGCAATCCCCACATGCTAGCACTATCCCACACACTAAGGACAATTTACAAATTTACCAAAGCCCACTAACCTACAAACCTGTGTGGTCTTTGGATTGTGGGAGGAAACCAGAGATTCCAGAGAAAACCCACGCGGTCACAGGGAGAACATACAAACTCCGTAGACAATAGACAATAGGTACAGGAGGAGGCCATTCGGCCCTTCGAGCCAGCACCGCCATTCAATGTGATCATGGCTGATCATTCTCAATCAGTACCCCGTTCCTGCCTTCTCCCCATACCCCGTCGACAGTACCCGTCGTCAGGATCGAACCGGGGTCTCTGGCGCTGTGAGGCAGCAACTCTACCGCTGTGCCACCGTGCCCCCCCCCCCCCTCGTATTTGAACCATACTTTTTATTGAAGTATTGTTTGGTGTGTGTGGTGCAAGCAGAGGTGTGAAAAGGAGATATCTGTTTGATTTGTGTATGTTGCAGACAGAACAGTTCTACATTGTGGTCACAGGAGATAGCAGGAATAGAAAACTACCGTGACCCTTGCTTCATCATTGAAACATAGAAACATAGACAATAGGTGCAGGAGTAGGTCATTCGGCCCTTCGAGCCAGCACCGCCATTCATTGTGATCATGGCTGATCATCCACAATCTGTAACCTATGCCTGCCTCCTCCCTTCGAGCCAGCAAAACCATTCAATATGATCATGGCTAATCATCCAAAATCAGTACCCCCTTCTTATTTTCTCCTCATATCACTTGATCCCGTTAGCCCGAAGAGATATATCTAACTCTCTCTTGAATACATCCAGTGAATTGGCCTCCACTGACTTCTGTGGCAGAGAAT
Organism: Rhinoraja longicauda; assembly: GCF_053455715.1. Lineage (NCBI taxonomy): Eukaryota > Metazoa > Chordata > Chondrichthyes > Rajiformes > Arhynchobatidae > Rhinoraja > Rhinoraja longicauda. The sequence goes on along the minus strand of NC_135966.1, from coordinate 7,987,723 downwards.
TCCACAGATTCATAACTCTCTGCGTGAAAAAGCTTTTCCTCATCTCAGTCCTAAATGGTCTACCCCTTATTCTTAAACTGTGACCTCTGGTTCTGGACTCGCCCAACATCGGGAATATTTATCCTGCATCTAGCCTGTCCAATCCCTTAAGAATTTTACATGTTTCTATAAGATCTTATAGATGTTTCTATAAGACATGGGTCAAAAACATAGGGCAAATGGGACTAGCTTAGATGGGATACCTTGGTCAGCATGGATGAGTTGGGTGGAAGGGCCTGTTGACTCCAACAGGTATTTTAAATTCTGCAAAGAACTTTAAAGCACATTGAATACTTGTAAAATGGCAGTAACAGTCAGTGATAATTAATCAGTAACAAGCTGCCGCCTTATCACTGGATGTCTTAGACCAACATCAATTGACGGCCTATACACACGATCTGGTATAACGCCACCAGAGATTGGTCGCAGTGCAGCAAGCAGTGGAGAACGCCATCGCCAGACCACAGATGTACGACATCCCCTATTCGGCCTTGAACCCGCAAAGAGTCGGCTAAAGTCCAGGGAAAGCTCCCTCAACGAAGCTGAACCAAATGCAGAAGCTGAAGGTACAAGAGTTGCATTATGGGAAGAGAAATTAGCCAATCTCCCATCAACCACATCCATGTCCACAAGTGCCAAAGAAGACCTTCCTCCTGGGGTCGAATCAAGCTGGGCTGAATGGAAATACCTCAACAGACTGAGAGCTGGTACTGGTCGTTGTAAAGTGACTCTCAAGAAGTGGGGTTATATAGACACTGAAGACATCATCTGCATATGTGGCACTGAACCGCAAACTATGGAGCACCTATTGAGATATCCTCTATTGGAGCATGAATGCAACGCTGAGGACTTTGCAGAGAACAATGATATTGCAAGAGTTATGTACAGTTTTGGCTAAAACACAATATCTAGCATATGTTGACATGATAAGAAGAAGTAACTATTATAAAAGCAGTTTGGTCGAAGGGCCTGTAGGGCTCTATGACTCTAAATGCGGATAAAGTCCAACTTTAATTCACAAAATAAAAATGGTGCATGATATTATAATATTAGAAAAGCACTCAAAGGGTGTCAGAGGTAATGGGGAGAAGGTAAGGAGAATAGGGTTAGGAAGGAGAGATAGGTCAGCCATGATTGAATGGCGGAGTAGACAATGGGCCGAATGGCCTACTTCTACTATCACCTATGACCTTATGACCTGATGTCAGATAACATAGTGGAATAACATAGACCCTAGTGTGAACAGGTGATCAACGGCCAGCATGGACTCGGTGGGCCTAATGGCCTGTTTCCATACTGTGTCTCTAAACTGTAAACTGTAAACTCAATTTGTCCTGTCAGTTCGGAAACCTTCGCCAGTACGCACCTGGTCGGACAAGGCTATCAATGTTCACCTGGTCGGATAATGCTATCAATGTTCACCTGGTCGGACAATGTTATCAATGTTCACCTGGTCGGACAATGCTATCAATGTTCACCTGGTCGGACAATGTTATCAATGTTCACCTGGTCGGACAATGTTATCAATGTTCACCTGGTCGGACGATGTTATCAATGTTCACCTGGTTGGACAATGCTATCAATGTTCACTTGCTCTTCACTTGCCATTTTGGAGCCAAAGGGCCAGCCCTTGTCTCGCAAAGAATAATTGATTGAATGAAACATACAGCATGGAAGCAGGCCCACTGAGTCCGTGCTGGCCATCCATTTCCCATTCACACCAGTTCTATGTTGCCCATCTTTCTCGTCTACCCACTAGTCATTAGCGGCAATTTGCAGAAGCCAATTAAACTTGCACCGAAGATTGACACAAAAAATGCCGGAGTAACTCAACGGGTCAGGCAGCATCTCCGGAGAAAAGGGATAGGCAACGTTTTGGGTCACGACCCTTCCTCAGGCTGAGTGTTGGGGAGAGGGAAACTCGAGATAGGAAAATGATCCATTGTTGGCTGTGGAAGAGGTGGCAATGAAGGGATACGAACAGTGGAACTGGCAGGATGTCCAGGGAGTGGGGGATGGATGGAAAGAGAGGGGAAAGCATGGGTTACTTGAAATGAGAGAAATCAATATTCATACCTTTGGGTTGTAAGCTGCCATAAGCAAAACATGAGGAACTTGTACTTACTGGGATGGGAGAGGAAACTGGAGCACCCGGAGGGATCCCACGGGGTCAGAGGGAGAACGTGCAAACTCCACACGGCCACACAGATAATATCTCAAGACGAACATTTTACAACACTCATCTACCCATCCAATTGTTAATGTTTCATTAAATAAATAATGTAGAATGCCTTGCTTTATAAATTAGCTTTATAACAATAATGGTTGAAGTCATATCGCATTTAGTCAATAGAGCAATTATATTAAATAATGTAGACTGCACTCCCGATCCCAGATGGCACATAACAAATAACACCGCACCACTTCAAGGACGTTTGCAATCAATGGACACAATAGCTTTTAAAAATGCCTTCGGCTTTTATTTGCAGTTCATGTTTTTATGAATGGCTGAGCTCAATTTTGATCATTTAAAGAGTATCCCACTACTTGTGGAAAGGGTGCAGGGTAGGTATACGAGGATGTTGCCGGGACTCAAGGGAGAGATTGAGCAGGCTAGGACTTTATTCCTTGGAGCGAAGGAGGATAAGGGGTGATCTTTTGAGGTGGACAAAATCATGAGAGGAATAGATCGGGTAGACGCATAGAGTCTCTTGCCCAGAGTAGGGGAATCGAGAACCAGAGGACATAGATTGAAGGTGAAGGGGAAAAGATTTAATAGGAACCTGAGGGATGAATTTTTCACACAAAGGGTGGTGGGTGTATGGAACAAGATGCCGAAGGAAGTAGTTGAGGCAGGGACTATCGCAACATTTAAGAAACATTTAGACAGGTACATGGATAGGACAGGTTTAGAGATAGGATAGGTTTAGAGTTTAGATAGGTTCACAGCCTCAGAATAAAAGGATGTACTTTTAGAAAGGAGATGTGAAGGATTTCCTTTAGTGAGGGAATGGTGAATCTGTGGAATTTGTTGCCACAGACAGCTGTATAAGCCAAGTAAAAGGATATTTTTAAGGCGGAGATTGACAGATTCTTGATTAGTACAAAAGTTGATGGGTGTATGGAACAAGCTGCCGGAAGAGGTTGTTGAGGCAGGGATTATTGCAACATTTAAGACAAAAATTAGACAGGTAGGTGGATAGGACAGGTTTAGAGGGATATGGGTCAAATGCAGGCAGGTGGGACTTGTGAAGATGGGACATGTTGGTCGGTGTGGGCAAGTTGGATTGAAGGGCCTGTTTCCACACTGTATGATACTCTATGCATTCTTCTGAGGGTCTCACTGGTAAATTAGAATCGGGACACATTGGAAGCCAGCGGTCCAGAGGCTAGAGGGGATGTATAATTCCAGCGTAGGGAATTCACGGGGGAAATACCGAAGCTCACCTTTAAAATCGGAAAAGGATTGTGATTGAAAGACACAGCTTGAACCAGGCCCTTCAGCCCACCAAGTTCATGCCGACCATCAATCACCCACTCACACTAGTTCTATGCTCTCCTACTTTCTCATCCACTCCCTGCACACAAGAGGGAATTTACAGAGTCAAATCAACTTTAAATTAATTTTTTTAATACAGCTATTAGTAAACTGGAAGTAAATCCAGTTTATTCCTTGTTACAGTGAAGCTTGGTTTTTAAGTAACCCATACAAGATGTTATAAGTTCAAAACTCTCAAGTACTTACCGATTTGTCAGTGATTTCAGCGAAAATTAGGACGCCGGAGAAGCATTGACAGCGTGGGAATTTTGCGATGTTTCCTAAGACGCTGTAATCTCGACCTGACTCGGCATTGTCGTGGTCATTGTCGTCGGGTAAAAGAAAAGTTCGGCGATCTGCTACGACTTTGACAGTCGCCGGCAGTCGCCTTAAAATCGCCTAAAGTGGGACAGGACCTTTAGTGTGCGGGGATCGCTGGTCGTGCGGACTCGGTGGGCCGAAAGACTTTGTTTCCGCGCTGTATCTCTAAACTAAACCAAACTAAAGATGGAGTCTCTGGCGCTGTGAGGCAGCAGCTCTATCTATCATGGCATTCAACAGAAACTACGTTAGAATTACATGTAAAGGAATGTTTGAATATGACGAAGAATAAACAAAATAATCATGATAGACCGTGAGTGACACAAGACTCAAGTCTGCAATGGCATTGTGTAGCTGGTCTAGCACTTGGGACCATTTAAGCCTTTAACTTTACCTTGTAATATAATCCCTGGTGTATTAAACAAACAGGATAAATTAAACGCTCCTTGTTTATTACCTGATAGTGAGAATCCATGCTATTAGCTGATATAGTCAATTAGAGATATTATATTTTGTTGTAGTAGAGATGGTTTCTTTTGTTGTTTTAGCTTATATAAAATGAATGCTTATTTTAGTGGAAAGCGGTAAGATGGATGCTTGTGACAGAAATGTTATCCTTGGGAACAGAATGTGTTTGTCCCTTTACGAATGATAAGGAGTGTACAGAAGAGATGGGGCTATTGTCCTCTCCCACTACTCTGTCTGACTGCGAGTGCTGTGTATTGAAACAGTAAAGCAAGGTCATGTAGCTACGAGATTGCTCGTCTATAGAGATAAGAAAGTTTCTTTCTTGGTAACAACTCCTTATTTGGGTGCGTGTGAAAGTAGGAAAAGTTTTGAATCCACTCTAGGTAAATAGAAACATAGAAACATAGAAAATAGGTGCAGGAGTAGGCCATTCGGCCCTTCGAGCCTGCACCGCCATTCAATATGATCATGGCTGATCATTCAGCTCAGTAGCCTGTACCTGCCTTCTCTCCATACCCCCTGATCCCTCTAGCAAAAAGGGCCACATCTAACTCCCTCTTAAATATAGCCAATGAACTGGCCTCAACTACCTTCTGTGGCAGAGAATTCCACAGACTCACCACTCTCTGTGTGAAGAAATGTTTTCTCATCTCGGTCCTAAAAGACTTCCCCCTTATCCTTAAGCTGTGACCCCTGGTTCTGGACTCCCCCAACATCGGGAACAATCTTCCCGCATCTAGCCTCTCCAACCCCTTAAGAATTTTATATGTTTCTATAAGATCCCCCCTCAGTCTTCTAAATTCCAGCGAGTACAAGCCCAGTCTATCTAGACTTTCCTCATATGTAAGTCCCGCCATCCCAGGGATCAATCTGGTGAACCTTCTCTGTACTCCCTCTAAGGCAGTGGTTCCCAACCTGTGGGTCGCGACCCCAAACGGGGTCGCGACACCAATGCCATGGGGTCGTTAAATGATTTTGAGCTGATATGAATCTATCTATCTATATACTATTAAAACTCAGATCTTGTATCTATATATATATATTCCACGATGTCGGTGAACCGTAGCGCCACGATTTTTGTACCGCCTTAATCAGCATGCGGTTCGCTGCTGGAAAATGATTTTTTTATTTAATTCTGTCGCATATTTTTTAAGTTACACAGGTTTTAAAGCAATGCCCCCCCCCTTATTGAGGTTTCGATAGAGGGCGCTGCGGTCCGGCAGTGCTCAGTACGCATGCGCGGAATCTCCTCACTCTGTACTCAGCACGCATGCGCGGCATCCCCACACTCGCACCAGGACGCCGTTAGCGGCGCAAGCCCGCGATCACCGGCTCATAAACATATTTTACATAACGGTGGAAATTTGTGTGTTCGAACAATTTTGAATTGATTTGCAATTAATTAATGTTTGTAGGAGCTTTGGAATTTTTTATGAATAAATAATCTATAATTCAATAATCGCAATATATGGCAGTTTGTTGTACAAAAACCGAATGTATATATAAGATATTTTAAGGGTTGGGGTCGCTTCATGATTGCTTGTTCTAAAATGGGTCGCTATATTTGAAAGGTTGGGAACCACTGCTCTAAGGCAAGAACGTCTTTCCTCAGGTTAGGAGACCAAAACTGCACACAATACTCCAGGTGCGGTCTCACCAAGACCCTGTACAACTGCAGCAGAACCTCCCTGCTCCTAAACTCAAATCCTCTTGCTATGAATGCCAACATACCATTCGCTTTCTTCACATGTGACTTATATTAATGGTTTGGTTTCTGAGCATGTGACCTGTATCAATGATTTTGTCTTCTCTGTAACCATGGGAATTGTATTAGATGTGTAATTGGTCCTTGTATTAGATGTGTAATTGGTCCTTGATTTCTTTTTGTCACACCTCTCTTTTTCTGTATAAAAAGTAAACAATCGTGGAGAAGTTGTTTTTCCCCTCCCCTGAGTTGAGAACTTTTCAGACACTAGTATTGAGTCTGGAGATCCTCTTGGGGAAGAACCCCATGGTGGAATAAATCTGATGTGCTAATCCAGTATCACGTGTGATTATTCAGACTGAAGGTAAAGAACTTGATTTAACAATAGAGTAAAGAATACAACTAAAGTCAGGCTAAATTTAATAATAAGAAATTGAGGATCATCTTGTCAGTCAAACTGTTATGCTCAATAACTTAAAACATGTGGGAATCCAGTTATTTAATGAAGTTGTGATTCTATTACCGTTTCAATTTGAGATATAATGGGCAATAAATTTCCCCAAAATAAGCAGCACAGCAGGGATTATACTTTGGTGCAAGTGCAAAACTACGTAAATATCAATTTATTAAACCAAGGAGATTATAATTATTATTTTAACAAGGCATTTTTATTCAATCTCACTGAATAGGACGCTAAGACTTGTCTATTTATTTTTGAATTGTTGTGTATTGCAAATAGTTATCACACAATCTTTAACCAATTAGTTTATCTTAAGAAGGGCAGCACGGTGGCGCAGAGGCCTGGTTCGATCCTGACTACAAGTGCTGTCTGTACGGAGTTTGTACGTTCTCCCTGTGACAACATGGGTTTTAGACAATAGACAATAGACAATGGACAATAGATAATAGACAATAGGTGCAGGAGGTGGCCATTCGGCCCTTCGAGCCAGCACCGCCATTCGATGTGATCATGGCTGATCATTCACAATCAGTGTTTGCAGCGTCAGAGACCCAGGTTCGATCACGACTACAGGTGATGCGGTCGTGTGGGTTTTCTCCAGGTGCTCCGGTTTCCCCCCACACTCCAAAGACGTGCAGGTATGTAAGTTAATTGGCTTGGTATAATTGTAAATTGTCACTAGTGTGTGCAGGACAGTGCTCGTGTGGGGAGATGGCTGGTCAGCGCGGAGTCGGTGGGCCGAAGGGCCTGGTTCCACACTGTATCTCTAAACTAAACTAAACTATGTGTAAATGTGCAGTTGCACATGTGGCAAATAAAGTCTGAAGAAGGATCTCGACCTGAAACGTCACCCATTCCTTCTCTCCAGAGATGCTGCCTGTCCCGCTGAGTTACTCCAGCATTTTGTGTCTATCTTTAAGCACCATTGAACCATTGATTACGGAGAGTGGCAGACACATGGATTCACTCCCAGAAGCCAAGCCCTGCCTAACCAAGCAGTGAGATGGCTTCACCACACTGTTTAAATGCCTTGGGATGATTATTGATGCTCAGACTGCAAAATAAATGCATGTGCTGTGACTGGGAACAACGAGTTGAGATTATCTGTTCCCAGCTGGGAAACGAAACTCCATAGGCAAGGGATTTAGATTCAGAGCAGCAGTCTCCGAGATAGCAAAATAAAGGTCAAAAGTAATATCTTTTAAAAGGTTAGAATATTGAATGTTCGAAGATTTACAAGACTGACGTCCACAAAATGCTGGAGTAACTCAGCGGTACAGGCAGCATCTCTGGAGAGAAGGAATGGGTGGCGTATCGGGTCGAGACCCTTCTTCATCCTGGTAGAAAGGTCTCGACCTGAAACGTCTAGAAGGGTCTCGACCTGAAACGTCACCCATTCCTTCTCTCCAGAGATGCTGCCTGTCCCGCTGAGTTACTCCAGCATTTTGTGTCTATCTTCGATTTAAACCAGCATCTGCAGTTCCTTCCTAGGCAACTAAGTCCACTGTGTCTAGCTAGCTCTGTAATTGAAGGCCCTTCAAACACACTGAGAAAGTAGAACTGTTCAGCATAGGAACAGACCCTTCGGCCCATCATGCCAGTGCTGAACATGATGACCAATTAGATGTCTGCTGGGGCGTGATCTTTATCAATTCCTTGTACATTTATGCGCCGTGTCTAAATGCCTCAAAAATGCCACCATCATCGCCGTTGCCACCACCAGGCATCAACCATTTACCAAACTTGTCCAACACTTCTCCTTCAAACTTTCCCCATTAAAGCTACACTCTCTAGTATTTGACATTTCCACCTTGAGTTCCACCCAATTTATGCTTCTCATAATTTTGTACACTTCTATCAGGTTTGCGATGGCACCATGGCGCAGCGGTTGAGTTGCTGCCTTACAACGCCAGAGACCCGGGTTCGATCCTGACTACGGGTGCTGTCAGTACGGAGTTTGTACGCTCTCCATGTGACCACGTGGGTTTTCTCCGGGTGCTCCGGTTTCCTCCCACACTCCAATGACGTACAGTGTCTGTAGGTTGGTTGGCTTCTATACAATTGCAAACTGTCCCTAGTATGAAGGATAGTGCTGGTGTACATGGTGATCGTTAGACGGCACGGACTTGGTGGGCTGAAGGGCCTGTTTCCACGCTGTATCTCTAAAGCCTAAAGTCTTCCCTCAGCCTCCTATGCTCCAGAGAAAACAATCCATTTGTCCCAACGGTACGGCACGGTAGCGCAGCGGTAGAGTTGCTGCTTTACAGCGAATGCAGCGCCGGAGACTCAGGTTCGATCCTGACTACGGGTGCTGCACTGTAAGGAGTTTGTACGTTCTCCCCGTGACCTGCGTGGGTTTTCTCCGAGATCTTCGGTTTCCTCCCACACTCCAAAGACGTACAGGTATGTAGGTTAATTGGCTGGGTAAAATGTAAAAATTGTCCCTAGTGGGTGTAGGATAGTGTTAATGTACGGGGATCGCTGGGCGGCACGGACTTGGAGGGCCGAAAAGGCCTGTTTCCGGCTGTATATATATGATATGATATGATAACTCTACCTATAGGCAATACCCTCTAATCCAGGCAGCATCTGGTGAACTTCTTCCGCACCCTGTTCAAAGCCTCCACATCTATCTTGGAATGGTTATTTATTTCACAAAATGCTGGAGTAACTCAGCAGGTCAGGCAGCATCTCAGGAGAGAAGGGATGGAATCTTGGAATGGTGCGTCCAACAATACACACAATACTTCAAACCTGGTCTAACCAAGGTTCTTTAAAGGTGCAACATGACTTCCTGACTCTTATACTCAAGGCCACAACTGGCAAGTATACTGTATGTATACTTTACCACTCTATCTATTTGTGTTGCTGCTTTCAGGGAGCTATGGACTTGGACCCTAAGATCCCTCTGGGTACGTCAATGCTGTTAAGAAACTCGCCATTAACTGTAGACTTTCCCCTTACATTCCATCTCCCATTATGCAACACCTCGCACTTGCTCAGGTTAAACTCCATAAATTCATAAGTGATAGGAGTAGAATTAGGCCATTCGGCCCATCGAGCCTCTTCCGCCATTCATTCATACAATACAATACAATACAATACAATACAATACAATATATCTTTATTGTCATTGTACAGGGGTACAACGAGATTGGGAATGCGCCTCCCATACGATGCAATAAATTAATTAGCTAGTCAGTATTAATTTAAACAACCCAATGAAACAAATTGTAACAGTTTTAAAACAGAATAAAGTGCAAGTAGATCTGTGCTGGTTCACTGTGCGATGTGACCATCCGGCTCAGCAGGACCGGTTCATAGCAGCTATGGCCCTGGGGATGAAGCTGTTCCTGAGTCTGGAGGTGCGGGCGTAGAAGGCCTTGTATCGTCTGCCCGATGGTAGAGGTTCGAACAGACTGTTGCAGGGGTGTGAAGAGTCTTTGTGGAAGCTGGTGGTTTTTCTGAGGCATCGTGTGTTGTAGATGCCCTCCAAGGCTGGTAGCTGTGTTCCGATGGTCCTCTGAGCTCTATGGACTACCCGCTGAAGAGCTTTCCGCTCTGCCTCCGTGCAGCTGAGATACCACACAGGGATGCCATGTGTTAGGATGCTCTTGGTTGATCTATCCCTCTCCCTCCTAACCCCATTCTCCTGCCTTCTGCCCATAACCTTTGTTTCATCCATCTGCCATTACTCCACCAATATCTATAACTGATCCATATCCTGCTGAAACCTTTCACAGCCGTCCTCACTGTTTGTAACTCCATCAATTTTCCTGTCCTATTTTTTCATCGTTCCGCTGGTAGAAATAGGCTCTTGCTCCTTATTATATTTAGGTCCATCATAATTGCATGCTACTTAATTATATTTCTCCCCAGCCTCCTCTGTTCCAAAGAAAACAATCATATCTTATTCAATCTTTGATGACTGCAAGAAACATCCAGTTCTGCCAACATTCTTGCAAATTTATTTTGCATCCTCCTTTGATGCATTTTGATCCATTGTAATCTCTCAGGTTCTGACCATCATCAAGAAATAGTTAAGTGGTGTTGTGTCCAGGTTTACTATACTCCCCTCTCTTATACAACGTGCCACAGTTCATAATTCACAATTGCAAAAAAAGCTGCAAAAGGCTTCACAAGGTGCAACTCTTCAATCCTTCTGTCTGGTTCTGGTTCTGGTTGATTACTGCACAAACACCTCATAAGTGGTTATCTCGCGCAGGTCGGAGTGAGTAGAGTTGTGATTAAATTTTGAAGTGGGGCTTTTTGACCAAGTCGAAGAGATCTAGCTGCTCAATCCCCTTTTTAAATGGCTTAACATCGGGTGCGGCACGTGTGTTGGGTGGTAACATATTCCATTCCCTTATCGTCCTTGGGTAAAGGGAATATTGGTAGCAAAGTTTATTGAAATTCAGCGAGTTGATGATGTATTTTGTCTCGTTTCATGGCGGTTGGTGCTCTGGGTTGGCGGGAGATTTGATGGCGTGATTTTGTGAATCTCTTTGTAAATTGCAATAAGTCTTAGCCTGATTCTGCGGAGCTCGAGGGTATCCCATCCGAGAGAAGTCAGCATATCATTCACGCTTGATTTGCGCTCGTAGTCATTACACACAAAGCGAGCTGGTCGGCCTTGTACTTTCTCCAGGGTGATGTTGATGTTGTTGTTGTTGTTGTTGAAAGGATCCCATACGGCCCCACAATACTCCAATGTGGGCCTGACCAGGGACTTGTAGGCGTTCTCTTTGACGGATGAACTACATGCGTGAACATTTATTTTAAGAAGGCCAAGCATTCTATTTGCTTTGTTAAGACACTTGAGCAATAGGCGTCGCCCAACTTAAATCTTTGCTTAGACAATAGACAATAGACAATAGACAATAGGTGCAGGAGGAGGCCATTCGGCCCTTCGAGCCAGCACCGCCATTCAATGTGATCATGGCTGATCATTCTCATTCGACTCCTAGATATGGGTGATGGTCGACGGCAAGTAATGTATGGCTACCCATGATGTATTCCATTAAACGTGGTTTAGCCTTGTGTGGGACATGCATGGTGTGACATTTGGTTGTATTGAACGACAGCTGCCAGGTTTTTCCCCACTCACAGAGAGCATCCAGATCCTTCTGTAAGGACAAGCTGTCTTCCGGTGTTTTCATCTCCCTATAAATTATGGCATCATCTGCGAAGAGTCGAACTCTGGACGAAACTGCATTTGGACTGTCATTGATATACAGTAGGCAGAGCAATGGACCCATGGCAGTCCCCTATGGCACACCTGATGCCACAGGAGCTTCATCTCTCCCTCCAAGAGAACTCGCTGGTGTCTCCTTGTCAAAAAGATCTCAATCCATTTTAAGAGGTTGCCGTCTATTCCTACTTGGTTGAGCTTGTACAGGGGCCACTTGTGGGGAACCTTATCAAAAGCCTTACTGAAGTCTAACATAATCAGGTCAATCTGACATTTGTTATCGAGTGACCTGGCGAGGTCATCGATGAGACCCACCAGTTGGGTTTCACGTGATCGACCCTGTCTGAAACCATGTTGGTGGTTTGTTAGTACCTTGTGGAAGTCAATATGGTCCATAATATGTCGGTGGATTATATGTTCGAGAATCCTGCACGGTATGGAGGTCTCACACCTTTAACTTTAATCCCTGGCCTTTGTTCCAACCATCTGCCTATCAAAAGCACCCCTCACCTGTGTCCATCCTTTACTTGCCACGCTCTGCCCTGCCTCTCCCGACTCCCTGCTTTCTTCCCCTTCCCCTACCTTCAGTCCGAAGAAGGGTCCCGACCCGAAACATCATCTATGCATGTTCTCCACAGATGCTGCCTGACCCGCTGAGTTTCGTTCTTTTATGAGTCCTTTTACGCCACAGTTCATGTTGGGTAGCTACCCGCATGCCTTTTTAACCACATTATTGACTTTAAATATGTTTGAATGTTCTCGATACCTCCCAGGCTGCAATATATACTCCATTGCTGCACTTCCTCCGATGCATTACCTTGTGTCTTTAATTTAATTTTAGTTTAGTTTCGAAATGCAGCGTGGAAACAGGACCTTCGGCCCACTGTCCAAGATGACTAACGATCACCTGCACACTAGTTCTGCCTCATCCCACTTTCACATCCTACACGCGAGAGGCGATTTACAGAAGCCAATTATCTCACAGGCCTGTACGTCTTTGGAGTGTGGGAGAAAGCTTGAGCACCTGTATAAGACCCGTGCAGTCACAGGGAGAACGTACAGACTCCACACAGACAGCACAGCGCCCGTAGTCAGGATCGAGCCCGGTTCTCTGCCACCGTGAGGCAGCAACTCTACAGCTGTGCCACCGTGCCGCCATGATTCTGGACTAAATGTCATTTACCACTCTCCTACACAATGTGCCCATCCATTGACACCCTCTGGGGCTATCAAATAATGGTCAGGAAAAAGACTAACATTCACAAACATGGTGCTACCTTCCAGTGAAGCATATATCCCAGCTTTATCACAGGAGAGATTACACAATCAACGGAGAATCACCTCTCTGCTGGTCGCAACAACAGTGGTGATTTCCAGTTGATAAGCCAATGTTGCTGCTTTCTATTAGTATGGATGTGGGGGGTTATGGGGAGAAGGCAGAAGATTGGTGTTGAGAGGGAAAGATAGATCAGCTAAGATTGAATTGTGGAGTAGTCTTGATGGGCCGAATGGCCCGATGCTGCTCCTATCACTTATATGAACTCATGAACTGGACTACTGCCCGAGGGATGTAGGGGACACCATTCACCTTCACTATGCAAGGAGAAAGCATGCAGCAGGCTCCAGAGAAGTAGAGTTGAAGGTAGCAGAAGCCGGCCATGGGAACAGAAGGCTGTGCCAAGTCAATGGATATTTTTAAGGCGGAGATTGATAGATTCTTGATTAGTACGGGTGTCAGGGGTTATGGGGAGAAGGCAGGAGAATGGGGTTAGGAGGGAGAGATAGATCAACCATGATTGAATGGGGGAGTGGACTTGACGGGCCGAATGGCCTAATTCGGCTCCTATCACTTGTAATGTAAAACTCTGCCAAGTTCTCCTCTGCCACATCGCTCTGTTCCATAGCGACGTGCTTGTTAGCAGGACTTGGTTTTACTGACCTCAGGGATATCTTTGCAACTATTATAAAATGCACTAATCTAGTTTTGACAACATGTATCACCCAAGTGTACGCTGCACGATGGCATGCTGATTGTTGAGTGGCAGGTTGCTGCTTTCTGAAGACTCAAACCTGCGAGCCATCTGCTGCTGAACTTGACATCTTTTCAGCGAGGGAGCCTGTTTATCTTTTTAAGCAGAGAAGCTTTTATTTCCTGTAACTTTTAAAGCAGACATGGCTGTTTTTGTTTCTGGATCTGATAGCTTGAGCCCGTAAACAATCCCGCAGAGTGTTCCAGTAAAAAAAAAAAAACAGCCGATAATTCATTCAGCCTACTCTCTGCGCGACAGGTGGGTCTTAATAAAGTCGTAATGTGGTCGTAAACATTTACTTCTGCTTCCTTGCGCGTTCATGCAGGGAAACAAAATCTGCTCAAAGTGTTGTAGTCATAGTGTGGTGCAGTACAGAAACAGGCCCTTCAGACCAACTTGTTCATACCTACCAAGATGCCCCATCTAAGATGGTTCCACAACATCTCTTAAAAGAACACACCTGTAGAAATATCCCTGCTCCACCAGAGAAATTCACCTTTCCAATTTAAGGGCGCAGAGGTAGAGTTGCTGCCTTACCGCACCAGAGACCCGGATTCAATCCTGACTACGGGTGCTGTTTGTACGGAGTTTGTACGTTCTCCCCGTGACCGCGTGGGTTTTCTCCGGGTGCTCCGGTTTCCTACCACACTCCAAAGACGCGCAGGTTTGTAGGTTAATCGGCTTCTGTAAATTGTCCCTAGAGTGCAGGAACTAGTGTATGGATGATGGTCAGCATGAACTCGGTGGGCCGAAGGGCCTGTTTCAATGCTGTATCTCTAAACTAAACGAAGTAATTCTATTTTGGAGGAAGAAGGATCACGTGACGTGCAGTTTAGTCCATCTACGTGTAGGTCACTTATTTTTATACCCAATCTAATGATTGTGGAATTTGTATTGAAGAAGTGAAACACTTTCACAATAGATCACTTGGTCAGGGCAGAAAATAACCGTGGTGGTTATAGTCCAGAGTTGTTCTGTGCTGAATTGGTTCATCTTAGTACACATGGAAGTTGTGATAAATTTGCATGGGGGGACCGCCAAGAGGAGGGGGAAGAACAATGGAGGACCCGGCTTGGGAGGACCACAGTGAGGGAGGGGGGTGGGGGGGGGGAGAAAAATGGAGGACCCGGCTTGGGAGGGCCACAGTGAGGGAGGGGGGTGGGAGGGGGGTGGGGGGGGGGAGAACAAAGGTGGACCTGTTGCGGGATACTTTGTGACTTTGTAAGCGCCCTTTAGGTGGCGACTATTTGCATACCTTGGGTATGCAAGCAAAGAATATCACTGTGACTTCTCACATGTGACAATGAAGTATTCATCGTTCATTCATTCATTCATTCATTCATTCATTCATTCAAATTTATTGGATTTTATTCGGCCCGTTTTCAACTTTGGGCCTCAGATCCTTCCAATTATTGGGTTATTATTATTAAAGATGTGCAGGTTTGCAGGTTAACTGGCTTCTGTAAGTTTGTTGCCATTTGCTGACAGTGAAATTATTTTATCTTTCTCAACTGGATCAATCATAAGGACACACAAGGATCAGCAGATTTAGATTTAGAGATACAGCGCGGAAACAGGCCCTTCGGCCCACCGAGTCCGCGCCGCCCAGCGATCCCCGCACGTTAACACTATCGTACACACACTAGCGACAATTTTTACATTTACCCAGTCAATTAACCTACGTACCTGTACGTCTTTGGAGTGTGGGAGGAAACCGACGATCTCGGAGAAAACCCACGCAGGTCACGGGGAGAACGTACAAACTCCGTACAGTCGGCGCCCGTAGTCAGGATCGAACCTGAGTCTCCGGCGCTGCATTCGCTGTAAGGCAGCAACTCTACCGCTGCGCCACCGTGCGCACCGCAGAATCTTGACCAAAAGACAAAGTACTGGAGGAACTCAACAGGTCAGCATCTGTGGAGGGAGTCGACGGATGATGTTGGGACAAGAATGGACGATTTTCCATCCTCAGAAAATCTCAACGGATGCCCAGTTATGGGACTGATGTTGATAGATTTTGAGCACCAATGGATTTAAGGAAATGGAGATTGGACATAAAGTTGACCAGGTCAATAATCATCAATGATCTTATTGAAGAGTTAAGCCAGGGACTGTAAGGACTATCCCTAATTATTTATAATCAAGAGGCATTTCACCATTATACAGGAGCAAAATCCATTTATGATTGACACCAAACACAAAGCGCTGGAGGAACTCAACGGGTCAGGCAGCATCTTAGAAACATGAAAAATAGGTGCAGGAGTTGGCCATTCGGCCCTTCGAGCCAGCACCGCCATTCAATATGATCATGGCTGATCAACCAAAATCAGTACCCCGTTCCTGCTTTTTCGCCATGATTCCGTGAGCCCTAAGAGCTAAATCTAAATCTGTCTTGAAAACATCCAATGAATTGGCCTTATCATATCATATCATATCATATATCTACAGCCGGAAACAGGCCTTTTCGGCCCTCCAAGTCCGTGCCGCCCAGTGATCCCCGTACATTAACACTATCCTACACCCACTAGGGACAATTTTTACATTTACCCAGCCAATTAACCTACATACCTGTACGTCTTTGGAGTGTGGGAGGAAACCGAAGATCTCGGAGAAAACCCACGCAGGTCACGGGGAGAACGTACAAACTCCTTACAGTGCAGCGCCCGTAGTCAGGATCGAACCTGTGTTTCCGGCGCTGCATTCGCTGTAAAGCAGCAACTCTACCGCTGCGCTACCGTGCCGCCCATTGCCCGTGCCGCCCATTGGCCTTCATTGCCTTCTGTGGCAGAGAATTCCATGGATTCACAACTCTCTGGGTGAAAAAGTTTTTCCTCATCTCAGTCCTAAATGTCCTTTTAGGGGTAAAAAAACCTAAGTTTTAGGGGGAATGAACATTTCAGGTCGAGATCTTTCTTCAGGTTGATGTCTTCAGGTCAGTCTGTAGAGGGGTCCCAACCAAATGTAGGTGTAGTAAAACCCTAATAGTGCAAAATCCTCAGCACTAGGCTGGCAATGAACTGGCAAATGTTTCAGACAATTGGACATTAGTGTTGATCGTGGCCCAGAGCACCTTTACTGAGCCACAGTGAATTTAAAGAGAGCACAGGAAACTTGAGTTTGAGTTTGAGTTTAGTTTACTGTCATGTATAGAGTGAAAAGCTTTTGTTGCGTGCTAACCAGCCAGCGGAAAGACTATACATGATTACAACGGAGCCATCCACAGTGTACAGATACACGATAAAGGGAATAGCGTGAATAACGTTTAGTGCAAGATAAACTCCAGTAAAGTCCGATCAAAGATAATCCGAGGGTCTCCAATGAGGTAGATAGTAGTTCAGGACTGTTCTCTACGCCCGCACCTCCAGACTCAGGAACAGCTTCATCCCCAGGGCCATAGCTGCTATGAACCGGTCCTGCTGAGCCGGATGGTCACATTGCACAGTGATCCGGCACAGATCTACATTGCACTTTATTCTGTCTTAAAACTGTTACAATTTGTTTCGTTGGGTTGTTGTTGTTTAAATTAATTAAATTAGTGCATCGTATGGGAGGCGCATTCCCAATCTCGTTGTACCCCCTGTACAATGACAATAAAGATATATTGTATTGTATTGTAGTGGTCATTAGGAAAGATAGCCCGACTTAGCCCGATTATCTTAAAGTGAGCGTCAGGAAGTCCACGCGGACAGCATCAAAGGGCAGGACTGAACCTCGGTCTCTGAAGCTTCGAGACAACAACGGCACGAGTGAAAGGAAAACACCTTCAGAAAGGCTTCAGTTAATTTTTTTTCAGCTGGCCTGCTGAGAAAAAGCATAAAAAATCTGGAGAGGCGCTGATGGGGAATTCATTAAACATGCTGCCTAACATCACAACATTATCAGCATGAGAACCAATCTGTCCCGGGGCCTAAGTTAATGTTATAAACAAACAGAATATCCCTCGCATCTACTCCCAATGCCGCAGCAACAAGCAGAGATGTTTATGCACAGTGTCATGGCCTAGGGGAATGATATGTCATGTGTGATGGCCATTGAACAGTTGCTTAATGTGATAAAATTATACAGCGATCATTTCAAACATAACTATCTGAAAGAGCGATAACAAAACAAAGCTGACAGGAAAGATACTTCGCATAGTTGTCATTGAGTTTGTTGCTTGCCTGTTTTTTCAAAGTCAAGAGTTGTGTTAGCACTTCATATTTCGCTTGGGCGGCTTACAACCCCAGCACTTTGTCGTGTTCTATGCAAGATTCCAGCATCTGGAGTTCGTTGTGTCTCTTCTGGACTCTATTATCACCTCAGGAGTGGGGTGGTAGATTAGCTAGAGGTCTTGCTACTGATCATTCCTTGTGCAATGTATTTACTATATTGCTACTAAACTATAGCAACATTTAAGAGACGTTTGGACAGGTGTATGGATGGGATAGGTTTAGAGGGATATGGGCCAAACAGGGGCAAGTGGGACTACTGTAGATGGGATCAACTTGGTCGGCATGGGAGAGTTGGGCCGAAGGGCCTGTTTCCATGCTCTATGACAACGATTATTTGCAAGTGGATCACAGGTGAAAATAGGTAGTGTAAGAAAATAACTGCAGATGCTGGTACAAATCGAAGGTATTTATTCACAAAATGCTGGAGTAACTCAGCAGGTCAGGCAGCATCTCAGGAGAGAAGGAATGGGTGACGTTTCGGGTCGAGACCCTTCTTCAGACAGGGTGTGAATCAATGCTGTGAAACCTTGAGGACCAGTGGATAAAATGATCCCTCTCTTTCAAAGCCTTACATGATCAGGCACGGTGGCGCAGCGGTAGATTTGCTGCCTTACAGCGCCAGAGAGCCGGGTTCGATCCCGACTGCGGGTGCTGTCTGTACGGAGTTTGCACGTTCTCCCCGTGACCTGCGTGGATTTTCGCCGGTTGCTCCGGTTTCCTCCCACACTCCAAAGACATACAGGTTTGTAGGTTAATTGGCTTGGTATAATTGTAAATTGTCCCGAGTGTGTGCAGGATAGTGTTCGTGTGCAGGGATCGCAGGTTGGCGTGGACTCGGCGGGCCGAAGGGCCTGTTTCTGCGCTGTATCACGAAACTAACTAAACTAAAATGAGCAAGGAAAGGAATGGAAATAGTGCAGCGCGAGAGGTTGTGCAGGCATTGCTAAATTTGTAGAGAAAGTAAGATCGTGAATCAATGAGATTTAATTAACACGAGAATGCACTCTAATCGTTAAAATACAGAGGCTGGAAGACACGGTCAATAAAACATCAGTATTAAATAGGCCAAAGATCCTTTCCTTGATTGCTGATGATCCGATGAAAAATTGCACCACAAGGTTAAAAATCAGAAATTAGTTTGTTGGCACTGATTTTCAGGTTATAATTGGCTCGAAAATGGATTTCATCAAGGCACAAGAGACTTCAGATGGTGCAAACTGGAGAATAAAAATACCGGAGGAAGTGAGGGCAAGATGATGGCGCAGCGGTAGAGTTGCTGCCTCACAGCGCCAGAGACCCTGGTCCCTGACTCTGACTGCGGGGGCTGTCTGTATGGAGTTGGTACATTCCCCCGTGACCTGCGTGGGTTTTCTCCAGGTGCTTTGGTTCTCCCCACATTCCAAAGCCGTATAGATTTGTAGGTTAATTGTCTTCAGTAAAACTGTAAACTTATCCTTAGTGTGTAAGATAGTGCCAGTGTGCGGGGAACATTGGACCCGTTGGCACGGTGGCACGGTCGTTGTCACGGACCCGGTGGGCCAAAGGGCATGTTTCCGTGCCATATCTCTAAACGAAACTAAACTCAGGGGATCAGGCAGCATCTATGGTGGAAAATGGCCATTCAAAGTATATTTTATCCTCTTTCGCCACCAAATACGGCTGTGCATTACAGCAATCTAGATGTCTGCAAAAGCATTGTGAAATTGGCCAGGAATGCATTAGAAACAGCGCCTATGGTACGGTAGAGAGATACAAAGTGCTGGAGGAACTCAACGAGTCAGGCAACACCTTAGTTTTAATTTAGAGATACAGCGTGGAAACAGGCTCTTCGGCCCAGCAAGTCCGTGCCAACCAGCGATCCCCGCACACAAACACCACCCTACACACACGAGGGACAATTTTACATTTATACAGCGCCAATTAACCTACAAACCCGCACGTCTTTGGAGTGTGGGAGGAAACTGAACATCTCGGGGAAAACCCACGAGGTCACGGGATGAACGTAAAAAACTCCATACAGGCAGCACCCGTAGAAAGACATTCTTGCCTTAGAGGGAGTACAGGGAAGGTTCACCAGATTGATCCCTGGGATGGCAGGACTTTCATATGAAGAAAGACTGGATAGACTAGGCTTATACTCGCTGGAATTTAGAAGACTGAGGGGGGATCTTATAGAAACATATTAAATTATTAAGGGGTTAGAGAGGCTAGATGCGGGAAGATTGTTCCCGATGTTGGGGAAGTCCAGAACCAGGGGTCACAGCTTAAGGATAAGGGGGAAGTCTTTTAGGACCGAGAGGAGAAAACATTTCTTCACACAGAGAGTGGTGAGTCTGTGGAATTCTCTGCCACAGAAGGTAGTTGAGGCCAGTTCATTGGCTATATTTAAGAGGGAGTTAGATGTGGCCCTTGTGGCTAAAGGGATCAGGGGGTATGGAGAGAAGGCAGGTACAGGTTACTGAGCTGGATGATCAGCCATGATCATATTGAATGGCGGTGCAGGCTCGAAGGGCCGAATGGCCTACTCCTGCACGTATTTTCTATGTTTCTATGTAGTCGGGATCGAACCCGGGTCATTGGCGCTGCAGGGGAGCAACTCTGCCGCTACGCCACCCAAGAATGTCGCCCAAGAATCTGAGGATTTTCACAAGTTATAACTGCAGGTTATCTATCAGCTTTCCTTCATACTTCGAGGTAATAATTTCCTGTGGTAGGCTTGTGCTGACAGAGGCCGTTCTGTCAGTGAGTGGCTGTGAAGGAAAACGCGGGCAGCAGATGGTATCCTTCATTACTATTCCTCACTGCGCAGGTACTGAATGTATTCATGTGGGGCCGGCCTGTGTTAACCTCGTTCTTATCTTGTTTCACCAGGACTGCAAACCAAAGCCTTAAATTATCAGTGACAGGTTCAGGAGGCCACTCTAACATGTCGATGCTCCAGCCTACACGGAAGCCAAGGGCTGTATTCAGATTTCCTCCCTATCTCATCTTCTGTATCGATTTTTGTTTATTAGGATTGATCTTTCACCTGGTCTAATGGCAGAGGAGCAGGAAATCCCAAGACTTTTTCAATTTTTTGCCTCTTGTCGTTGCTAGACTCCTGTTTTCCTTAACACTTTTGCAAAGTGCTTCACACCTGAAAATGACCTTGCAATTATAGACCTGCTTCTTACTTGAGTGGTGAAGGTAAAAGGGAATGGAGAAAAAAATCATGGAAAATGTAACTCATTTTCATTAGTTTCCAGGCAGCAAGGGATTACCAGTGAATTATATTTTAATCAAGTAGGCATTTCGGGATTATATTTCAGAAAAATGTAATGGTTATTAAGGCATAAATCCAAAATTTGTACATTGGGCATCCAAGAGTCTCAGATAACTTCTTAATTAAAATAATTCCGTGCAACCACACATTTGTTGGCTCTTTTTGCAGAATTTTAACAATTCGGATCACATTCATATAATTCTATCATTCCTGAACATGGGCGGTAGAGTTGCTGCCTTACAGCGCCGGAGACTCAGGTTCGATCCTGACTACGGGTGCTGTACTGTACGGAGTTTGTACGTTCTCCCCGTGACCTGCGTGGGTTTTCTCCGAGATCTTCGGTTTCCTCCCACACTCCAAAGACGTACAGGTATGTAGGTTAATTGGCTGGGCAAATGTAAAAATGATCCCTCGTGGGTGTAGGGTTGTGTTAATGTGCGGGGATCGCTGGGCGGCGCGGACCCGGTGGGCCGAAGGGCCTGTTTCTGCGCTGTATCTCTAAATCTAAAAATCTAAAACAAAAATTGAGAAAAAAGATTTTGAAATCAAGGTACTGTACCAATGCAGACACAAGAATGCAAACTTTTTTCCCCAGAGTAGGGGAAGAGAGAATGAGACGACTTAGATGTAGGGTGAGAGACGAAAGATTTCATACGAACCTGAAGGGCAACTTTTTCACACAGAGGGTGGTGGATATATGGAACAAGCTGGAGGCAGTTGAGCTAGGTACGATAGCAGCATTTAAAAGACACTTGCTCAGGTACATAGAAACATAGAAACATAGAAAATAGGTGCAGGAGTAGGCCATTCGGCCCTTCGAGCCTGCACCGCCATTCAATATGATCATGGCTGATCATCCAACTCAGTATCCCGTACCTGCCTTCTCTCCATACCCCCTGATCCCTTTAGCCACAAGGGCCACATCTAACTCCCTCTTAAATATAGCCAATGAACTGGCCTCAACTACCTTCTGTGGCAGAGAATTCCACAGTTTCACCACTCTCTGTGTGAAAAAAAACTTTCTCATCTCGGTCCTAAAAGACTTCCCCCTTATCCTTAAACTGTGACCCCTTCCATGAATTGGAAAGGTTTACAAATCACAAAAAGGTGATTTGTTAGTCGAATCTGTAGTAAGGAAGGCAAATTCAATGCTAGCATTTATATCAAGAGGACTGGAATACAAAAACAGAGATGTAATGCTGAGGCTCTATAAGGTGCTGGTCAGGCTGCATTTGGGGTACTGTGAGCAAATTTGTGCCCCATATCTGAGGAAGGATGTGCTGGCTCTGGAGAGGGTCCAGGGGAGGTTTACACGAATGATCCCAGGAATGAGTGGGTTAGCATATGATGGGCCTTTGACAGCACTGGGCCTGTACTCGCTGGAGTTTAGAAGGTTGAGGGGGGACCTCATTGAAACTTACAGAATAATGAAAGGCATAGATAGAGTGGATGTGGAAAGGATGTTTCCACTGGTGGGAGAGTCTAGCACCAGAGGTCATAGCCTCAGAATTAAAGGGCACTCTTTTAGAAAGGAGGTGTGGAGGAACTTCTTAGTCAGAGGGTAGTTAATCTGTGGAACTCATTGCCACAGAGGGCTGTGGAGGCTAAGTCAGTGGATATTTTAAGGCAGTGATGGACAAATTCTTGATTAGAGCAGGTGTAGAGAGTTATGGGGAGAAGGCAGGAAAATGGGATTAGGAGGCAGAGGTCAGCCACGATTGAATGGTGGAGTCGACTCGATGGGCCGAATGGACTAATTCTACTCCTATAACTTGTGTGAACGTGTGAACTTGTGGGATATAGGCCAAACACAGTTTAAGAATAAGGGGTAGGCCATTTAGAACGGAGATGAGGAAGAACTTTTTCAGTCAGAGAGTGGTGAAGGTGTGGAATTCTCTGCCTCAGAAGGCAGTGGAAACCAGTTCGTTGGATGCTTTCAAGAGAGAGCTGGATAGAGCTCTTAAGGATAGCGGAGTGAGGGGGTATGGGGAAAAGGCAGGAACGGGGTATTGATTGAGAGTGATCAGCCATGATCGCATTGAATGGCGGTGCTGGCTCGAAGGGCTGAATGGCCTACTCCTGCACCTATTGTCTATTGTCTATTGTCTATTGTCTAAACACGGCAGGTGGAACAAGTGTAAATGAGGCATCTAGACTTGCATGGGCAAGTGGGCCAAAGGGTCTGTTGTTTCCTTGCTGTATGACTTCATGTCTCTATGACTCTAAGAGACTGCAGTTGCTGGATTCTTGAGGGGAAAAAATCAGGCATAGCAGGGACCCAAGCTTGAGCTCATTGCTGGGCCTTTGATTTGAAGAAAGTGTGCAGGATCAAATGAAAAGTTGTTGAGGATGAGGAGAAATTATGCCAGGCAGAGAAGCTTGTTAGTTTCAGAGTTTAGTTTTAGAGACGGTGTGGAAACAGGCCCTTCGGCCCACCAAGTCCGTGGCAGTGCTCAGACTTTTACCCAAAGTAGAGGAGTCAAGAACTTGAGGACATAGATTTAAGTTGAGGGAAGACTTAATAGGAACCTGAGGGGCAACTTTTTTTTCACACAAAGTACGGTAGGTGTATGGAACGAGCTGCCGGAGGAGGTAGTTGAGGCTGGGACTATCGCAACGTTTAAGAAACACTCAGACAGGTACATGGACAGGACAGGTTTAGAGGGATGTGGGCCAAACGCAGGCAGGTGGGACTAGTGTAGATGGGACATGTAGGTCGGTGTGGGCAAGTTGGGCCGAAGGGCCTGTTTCCACATTGTATGACTCTATAAGTCAAGTAAACCACAAGAGTGTATTTTGGTTCACAATGCCAAATGCAATGCCAGTAACTTCATAAATATTAATCTGTGGTAAGGTTTACATTGTTAAGCAGGTACCCGCTGACAATAGGATGCATAAAGCAGATAGATAACACAGATTATTCTTTTAGTTTCAATTAAAATCATGACTGACTTGTGATCGATTTCATGTTTGCAATATCATTGCTGCTGAACAGATGTTGCTGAACACAATTATAAAACTATCGGATTACAAGTACAGAATTTTGAAAATTCTGTGTTGTGTTCGCTGTTTCCCCCTCCGTTAAAAAATATATCTCGAGCACAAAATCATATGGTGATGTTTTAGCGCAGGGAACTGAACGCAGTAGAGTTGGCCTGCTTTATGGTTCCAAACCTTGTCTCACAATCTCATCAGCGTCGCATCGTAGGCTG
The DNA here is from genome assembly GCF_053455715.1 of Rhinoraja longicauda. Taxonomy (NCBI): domain Eukaryota; kingdom Metazoa; phylum Chordata; class Chondrichthyes; order Rajiformes; family Arhynchobatidae; genus Rhinoraja; species Rhinoraja longicauda. Next base: position 7,963,286 of record NC_135966.1, on the reverse strand, counting down.
GGACCTCTGCGTTGAGATTATAGATAAGGCAGCACCTCCTTCCACACTGAGTCAGGAGATGCAGAAATAACAGGCTTGAATCCTCATGTGTTCCTGGATATCTCAGATATATCATTTATTTCAAGAGGGCTTGTATACAAAAACAGGAATGTAATGTTGAGGCTCTTTAAGTCGCTGGTAAGGCCGCAATTGGAATATTGTAAGCAATTTTGGACACCATATCTAAGGAAGGATGTGTTGGCTCTGGAGAGGGTCCAGAGGAGGCTTACAAGAATGATCCTAGGTTAACCTACGATGAGCGTTTGTCGGCACTGGGCCTGTACTCGCTGGAATTTAGAAGAATGAGGGGGGACCTCATTGAAACCTACAGAATAGTGAAAGGTTTGGATAGAGTGGATGTGAAGAGGATGTTAGCGCTAATGGGAGAGTCTAGGACTAGGGGTCATAGCCTCAGAGTTAAAGGACATTCTTTTAGGAAGGAGATGAAGAGAAATTTCTTTAGTCGAGAGGGTGGTGAATATGTGGAATTCTTTGCCACAGAAAGTTGTAGAGCCAAAGTCAGTGGATATTTTTAAGGCAGAGATACTGTAGATAGATTCATGATTAGTGCGGGTGTCAGAGGTTATGGGGAGAAGGCAGGAGAATGGGGTTAGGAGGGAGAGATAGATCAGCCACGTTTGAATGGCGATGTAGACTTGATGGGCTGAATGGCCTCATTCTTCTCCTATCGCTTCTGACCTTATACTCTGTGAGAATTGATCCAAATCCTTAGATTTAGCTCCTAGTTGGTGAAAAAGAAATTCCTGCACCTTTGCAATATCCTTCAGTTCATTCCTGATTGTTCTTCGGCCATTGAGGTACTTTCTGATAAATATGAAAAATAATGGTCACTTGGTCACTATCACACATTCTTATATTTGATCATTAGAACCATCAAATATAAGGTTTATCATGTCGATCAGTTACTGTGCCATACCGCATGGAAAAAGGTCCTTTGGCCCAACTCATCCATGCCAACCAATTTGCCTCATCTAATCTAGTCCCATTTGCCCTCATTTGGCCCATATCTTTTTTTACTTTTTCTATCCACCCACCTGTCCAAATGCCTTTTAAATATTGCTTTAGTACTTGCCGCAACTACACACACTAGGGGCAATTTGCAGAAGCCAATTAACCTACAAACCTGCACGTCTTTGAAATGTGCAAACCGGAGCACCCGGAGGAAACCCACACAGACACGGGGAGAACGTACAAACTCCACACGGACAGCACCCGTAGTCAGTATCGAACCTGGCGCTGTAAGGCAGCAACTCTACCGCTGCGCCACTGTGCCGCCCTAAAACACGACAATGATAAAACTGGACCTAAACACCTGAGGGGAGGAATGGGTGACGTTTCGGGTCGAGACCTCTGAAGAAGGATGTCGACCTGAAAGGTCACCCATTCCTTCTCTCCAGAGACGCTGCTTCTCCCGCTGAGTTACTCCAGCTTTTTGTGTCTTCTATCTTCGGTTTAAACCAGCATCGGCAGTTCCTTCCTACACTAAACCTCCGAGGATTGTGTACGGGCGGCACGGTGGCGCAGCGGTAGAGTTGCTGCCTTACAGCGAATGCAGCGCCGGAGACTCAGGTTCAATCCTGACTACGGGCGCCGTCTGTACGGAGTTTGTACGTTCTCCCCGTGACCTGCGTGGGTTTTCTCCGAGATCTTCGGTTTCCTCCCACACTCCAAAGACGTACAGGTTTGTAGGTTAATTGACTGGGCAAAATGTAAAAATTGTCCCTAGTGTGTGTAGGATAGTGTTAATGTGCGGGGATCGCTGGGCGGCGCGGACTCGGTGGGCCGAAGGGCCTGTTTCCGCGCTGTATCTCTAAATCTAAAAATCTAAAAAAAAATCTACACAACCTGTACAATTATTGAAGGAGCTTCAGGCAAATTAACTGATTGCCTCTTGCCCCTTTTGTGGGCCTGTACAAGATAAGAAGGGAACGTCAGATGTACATCCTTTTGTCGCCATCATGCAGAACCAGGCTGTACAAGGTTGACCACATTTCATCTTTTCTAATTTGTTCAGCAATTGTGAGGAATTGAAACTTTGAATAGGCCAGTAGAGGATTTTTCTCCAAGGCTGAATTAAGTATGTGTTCCCAGAGCAATAATACAATACCACAACTGCCCTCTGCCTTCACCTATCCAAAACCAGTTAAGATTAAAACTGGAAGGGATATTGATTTTTCTCCAGCACGATTAACCCTCAGTTTATGAAAATGGAACTACCAAAGCAATCTTCACTCTTTTCACTTAAGGTTTTAATATCTTTTTACCTGATGCATTTGTAAAGTATTTGTTGCGACTCATCATTTTTTCGGGAGAAATGCAATCTTTTCTTCCACAAACCTTCACCCGCCCCAGCCTTGGAGAAGATTGTTGCGTTTAAAAGACGTGCATCCTTTTTTGGTGATTCCAGATACAAGATCCTTGTGGCTTCCTCACGGGTGTAATCTTCAATGTGATCGCTTGCGAAATGTCCGATTGCCATTTCACTTCATTCTCTCGTCTCTGGGCAGAAATTGCATTGGTGCAAAAAGGCTAATCTTGCTTCCATCACACTGCAGTGTGAACCATTACCTAGTTGTTCCCTACATGTAAACACCAGCAGAATTCCTCAAGGCAACTTGTTTAACACTTGCATGTAAAAAAGTCCCGACCACGGGGTGCTGTCTGTACGGAGTTTGTGCGTTCACCCCGTGATCACTTGGATTTTCTCCGAGATCTTCGGTTTCCTCCCACTCTCCAAAGACGTGCAGGTTTGTAGGTTAATTGGCTTGGTATGAATATAAATTGGCCCTAGTGTGTGTAGATAGCATTAATATGCATTAATATCGCTGGTCGGTGTGGACTTGGTGGGCCGAAGGACCTTTTTCTGCACCGTATCTCTAAACTAAACTAAACTACAAACAGAAAACTTGTCCAGTTTCTGCTCCAATCACCCAGATCTCATTGTATGTTTAGTTCAGTTTAGTTTTGAGACACAGCGGGGAAACAGGTTCTTCAGCCCACCGATTCAGCGCCGACCAACGACCCCCGTTCACGAGCACTATCCTACACACTAGGGACAATTTATAATTCTTGCTGAAGCCTAAGGAACCTACAAACCTGTACGTCTTTGGAGTGTGGGAGGAAACTGGAGCACCCGGAGGAAACCCACGTGGTCACGGGGAGAACGTTCAAACTCCGTACAGACAGCACCCGTCGTCAGGATCGAACCCGGGTCTCCGGCGTCGTAAGGCAGAGACCTCACCGCTGCGCCACCGAGCCGTAGGCCAACCACAAAACGTAGAACGCAGATTAAAGAACAGTACAGCACGCAGGAGCATGAAAAGCTAATAGCTGTTTACACAGTCTAGCCCGTGTTGCCCTCCTATGTGGAAGGACTGTATCATCGTTGCCAGAGATGGTTCTAAAATTTAACTCAGGGAATATGCAATTAATCATAATAAATGTAAAACTTAGTATTTGTAAAATGGCCATTAATATTTCAAAAACACTCATCTAGTCCATCACGTCAACTTCAAGTATGCTCTTCGGGGGAAAAATTGGTCCAGAAATTATGTTCATCCTCTCCATCAGATTTTCCGCGCCCTTTATTTCAGCAATTTAACACAAGGTTTTAGTGTCAGTCAGTGAGTTGAAGCAATTATTCAAAATCTGTTGCAGAATATGTGTGATTAAAATTTCAGATGCTGCCCTTTGAGGCAGCCCATGCCTAGTGCCTAAAGTAATGTTGTATACAGTGCCCTCCATAATGTTTGGGACAAAGACCCATCATTTATTTATTTGCCTCTGTACTCCCCAATTTGAGATTTGTAATAGAAAAAAAAATCACATGTGGTTAAAGTGCACATTGTCAGATTTTATTAAAAGGTATTTTTATACATTTTGGTTTCACCATGTAGAAATTACAGCTGTGTTTATACATAGTTCCCCCCCATTTCAGGGCACCATGATGGGTCTTTATCCCAAACATTATGGAGGTGGTAGCACAACAGTTCCAGAGTCCAATGTCCACAATGAGGTGGATGTGAATCAGACGGTACCCTAGCATATGGGCATAATTGTATATGTTACATGCTATGGGCACGTACCTTCAATCACTGTGTTCAGGTTAAAAACTCCAAATGCCTCTTTAAGAAAATAAATTGATCTGTTGTGAATGTCACAAAGCATTAAGTTATGTTGGCGTGAGCTTCCATCTGAAATATTAAGGTGGGAATTTATACCTTTTTATTACATGACTGTCAGATATATAATCATTTATCACACATAACTTTACCTTTCAATAACCTTAGTTCTGACACCCATGAACATATTTAATAACCAAATATATTGGATCATAAAGAAACTGACTATCAGAAAGAATATTGAAAATTAAAAATTATGAAGCATTACATTGACTGGAGGAAACAAGGTACAAGATGTCGCAAGTTTTCAAGATTTGGAAGAGCTTGGGATATTTTTTTCCACTCTCAATATTCATTTCAAGGCCTTCCACTCAAACATTATGAATGAAATATGTACCCAGTGCATGGTGAAATGGGTTGCAATTAGAGCAAGTTTCTAATCACATCGCTCAATATTTCGGATGGAAGCTGGATAGCAAAACTGAATTAGTTACGACGGATGGCTGAGAAATAACATAAGTTACTTTATTAACAGGCCTTAGAGTCACAGAGTCATAGAGCTGTCCAATGTGGAAACAGGCCCTTTGGCCCAACTTGCCCATGCCGGCCAACATGTCCCAGCTACACTAGTCCCACCTGCCCACGTTCAGTGCATATCCCTCCAAACCTGTCCTATCCATGTACCTGTCTAACTGTTTCTTAAATCCTTCCAGCCTTATACTCCAAGGGCTGCATTTCCCCATAAATTCTAAAGCTACAATATGACAAAAATTCACAAGCGAGTATTTACAAACCATTTGGCTGCAAGTAAAACAGAATTATGTATCTCCTCTCTTCCACCTTTCTTTCCCCGCACTTACAATCAGTCTGAAGAAGGGTCCCAAGCCAAAACATCACCCATCCATGTTCTCTAGGTATGCTGCCTGACCCACTGAGTTTAGTTTAGAGATACAGTGAGGAAGCAGGCCCTTTTGGCCCACCGGGCCCGTGCCAACCAGCAATCCCCGCAGATTAACACTATCCTATAACCACTAGGGACGTTTTTTTTACATTTACCAAGCCAATTAACCTACATACCTTTTGAGTCTTTTGAGTGTGGGAGGAAACCGAAGAGCTCGGAGAAAACCCATGCAGGAGTTACTCCAGCACTTTGTGTCTTTTTAAAATAATTAATCATCTCCCTAATCATTGAGGACCATTATTTCTTGAACATTCAGTGTGACTCCTATTCTACAGATTTAAGGTGAGAGGAGAAAGATTTAATATGAACCTTTGGAGTCAATCTTTCACTCAGAGAGTGGTGGGTGTATGGAACAATAGACAATAGACAATCTGAAGAAGGGTCTCGACCCAAAACGTCACCCATTCCTTCTCTCCCGAGATGCTGCCTGGCCTGCTGAGTTACTCCAGCATTGTGTGAATAAAAACCTTCGATTTGTACCAGCATCTGCAGTTATCTTCTTAGACAATAGACAATAGGTGCAGGAAGAGGCTATTTGGCCCTTCGAGCCAGCACCGCCATTCAATGTGATCATGGCTGATCATTCTCAATCAGTACCCCGTTCCTGCCTTCTCCCCATACCCCCTGACACCGCTATCCTTAAGAGCTCTATCCAGCTCTCTTTTGAATGCACATTCAACGAGTTGTCAGAGGAGGTAGTTGAGGCAGGTACAATAATAACATTCAAAAGACATTTGGACGGGTACATGGATAGGAAAGGTTTAGCAGAGTATGGGTCAAAATGCAGGCAAATGGGACTACCTTAGATGGGCATCTTGGTCAGCGGGCAAGCTTTTGTTGCGTGCTAACCAGACAGCAGAAAGGCAATCCATGATTACAATCGATCCATTTACAGTGAACAGATACATGATAAGGGAATAACGTTTAGTGCAAGGTAAAGCCAGCAAAGTCCAATCAAGGATAGTCTGAGGGTCACCAAAGAGGCAGATGGTAGTTCAGCACTGCTCTCTGGTTGTGGTAGGATGATTCAATTGCCTGATAGCAGCTGGAAAGAAACTGTCCCTGAATATAGTGGTGTGGGTTTTCACACGGGCACTGTCTGCACGGAGCTTGTACGTTCTCGCTGTGATGGAGTGGGTTTTCTCCGGATGCTCTGGTTTCCTCCCACATCCCAAAGATGTGTGGGTTTGTAGGTTAATTTGCTTCCGTAAATTGCCCCTAGTGTGTAGGATGCGAAAGTGGGATAACATAGAACTAGTGAATGGGTGATGATGGTCGGTGTGGACTCGGTGGGCCGAAGGGCCTGTTGTATCTCTAAACTCCAAACTAAACTCTAAACGAGCAACCATATATACCAAAGGATAATGATAACGTTTAATTTACATCGTTTCAGTCTTGTTTTCCTTTTTTCACAGAATATACTAATCGCTTCATGAAAAGAACTTGATAAATTAGCAACTTGAATTTTGTGAAGGAGCTGATTAAAACAGTCATTAACTATCACATTTAATTCAGTTCCCCAGCACATTAGGTTTCCTAACTCAGTTCCTTTACTTATGTAATCATCAGTAACTGTTTACCTTCCTGTTAGTAAATCAAATTAGTGGTGAAACAACTTGTGTTGATACAAACTGGCCGGGAATATCCTGCAGTTTGATTGTGTCAAAATATTCGATGTCCCGTGCAGTTGATGACAGAACATTTGTCAGTGGTCAAAGAACAGCTCCTTCCTGCCTCGTCAATTGGGCGGCACATAGAAACATAGAAACATAGAAAATAGGTGCAGGAGTAGGCCATTCGGCCCTTCGAGCCTGCACCGCCATTCAATATGATCATGGCTGATCATCCAGCTCAGTAGCCTGTACCTGCCTTCTCTCCATACCCCCTGATCCCTTTAGCAAAAAGGGCCACATCTAGCACGGCGGTAGAGTTGCTGCCTTACGGTGCCAGATTCCCGGGTTCGATCCTGAACACTGGTGCTGTCTGTACGGAGTTTGTACATTCAGGCGTTATTAAAAATTGGCAGTCTGTAGAAGGGTCCCGACCCGAACCATCGCCTATTCCTTGTCTCCAGAGATGCTGCCTGACCCACTGAAGTACTCCAGCACTTGCTGTGTGTCGGATGGAGTAAGAGAGTTATCCCAAGAGAACTTACTGGCAAAAAGCTTTTGCAATCCAGTCAATGCCTTAACGTCACGTTGCTACAGGTCCGAAACAGCCACGGTAAACTTGCTGCCTTGCAGCGCCAGAAACCCAGGTTCGATCCTGACAGAGTTTGTACCTTCGCCCCGTGATCTGCGTGGGTTTTCTCCGAGATCTTCGGTTTCCTCCCACACTCCACACACACACGTACAGGTTTGTAGATTAATTGGCTTGGTATAAATGTAAGTTGTCCCTAGTGTGTGTAAGGCAGTGAGAGTGTGCAGGGGTCGCTGGTCGGTGCGGACTCGGTGGGCCGAAGGGCCTGTTTCCGCGCCGTATCTCTAAACTAAACTAAAGTAAAGTAAACTGAATTAAATTAAACAAGTCGGCTCAGTGGCACAACGGGTAGAGCTGCCACCTCACTCACCTTGAGTGATGTCCGTGTCGAGTCCGCAATGTTCTCTCTGTGACCCCCTGGGTTTCCTCCGGGTGCTCCGGTTTCCTCCCACAACCCAATGGTGTGCGGGTTGGTAGGTGGATTACCCCTAGTGTGCAGGTACTGAACGCGAGAATGGTCTAACATAGAACTAATATGGACTGGTGATCAATGATCGGTGCAGACTCAGTGGGCCGAACGGCCCCTTTCCATGCTGCTACTTTCAATCAATACAATAAAGTCTAGACGTTGATTTCACTGTTAATTGCTCTTCGACAGAAACAAATCAACACAGAAACAGTGACTGTTTTTACATTCAACCTGTCGTAAACAATAAAGAATATTTAGTCCTGTTTCCACACTGTATTTCTAAAAGTCCAAAGAAAACTAGTAGATGTCAAGAAAATACTTCATCATAGTTTTTTGAATTCAGGTGAATGGGTGGCACAGTGGTAGAGCTGCTGGCTCACAGCGTCAGAGACCTGGGTTTGATCCTGACCTCTTTTTTTTTTTTTTTTATTGTTAAATTATTATTTATTGTTTAAATACACGGTGGCGCAGCGGTAGAGTTGCTGCCTTAGAGCGCTTGCAGCGCCGGAGACCCGGGTTCGATCCCGACTACTTTTTTTTTTTTTTTTTTTTTTTTTTTTTTTTTTTAATATATAAAAGTTTTATTCCAAAGAAAAACATACAAACATACTATGCAAAATGTGATCAAACAAAAGCCGCCTGTATCGGCAGTTTACAAATTAAACAATTATCACATTAAAATCCCGCCATCTCTGTCAACAATACATTCAACCCCCCGCGGCGACCAGCGTTCCCGGAAGGCCACCAGAGTCCCCGTGGACACCGCGTGTTCCCTCTCCAGGGACACGCGGGCACGGACGTAAGCCCGGAACAGGGGTAGGCAGCCGACTTCTGTGAGGCCGTCGACTGCCCGCTGCCTGGACCCGCGGATGGCCATCTTGGCCAGGCCCAGGAGCAGACCAACAGGGAGACCCTCTCCTCCCTCCTGACCCTCCCCCCTCTGTACCGGGTGCCCAAAAATTAAAATCGTAGGGCTAAAATGGAGCCAGAACTTGAGGAGCAGCCCCTTCAGATACTGGAACAGGGGCTGTAACCTCACGCACTCTGTATACAAATGGTACACGGTCTCCTCCTCACAGCAGAAGTGACAGGCGGCAGACGAGACCGTGAACCGGCTCATGTATCTGTTACAGGCTATAGCCTTATGCAACACTCTCCACCCCAGGTCCCCGATGTAAAGCGGGAGGACCCCCTTATAGAGAGACCTCCACTGGGGACCGCTCCCGCCGTCAGGTGGTAACACGGACCGCCAGGGCGTGTCCGGACGGAAGACGAGAGCGAGGAAGTGGAGAGTGTGCAGGAGCAGCCTGTACAAAACGCGCCTCTCCGCGTCACGGAACGGCACGCTGGGCATCTGGGAAAGGCGGCTCATATTGCGTGGGGCTGGCTCTCGGGAAGGGACCCGTGCCGTGGGCCCGATGAGCAATTCCGACGGAGCGGGGGTAAGCCCAGTCGGAATCGCTCCACGCACACGCCTCTCCTCGACACCCACCGTGACAGGGTGAGGACCGGCCCCCCTCACAACCACAGCACCCCCCTCCCCCTGAGGAGCAGCGCCCTGGCTGAAGGTGACCAAATTCCTGGCTCTCAGGAGATCACGGTAAAAACCAGGCAACTCCCGCCTAGCGCGCTGACTCATGCCCGCTACCGGGAGCCGTGATCCCTCCTGGAAGCAGCGCCCCTGGCAGAAAAAGTACGTGGCCAGCGTGTGCCATCTGGGAGGGCACTCGGAGTACACGTACCTCCGCAAGGTCCTGAGTCGGAGGGCTGCCACCTGAGTGCGGACGCAGACCAGCGCCTGACCGCCCTCCTCCAACGGGAGACTCAGAACTCCAGCAGAGACCCAGTGGTTCCTCTCACCCCAGAAGAAGTTAACTAACCTCCTCTGTATCATGGCGATGAAACGAGAGGACGGGACCAGAGTGGCCAGCCGGTACCACAGCAGAGAGGCCACCAGCTGGTTTATGACCAAAGCCCTACCCCGATATGATAACACACCAAGGAGGCCTGACCAGCGCCCCACACGGGCGACCACCTTCGCCTCCAGCTCCTGCCAATTCGCCTGCCAAGCCCCCTCAGTGGGACTCAGGTAGATCCCCAGATAGAGGAGGTGCGTGGTGCTCCACGCAAAAGCTGCCATCTCCTCCGGCAGGGAGTCCACCTGCCACTGACCCACCAAGAGCCCAGCACACTTCCCCCAGTTGATCCTGGCGGAGGATGCGGCTGAGAACACCCGCTGGCACTCACGCATCCTCCGCAGGTCAACCGGGTCGGTGAACATTAGTAACACATCGTCGGCGTAGGCCGAGAGAACCACCTCCACCCCCGGCCCCGGCAAATCCAAACCTGCCAGCCGCCTCCGTAGGAGACACAGGAATGGCTCCACACAGAGTGAATAAAGCTGGCCGGACATGGGGCATCCCTGACGAACCCCCCTTCCAAAGTGAATGGGAGCCAACAAAGAGCCATTGACCTTGACCAGGCACTCTGCGGCAGCTTATAGGAGCCGGACCCGGGCCACAAAATGGGGTCCGAATCCAAACGCCCGCAGAGTCCCGAGAAGGTAGTCGTGTCCCACCCGGTCAAACGCTTTCTCCTGGTCAAGGGAGAGAAAGGCAACGGACTGACCAGCCCTCTGGCACAGATGGATCAGGTCCCGGACCAGATGGATATTGTCCTGGATGGACCGGCCCGGGACTGTGTAGGACTGGTCAGGGTGGATCACATGGGACAGCATGGGCCCCAGGCGATTGGCCAATGCCCGTGCAAAGACTTTGTAACCCGTACTGAGAAGAGAGACCGGGCGCCAGTTCTTCAAGAGGCGGAGATCGCCCTTCTTGGGCAGCAGGACGACGACTGCCCTTCGCCATGAGAAGGGCATCTCCCCGGTCGCCAGGATCTCCCCCAACACCTTCACATAGTCGCCCCCCAGGACACCCCAGAAGGCTCGAAGAAACTCCACAGTCAACCCATCCAGCCCCGGAGACTTGCCCCTACTGAGCTGGTGCAGGGCACCAGTCAACTCCTCCAGAGTTAGGGGATCATCGAGGCGCTCAGCCACCTCTTTGCACACTACGGGTAAGCCCTCCCACAGCACCCCTTGTGCCTCCTCACTAGATGTTCCCTCGGAGAACAGAGTGTCATAGAACGACCTAACTGAGGCACCGATCCTCTCTGGATCCGTGACGGAGGAGCCATCGTCCACAAGCAACTCGACAAACTGCCTGCGGGCACCTCGGCACTTCTCCAGGGAGAAGAAAAAGGGGGAGGCGCGGTCCAGATCGTGCAACATCTGGACTCGCGACCTCACATACGCGCCCCGGGACCTCCTCAGCTGCAAGTCCCTCAGTGCCCCTTTCTTCTCCTGATACTCCTCCCACTCACATGAGTCCCCCTCCGTCTGACCCAGGCGAGACTCCGAGTCGAGCAACTCTCTCTCAAGCCGTCCGATCTCGGAGTCCCGCCCCTTGGTCGACCCCCTCGTGTAGTCCTGGCAAAACAGACGGACGTAAGCCTTCCCTACATCCCACCACTGCCTTAGGGAAGGGAAACGCCCCTGCCTTTCCCTCCACTCCGCCCAGAACTGCTTGAATGAGTCACGGAACCGGCGCTCCTCCAGTAGCCGGTTGTTGAAGTGCCAGTACGCGGACCCTGCCCGTGTGCGCGTCGGGATAAAGTCCACTCGCACCAGGCAGTGGTCCGAGCACGGCTCCAACCGCATGGAGGCTGCCGAGACACAGGACACATAAGCCTTAGACACATATACACGGTCAATACGGGATCCACCCCCCTTAAACCTGTATGAGAAGGCGCCGGAGTTGGGATGGAAATTCCTCCAAGCATCTACTAGCTCAAAAGAATCCACCAACTCCCTTAATGTCTTGACCGCTGCCGGATCGCGCTGAATGCCAGAGCGATCTCTCGCCTCAAGGGTACAATTAAAATCACCCCCCAGGAAAACACACTCCCCCCGATCGATGGTGTTCAACAGCGCGGTCACTTCTTGTGTTAACCGCGTCTGCATAGCACCGCTCTTGGGGGCGTACACATTAATAAAATGTAACGGCACGCCATCCAGGCGCACGGCCAGATACAACAACCGGCCTGGTACAATGTCCTGCACCTTGACAATCTCCGGCTGGAAAGATGGGGCCAACAGGAAGGCCACTCCACTCGAAATGGAGGTGAGATGGCTCATGTAGACCCCCCCTTCCCACTCCAGGAGCCAGGTGGGCTCGTCACTAGCCACAGTGTGTGTTTCCTGCAGGAAGCTCACCGCGTACCTCCCGTCCCTCAGCACCGAGAGATGGTGAAACCTACGGAGAGACTCCCTGGCCCCATTAATATTCAGGCTGGCTATAGTGAGCTTCATTTTGAAAGCGCACAAGAACTTTTACCAGCCCCCCTTGACGGAATGGAGCCTCCCCAAGCCCTCTGCCCTTTCTTTAGGGACTTAAAAAGCTCTTGGAGCTGGCGCCGCTCATTTTTCAATACACCTGCCACGTTCCCCTCCTCCTGAAGGATGGCATAAATGGACTGCAAGGGTACCGTCAGGTCCGACCAGCAGTCAACAGCCAGATCTGCCTTATTCCTCTTCCCTCTGCTGTCCTTCAGAAACTTCCGGAGTTCCCAGATATCAACAAGCCGAGACACGGGGCTGCGGGTGGGACAGTCCATCAACTCACTGTCGCTGGACTCCACGTCCCCCTCCTCCTCCCACTCAATGTCTGAGCCCGAGTCTGGATAGTTCTGACTCCCAGCCGCCTCGCTCACCCCTCCCTGTGAGGTGGGCGGGTCGGCCACATCACCCGGTCCCTCCTCCGTCACCATCCCACCCCCAGGATCAGTGACGGGGGCAGGTACCGGTACCTCTAACTGTGGCAAGCTTCCTGGTAAATGGCCAGGCTCCTGCACACCCCCACTGCCCTCTGTAACCGGATTGGGGGCAGTGATGTCGGAGGAAGTCTCCGGGGCGGGCAGTGAGAGGGTACGTCTGGAGTCCGACCGAAGGACACGATCCGAAACGACCATGTCCTCCTTCGCACCCAGGGCACCCGGCCTAGCACCGTCACCCAGAGAGTCCCCGTCCCCCACCACCAGGGGAACCACCTCGCTCTGGCCCTCAGGGGGCGATGTTCCCGGAGTCTCCCCTGCTCCCTCAGCCGATGGGGCAGCACACCCCTCAATAGGACTCGTAGCCTCAATGGGGAGCATGGGCTGGGGACCCACCCCCACACTCAAGTCCCCCCCATCAATCTTCCCCTGGTCACCCTCTAAGCCAGCGGACGCAATCCCTGGGGGAACAGCCCCCTCGGGTAGTGTGTCACCACTCTCAGGTGGTCCCTGCACTACAGAGGCATCCTCCTGCCCAGAGGAAGCGTGTACTGGGTACTCTGCCTCAACAGGGGAGAAACACCTCCCTTCAGGTCGCCCCTGACCTTCAGGGCCGTTCTCCGTGTCAGAGGACCCGTGCCTCCTCCTCTTATAACCACTAGCGTGCGGTGGTACAGTCAGCTCCATTGCTGAAGCCTGTTCCTCCGCCCCGCCATCTACCTGCTCATCCTCTCCAGCCTTCAGACCCTTAGGATCAGAGGCGAGCTCGATAATATCTACTGCCGGGGGACCCTCATTAAGGTGACCTTCTGCCTGGCGTCCCGCTTGAACGTTCTTCTTCTTCCTTTTAGCTTTCTTACTCTTCTGTCTCTCCCAGTGCCCCTCATCCACCCCCCACACTGCACCGGCATCCTCCGCCACAGGTACGGGACATGGGGGTGGTGGGGGAATGGAGGATGGGAGCAAGGGAACAAAGTCATCACGGGCCACCGTGGTAGAACCAGCAGCCCCAGATGGGCCAGCACTGCCTTCCTGGGCCACCTTGGTGGAGCTGGCAGCCCGGTGCTTGGGACAATTCCTGCGGAAATGCCCCACCTCTTTGCATGCATGGCAGCGTGCTTGGCCCGTGTTCCAAAACACGCGATAGCAGAATCCTTCCCATTCAACCTCAAAACTCCCCTCCATATCAATCCCCTGTGCCAGCTGTATGTACACGCGGCGATTGAACGTTAATACATGCTGCATTTCGGGATCATCTAACCTATGCAACAGTTTGGTGGGCCCAGACCGCACCTCCCCCAGCTTAGTTACATGTGGGAGCAGGAGCGCGTCCGGAACATAAGGGGGAACGTTGGACAGCATGACCGGCAGCACGGGCCGTCCCCATGGGTCCACCGCCATGTAAATCCCAGCCACCGTGATCCCCCTTTCCAATGCGGTAGCCACCGACTGCTCATTCTTTAGGATGACAACAGCCTTCCCACTGACCACCGCGCCTGCGATTATGGCCTTCTTGCCAACAGTCTCCCCCAGCGCGGTTAGCACAGCCTTGAAGGTAATGTTGCCCTGCAAGGTCACTTTCACCCCATGTATACGCCCCAACGACTCATGGCCCTTAGTCACGGAGACTGCCGACTGTACGGCAGCTGCATAAGTCTTGGGGGCCGCCATCTTTAGGGCGTGGAGCAAAACAAAACGTCTCAGTATTTTATAAGTCAAAGCAGTCTTTCTGCTATTGCTGCACCTCCACGCATTTGCAGCAGTTTAAAGTCTTGTGAAGGCTTTCCTGGCAAAGCAACAGAAGCAGTCTCCTCCTGATAAGATAGGGAAAAGTCCGTGCCAATCCTCCCGTCGTAGAAAATGGAGCTTCCGGAGGCTTCTTCCCCAGGTCTCGGTCGCCCTCCCGGCTTCAACGAAAATCCAATGCACTATTGCCGTACTTACCCGGCACACCTGGACCGGGCAAAGTCGGTGTGGGAGGGAGCTTTCCGATGCTACAGACCACAAACACCGCTCCAGACTCAGCTCCCACCAGTTCAAGTGCAACTTGGCCTTCCGCCAGCCACTGCCGCTCCTACGACTTTCAGAAAACACGAACAAATCCTCCCCAATTAGAGGACTCTTTCAACAAAGAGAGTCTCTGCTTTCCGACAGAAGTCCAAAAAGCAAATTCTGACTGCTTTCGTTTGTCCTCGCCAAACAAATCCTTCGAAAATAATCAAATCCTCACAGCCAGCGCCACACACCCACGTCCGATCCTGACCTCGGGTGCTGTCTGTATGGAGTTTGTACGTTCTCCCTGTGACCTGCGTGGGTTTTCTCCAGGTGCTCCAGTTTCCTCTCACATCCCAAAGACGTGCAAGTTTGTAGGTGAATTGGCCTCCGTAAAATAAAATTCCTCCTAGTGTGTAGGGTGTGGATGACATAGAACTGGTGTGAACGGGTAATCGATGGAGGGTGTCAGAGGTTATGAAGAGAAGGCAGGAGAGTGGGGTTAGGTGGGAGAGTTTAGAGATACAGCGCGGAAACAGGCCGCGACGGCCAGCGATCCCCGTACATTAACACTATCCTACACACACTAGGGACAATTTTTTTTAAACATTTACCCAGTCAATTAACCTACATACCTGTACGTCTTTGGAGTGTGGGAGGAAACCGAAGATCTCAGAGAAAACCCACGCAGGTCACGGGGAGAACGTACAAACGCCATACAGACGGCGCCCGTAGTCAGGATCGAACCTGAGTCTCCGGCGCTGCATTCGCTGTAAGGCAGCAACTCTACCGCTGCGCCACCGTGCCGGTAGATCAGCCATCAGCAGAGTAGACTTGATGGGCCGAATGGCCTAAATCTACTCCTATGACTTATGATCTTATGATGGTTGGCATGGACTTTGTGGGCAGAAGGGCCTGTTTCCATGCTGTATCTCTAAACTAAACCACCACGAGTTAGATTTACCTACTGGGTCGAGCATTGGTGAGGACATTTTAATGTGTATAAAGTAACATAACTCACTAGGATCATAATTACTTGGAATATGTGCACCAGAGTAATGAAATGTGTTGCACATATAACATTCCTACAGCACAATCTAAGAAATGCCAGACTTATATCAATTGCTTGATCAATTTTTGACTTATGATAGCAGATGACACTCATTTAGAATAAAGCAAGTCCAAACAAGATAATAGAATCAGACCATACGTTTCAGCAAAAAGCTGCTGGAGCCACTGCTGCACTTGTAGAATTGTTAATAAACATTCCCACCGTGAGTTTGAATTATTCATGGCCTTACAGACTGTGTTGAATGTTTTAGCTAAAATATAGTATGTGACACAGCAGCAAATTCACTTTTGGAATCAAATGGTGTATAAAGTGGCCTTTCTTTTCCACTTACCGCCCTTCCTCAGGGAAATTCTAATAGATATATGGAGTATACTTGTCAAATATGAAGGAAATTAGTTCCCAGTTCCGAGCACATTCTCTCTCTTTTCCACCGAGCAGGTAACAGAGGTTCCATCAGTTAGTATTACTCCCAGAGCTCTGTATCCTTGTCATTATCTATAGTTTACAACCATCCTTCTTCATCCCCGAGATATCTTTTCCTCAGGCTTCTGACAAGTTGCATCGCAACCAAGCATAAAGAAACTCACAGAAGTAGGCAAATTTACAACAATTCCAGTTTTAAACCTTTCAAGAGAGAGTTAGATATAGCTGTATTCAAGGGAGAATTAGATCCAGCTCTTAGGGCTAACGGAATCAAGGGATACGGGGTGAAAGCAGGAGCGGGATACTGATTTAGGATGATCAGCCATGATCATATTGCTGGCTCAAAGGGCCGAATGGCCTACTCCTGCACCTATTTTCTATGTTCTATGATTTCTATGTTTCCAGAAAGTATGGACAGGCTATTAGACCATTCCCAGAAAGCTGTTATCTCCCCATTGCATGAAAAAATTCTCTCCTTTGTACAATTATCCAATTTATTATTGAATCTAGATACAAAAAGCTGGAGTAACTCAGAGGGACAGGCAGTATCTCTGGGGAGAAGGGATGGGGGACGTTTCGGGTCGAGACCCTTCTTTGGACGGAGAGTCAGGGGAGAAGGAACCTAGAGATATGGAAGGGTAAGGTGTGTAAACGACAGATCAAAGCAGACGACGCTAAGGAAATGTAGAACGGTTCATTGCTAGCTGAGGGGAAGGTGACAAGGAGGCATACAATCAGTAAAAATAATCAGAATCTCTCTCCATCCACTTCAAAACTGAACCATTCAGGTTCAATTGCCGTACCTTCATTTTCTTAATATTATCATCATCATATCATATCATATCATATACATAAAGCCGGAAACAGGCCTTTTCGGCCCTCCAAGTCCGTGCCGCCCAGCGATCCCCGCACATTAACACTATCCTACACCCACTAGGGACAATTTTTACATTTACCCAGCCAATTAACCTACATACCTGTACGTCTTTGGAGTGTGGGAGGAAACCGAAGATCTCGGAGTAAACCCACGCAGGTCACGGGGAGAACGTACAAACTCCTTACAGTGCAGCACCCATAGTCAGGATCGAACCTGAGTCTCCGGCGCTGCATTCGCTGTAAAGCAGCAACTCTACCGCTGCGCTACCGTGCCGCCCCATTATCTATAGCTTTACGTTCTGCGGCGTTAGATTTCATCTATCGTGTGCCTGTGCATTTCACTGCCTACGTCATCCTGACATTTATGACCATTCAGCTTGTTGATCTGGTATATTTCCGAGTTTTGCATCAAGTGCACATTTTGAAATTACATTCCATTGATTCCTTTCTGGGACATTAATACATTTCAACTGGTCCCTAAACTGACCACATGGGATTCCACTGTAGTCTGCCCAATGCCATGAGAACTGCTATTCGTTGCTCGACTCTGCATTCCATCCCTCAGCCAATGTACAGTTTAGTTTATTGTCACGTCTACTGAGGTACAGTGAAAAGTTTTTGTTGCATGCTAACCAGTCAGCAGAAAGACTCTGCCTTAAAATATCCATTGATGTAACGTTTCGGGTCGGAACCCTTCTTCAGACTGAGAGTCTGAACAGAACTGACTCTCAGTCTGAAGAAGGCTTCCGACCCGAAACGTCATCTATTCTTTTTCTCCAGAGATGCTGCCTGACCCGCTGAGTTACTCCAGCATTTTGTGTCTATCTTCGGTCTAAGCCAGCATCTGCAGTTCCTCCTTACACATGCATAGAGAGAAATATCCTTCAAATATCCCCATTGAAAAACCATTCCTGTCTGCAAGAGAGCAGAGAGTTTTGTGCAAATCTAATACATCGTGAGTCAAGCACTGGGGCAGTTGAATTGGTCCCACAGCGAGCATTGGGTCAACTTAAACGTTTCATGTGCATTTTGCATCATTCATTCAGAAACCCTGGATCTCTGCAGAAGAGAATCTTGTCTGCTATTTAGGTGCCTGTGTAAAACAGGCTTGACAATGTCTTTAAAAGCCCTACAGTAAATCTCCGTTACGTGATAAGTTCATAAGTTCCAGGGGTAGAATTGGGTCATTCAGCCCATCAAGCATATTCTGGCATTCAATCATGGCTGATCTATCTTTTCCTCTCAACCCCATTCTCCAGCCTTCTCCCCATTACCCCTGACACCCGCAGTAACCAACAGACACCCTCACTAATCAATGTATGATGTATGCACCTTAATTTTTAATTTATTTGTGTCTGCCACCTTTCCATTGTGTTCAGAGTTTAGAGAGATACAACACGGAAACAGGCCCTTCGGCCCACTAAGTCTGCGCTGACCAGTGATCGCCGTACACACTGACACTATCCTACACACTAGGGACTAAGGACATACAATTTTTTAATCAACGCCAATTAACCTACAAACCTGTACGTCTTTGGACTGTGGGCGGAAACCAGAGCACCCGGAGAAAACCCACACTGACACGGAGAGAACATTGCCTCAGAAGGCAGTGGATGCCAATTCTCTGAATGCATTCAAGAGAGAGCTAGATAGAGCTCTTAAGGATAGCGGAGTCAGGGGGTATGGGGAGAAGGCAGGAACGGGGTACTGATTAAGAATGATCAGCCATGATCACATTGAATGGCGGTGCTGGCTCGAAGGGCCGAATGGCCTCCTCCTGCACCTATTGTCTATTGTCTATTGTCTACAAAGTCCGTAGAGACAGCACCCATAGTCAGGATCGAAACTGGTCTCTGGCACTGTAAGGCAGCAACTCTACCGCTGGTCTCTGGCACTGTAAGGCAGCAACTCTACCGCTGGTCTCTGGCACTGTAAGGCAGCAACTCTACCGCTGGTCTCTGGCACTGTAAGGCAGCAACTCTACCGCTGGTCTCTGGCACTGTAAGGCAGCAACTCTACCGCTGGTCTCTGGCACTGTAAGGCAGCAACTCTACCGCTGGTCTCTGGCACTGTAAGGCAGCAACTCTACCGCTGGTCTCTGGCACTGTAAGGCAGCAACTCTACCGCTGGTCTCTGGCACTGTAAGGCAGCAACTCTACCGCTGGTCTCTGGCACTGTAAGGCAGCAACTCTACCGCTGGTCTCTGGCACTGTAAGGCAGCAACTCTACCGCTGGTCTCTGGCACTGTAAGGCAGCAACTCTACCGCTGGTCTCTGGCACTGTAAGGCAGCAACTCTACCGCTGGTCTCTGGCACTGTAAGGCAGCAACTCTACCGCTGGTCTCTGGCACTGTAAGGCAGCAACTCTACCGCTGGTCTCTGGCACTGTAAGGCAGCAACTCTACCGCTGGTCTCTGGCACTGTAAGGCAGCAACTCTACCGCTGGTCTCTGGCACTGTAAGGCAGCAACTCTACCGCTGGTCTCTGGCACTGTAAGGCAGCAACTCTACCGCTGGTCTCTGGCACTGTAAGGCAGCAACTCTACCGCTGGTCTCTGGCACTGTAAGGCAGCAACTCTACCGCTGGTCTCTGGCACTGTAAGGCAGCAACTCTACCGCTGGTCTCTGGCACTGTAAGGCAGCAACTCTACCGCTGGTCTCTGGCACTGTAAGGCAGCAACTCTACCGCTGGTCTCTGGCACTGTAAGGCAGCAACTCTACCGCTGGTCTCTGGCACTGTAAGGCAGCAACTCTACCGCTGGTCTCTGGCACTGTAAGGCAGCAACTCTACCGCTGGTCTCTGGCACTGTAAGGCAGCAACTCTACCGCTGGTCTCTGGCACTGTAAGGCAGCAACTCTACCGCTGGTCTCTGGCACTGTAAGGCAGCAACTCTACCGCTGGTCTCTGGCACTGTAAGGCAGCAACTCTACCGCTGGTCTCTGGCACTGTAAGGCAGCAACTCTACCGCTGGTCTCTGGCACTGTAAGGCAGCAACTCTACCGCTGGTCTCTGGCACTGTAAGGCAGCAACTCTACCGCTGGTCTCTGGCACTGTAAGGCAGCAACTCTACCGCTGGTCTCTGGCACTGTAAGGCAGCAACTCTACCGCTGGTCTCTGGCACTGTAAGGCAGCAACTCTACCGCTGGTCTCTGGCACTGTAAGGCAGCAACTCTACCGCTGGTCTCTGGCACTGTAAGGCAGCAACTCTACCGCTGGTCTCTGGCACTGTAAGGCAGCAACTCTACCGCTGGTCTCTGGCACTGTAAGGCAGCAACTCTACCGCTGGTCTCTGGCACTGTAAGGCAGCAACTCTACCGCTGGTCTCTGGCACTGTAAGGCAGCAACTCTACCGCTGCGCCACCGTGTTGGTGAAAACTAACAAAGCTTATTGTTATGTGAACAACGTAGAAATAAATAACTGTGGGTGCGGGTTTACAAAGAAAGTCACAACGTGCTCGAGTGACTCAAATTGCTGTCATAACTTGTGAGAGGGCGGCACAGTGGCACAGCGGTAGAGTTGTTGTCTTACAGCGCCAGAGAACCGGGTTCGATCCTGACTACCTACAGGTGCTGTCTGTATGGAGTTTGCACGTTCTCCCCGTGATCTGCATGGGTTTGCTCCGGGTGCTCCGGTTTCCCCCCCCCCACACTCAAAATACATACACGTATGTAGGCTAATTGGCTTGGTAAAGTTGTAAAGTGACCCTAGTGTGTGTAGGATGGTGTACGGGGATCGCTGGTCAACACGGACTCGGTGGGCCGATGGGCCTGCTTCCACTCTGTTTATTATAAAATAAAATAAACTTATTGTCCTGAATTGTCCTGGAGATAGATACAAAATGCTGAAGTAACTCAGCGTGTCAGGCAGCATCTCTGGAGAAAAGTAATAGGTGACGTTTCAGGACGAGATCTTTGTCCTGGTCATTTTAACAGCCCCCCGCTATAATCAGCCTGAAGAAGGCCAACCCGAAATATCACCTATCATTGTTCTCCAGAGATGCTGCTTGACCCACTGAGTTACTCCAGCACTTTGAGTCTATCTTGGCAATTATTCTGAAGATGGACACAAAATGCTGTAGCATCTCAGCGGGACAGGCAGCATCTCTTAAAGGTTCAAGGTTTCAAGGTCAGTTTATTGTCACATTTGAGTTACCCTACAACCATACTCAGTGATAAGCAACAAGACACACACAACCACACAGAGGTTAACATAAACATCCATCACAGCGGATTCCACATTCCTCACTGTGATGGAAGGCAATCAAGTTCAAACTTCTTCCTCTTTGTTCTCCCGCGGTCGGGGAAGTCAAACCATCCACGGTCGGGGCGATCAAAGCCCCCGCGGCCGACGAGCGAAGCCCCTGTCGGGGTGATCGAAACTCCCGCGTCGGGGCGGTTGAAACTCTCTCCGTGGCATGGAGCTCCCGAGTCGGCCTCTTCTTACCAGAGACCGCGGGCTTCACGATGTTGAAGTCCACAGGCCCCGCGGTTGGAGCTTCGATCCCCGTGATGTTAAAGTCCCGCAGACTCCCGCGGCTTTGGAGCGCCGGGCCGGTCTCCAGGAAAGACCGCCAACTCCTCGATGTTAGGCCGCAGTGGGGACGGAGATACGATACGGGAAAAAAATCGCATCTCCGTCGAGGTAAGTGATTGAAAAAAAGTTTCCCCCAACACCCCCCCCCCCACTACCCCCAATTAAAACAAACCAAGGAACACTAAAACATACTTTTTGACACATACTAAAAATAACAAAAAGAAGAAAGGACAGGCAGACTGTTGAGAGAAGGGATGGGTGATGTTTTGGATCGAGACCCTTTTCCAGACAGAGCCAGGGGAGAGGCAGTCTAGAGATATGGAAGGGTAAGGTGTGAAAAAGACAGATCAAAGCAGGCAATGCTAAGGAAACGTAGAATGGTTCTCCTTCTCATTTGTTTATGGAGCATCCTGTGATTCTCTGATTACCTCCAAATTGAATATTTTTGATCTAAAACGTGGGAGTAGATTTATTTCAGAAATACAGAGTGCAATTATCACACTGTAGTCCACACCACCAACATGTCTTTTGGAAAATGCAAACCTAGGAAATCAAAGAAACCAAGGCCAACTCTACATAATTTACTGCTTATCCAACAGATGGAAGATATTCAGTTATACTAAAGTGCTAATTTGAAACTGATGGAATATATTTAGAATAACTTGAATTATTTAACTTGCAGATGCAGCACAAAACCAAACAACAAATTTACTATTTTAATGAAGTTCTTCTGATAGCTCCATCTGGTGCCAATTAAAACCTGCACAATCCAACATAATTGAACGTGAATTTTGATATTAAAGTGACAGACTTTTGGTTCATCTGATTTAGGAAGCTAATTTATTGACTACGTTTAAAATGGCCTCAGGAATTAAAAGGGCTAAAAAGTATTGTGGATTTGCAGAATTAATAAGCAAAGGTTGAAATCAGTCTTGAGATCCCATTTCCAATTCCCAATTGACTTTACTTTAGATTTTAGAGATTCAGCGCTGAAACAGGCCCTTCGGCCCATCGGGTCTGCGCTGACCAGCGATCACCCTGTGCACTAACACTATCCCACATACTAGGGATAATTTACAGACTTTTTTTACGCAAAGTCAATTAACCTACAAACCTGCACGTCTTTGGGATTTTTTAGATTTTAGATTTAGAGATACAGCGTGGAAACAGGCCCTTCGGCCCACCGAGTCCGCGCCGCCCAGCGATCCCCGCACATTAACACTATCCTCCACACACTAGGGACAATTTTTACATTTACCCAGTCAATGAACCTACATGCCTGTACGTCTTTGGAGTGTTGGAGGAAACCGGAGCACCCGGAGAAAACCCACGCAGTCACAGGGAGAACGTATAAACTCCATATGGACAGTACCCCTATTCAATCATGGCTGAATTATCCCTCCCTCCTAACCCCATTCTCCTGCCTTCTCCCCATAACCCCTGACACCCGTACTAATCAAGAATCAATCTCTCTCTGCCTTAAAAATATCGTTTGATTTGGCCTCTGTAGCCTTCTGTGGCAAATAATTCCACAGATTCACCACCCTCTGACTAAAGAAATTCCTCCTCATCTCCTTCCTAAAGGACCATCTTTTAATTCTGAGGCTATGACCTCTGGTCCTAGACTCTCCCGCCAGTGGAAACATCCTCTCCACATCCACTCTATCCAAACCTTTCATTATTCGGTACATTTCTATGAGATTCCCCCTCCATTCTTCTAAACTCCAGCAAGTGCTGACCCAGTGCCGTCAAATGCTTATTCTGATGTGGCCATCTTTCTGATTCATTGAACATCTTTGATTCATTGGCAACTCAAACACCCAGGAGCGTTAGGAGATTACAAAAAGTGGTGAACACTGCCCGGTCCATCGTGGGTATTTGATCTCCCCCACCTTCTAAGATATATACAAGAATTTAAGTATCTAAGTGCTTATGTATAGTGATACTTGTACTGAACTGTATACAAAGATGAATTTCACTGCCCCTGGGTACATGTGGCAATACAGTACCATTGAACCATGCACCTCAAAATGACAACAATGGTTATTAAAGCTGCTCATGCCCTTCTACACATTACACCTCTCATGCCTGTTCATTGTTATAGAATCATAGAGCTGTACTGAGTGGAAACAAGCCCTTTGGCCCAACTTTCCCATGCCAACCAGCATGCCCCATCTACACTCGTCCCACCTGCCTGCGTTTGGACCATATCCCTCTAAACCTATCCAATCCATGTACCTGTGGAAATGTTTTTTAAGCATTGTGATAGTACCTGCCACAACTGCCTCATCCGGCAGCTCGTTCCATACACCTACCACGCTTTGTGTAAAATAGCTGCATACATCCTCCCCGTGACCCGCGTGGGTTTTCTCCGGGTGCTCCGGTTTCCTCTCACACTCCAAAGATGTGCAGGTTTGTAGGTTAATTGGCTTCGGGTAAAATTGCTAATTGTCCCTAGTGCGTGCAGGATAGTGTGAGTGTGCAGGGTGATCGCTGGTCGGCGCGGACCTGGTGGGCCGAAGGGCCTGTTTCCGCACTGTGTCTCTAAATTAAACTGAACCAGGAGGCAAATGGGAAAGTACGATCAAGAGAGCAGAAGAGTTGTACCACCTCTAAACCTGCCCCAGTAGCTGCCATGGAGAACGCGAGCTAAAAACCTGGCAGAAGCAGTGATGATCTCCACCGCTGCCAGTAGGCAGTTCTCACCCTTGGGTATCGGGCTCAGTGTGTGCTGATACGCCCAACAAGCTGAGCATCTGTTTGGATTCACTTGATCTGATTAAGGTGCTGAAGTGGAACCGTCGTCTGATGATCCTTTTCGGCCAGAGCCAAACGGAGCACAAAGCATCCATGTTGCAAATGGATTTTGCCAACGTGGAACATAACAGCGGAAGTGTTTTTCCCACAAGGTGCCAGGCCTCCTTTGAGAGATGGTGGCGGCTGAGGTTCTTTGCCACAGGCGGCTGCGGAGGCCAAGCCAATGGAGATTTTTAAGGCAGAGATAGATCGATTCTTGATCAGTACGGGTGTCAGGGGTTATGGGGAGAAGGCAGGAGAATGGGGTTGTGAGGGAGAGATAGAACAGCCACGATTGAATGGCGGAGTAGACTGGATGGGCCGAATGGCCTAATTCTGCAGTCCAGAATGCATGAACTTTTCAACTTCTGAGTAGAGTAAGCCCAGAGAATGTTGTGTTGATAGAACTCTGGCTATTAATGCAGATAGATCATGATTGGCACTTGTGTTCTGCATGAGCAATCTGCATTAATAAAACCTGGTTCTTTCCATGAACAGCATCTTATGTTTCTTATGTGTTTCAGACCAAAGTGTTTACAAAATCTTTCTGATGGCCAGTTTTGAGCATTGAAGTGTTACACTGCATTTTATGTGTTTCACGTAGAAATAAACTGAACCTGCAATATCTTACCTCAAGGTAAAGGCACGATGTTAGGAACACAAATTGCTTCTCTGATTGTTAACACATTTTTCAACAACACAGAGACCTGTTTCTCAATTTGTCCAAGCAAATATCTTGTTATCAACAACTTCACCCAGTTTGTCTATCAAAAACGTGATTGTGTTTATGTATAGAGATGCAGCGCGGAAACAGGCCCTTCGGCCCATCCAGTCCATGCCGACCAGCGGTCTCCAATATGCTAGTTCCATCCTCCACACTCGGGACAAATTTACTAAAGCCAGTTAATCTACAAAACCTGCCTGTCTTTGGAGTGTGGGAGGAAACTGGAAAAGCACCTGGAGAAAACCCATGCAGTCACAGGGAGAACGTGCAAACCCCACACAGACAGAGCCCGTGGTCTCCGGCCCTCTAAGGCAGCAACACTATGGCTGTGTCGCCGTGCCACCTTGTGATTATATGCTTGAATAAAGCTGAAGTGCGGCACGGTGGCGCAGCGGTAAAGTTGCTGCCTTTCAGCGCCAGAGACCCGGGTTCGATCCCAACTACGGCTGCTGCCTGTACGGGGTTTGTACGTTCTCCCTGTGACCTGTGTGGATTTACTCCGAGATCTTTAGTTTCCTCCCACACTCCATAGACATGCAGGTTTGTAGGTTAATTAGCTTCAGTAAATTGCCAAATTGTCCCTAGTCTGTAGGTTAGTGTTAGTGTACGGGGTGATCGCTGGTTGGTGCGGACTCGGTGGGTCGAAGGACCTGTTTCCACGTTGTATCTCTAAACTAAACTAAAACTCAGGATGATTTTGTTGAAATAAAGAACTGCAGATGCTGGTTAATACACGAAATGAAACAAAGTGCTGGAGGAATCGGCAGGTCAGGCAGCATCTCTGTAGAACATGGATAGGACTCTGAAGAAGGGTCTTGACCCGAAACGTCACCTATCCATGTTCTCCAGAGATGCTGCCTGACCCCCTGAGTTACTCCAGCATTCTGTGAAACGTCATCTATCCATTTTCTCAAGAGATGCTGCCTGACCCGCTGAGTTACTCCAGCATTCTGTGAAACATCATCTATCCATGTTCTCCAGAGATGCTGCCTGACCCACTGAGTTACTCCAGCACTCTATGAAACGTCACCTATCCATGTTCTCCAGAGATGTTGCCTGACCCGCTGAGTTACTCCAGCACTCTGTGAAACATCACCTATCCATGTTCTCCAGAGATGCTGCCTGACCCGCTGAGTGACTCCAGCGCTTTGTGTCATTTTCAATATGATTTATCTTTGCCATGAAACATGATAACCACGTTACAATGTGTTGCATTTCAATGGTGAGTTTTTGCATAAAGCAAGTTAAGTCACATTGAAGAAGGGTCTCAACCCGAAACGTCACCTATTCCTTCTCTCTAGAGATGCCGCCTGTCCCGCTGAGTTACTCCAGCATTTTGTGTCCATCTTAAGTCACTTCAAAGCCTTGGGTGACCCTATAAAAAATGCAGGCCCCCTGCCCTGAAAAAGTTTTGGAATTTCTATTCTTCTAATCGTTGACCTCTTTACGAAACCACATAAATGACTGTCCTTGGACTGGATAAATAATTCACTTGATTGGTTTAGCCGAGGATTTGATAATAGCTTGTGTGCCCCATTGGGGTATTATTCTCCGCTGTAAACTGCACTCCGGAGAATTCGGGACCTTCCGGGGGCATGCGAGAGAGCTCAGAGAGCAGCCACAAATGTAACCGCGCTGGCAGTAACACGGACGCCTCATTTCTCATGCTCCCATTTGAACGCTGTGAGATTTCGCAGCCCGGTGGTTGCTCATTCTCATTCTGCAAATCTCTTGCCTCTGTCTTTAACTATCAATAAAGTCATACGTAGACTGCCTGACATCAATAATGGAGTATTACTAGTTAATAGAGCATTCCACTCACCAAGAGACTGTGAGCCCAGCTACGTACTCTTGTTAAAGTCCTTGCACATCAAACCTTCTTCTGGCATTCCTTGCAAGGGCAAATATGCAACCTATTGGAAGAAGATACAAAGAATGTGACCTTTCTAATGATTACCGCCTTAGTTCGACTAAAATAAATCAGCAATTGATTTGGACACATCCTCTTCAGAACGGATGGCCAACCAGCTAAGGTTATTCAATGCACATGCTGGCCCGTCTCTTCTGGCTTCATCATTTGTAAAGGAGAACGTGCAAACTCCGTACAGACAGCAGACATAGTCCAGATCGAACCCGGGTCTCTGGCGCTGTAAGACAGTGGCTCTACCGCTGTGTCACTGCGCTGCCCTGTGATTATATGCTTGAATGAGTCAGTATGACTTTATAGAAATCAAGAACTGCAGATGCTGGTTAGTGCAGCAACTCTACCACTGCACCACTCAGCTGCCATTAAAGCTTGTTTCATCTTTTGTTTTAGTTCAGTTTAGTTTAGAGATACAGCGTGGAAACAGGCCCTTCGGCCCACCGTGTCCGCGCCGACCAGCGATCACCCCGCACACCAGCGCTATTCTACACACACACTAGGGACACTTTTACAATTTACCGAAGCAAATTAACCTACAAACCTTTATATCTTTGGAGTGTGGGAGGAAACCGGAGCACCCGGAGAAAACCCACGCAGTCACGGGGCGAATGTGCAAACTCCGTACAAGCACCCGTAGTCAGGATTGAATCCGGGTCTCGTGCGCTGTAAGACAGCAACACTACCGCTGCACCACTGTGCCGCCCAAACCATGCCACTGTGCTGCCCTGTGATTATATGGATGAATGAGTCAGTATGATTCAGTAGAAATAAAGAACTGCAGATGCTGGTTAATACGGCAGCTCTACCACTTCTCCACTGCGTTGCCCTTAAAGCTTGTTTTATCTTTTTTTCTTCTGGAACTAAATTATTGATTTATTTTACTAACTAAAGCATCCAGTTCCAATAAGATAATTATCTTATTGAAACATATAAGATAATTAGGGGATTGGACACATTAGAGGCAGGAAACATGTTCCCAATGTTGGGGGAGTCCAGAACAAGGGGCCACAGTTTAAGAATAAGGGGTAGGCCATTTAGAACGGAGATGAGGAAGAACTTTTTCAGTCAGAGGGTGGTGAAGGTGTGGAATTCTCTGCCTCAGAAGGCAGTGGAGGCCAGTTCGTTGGATGCTTTCAAGAGAGAGCTGGATAGAGCTCTTAAGGATAGCGGAGTGAGGGGGTATGGGGAGAAGGCAGGAACGGGGTACTGATGGAGAGTGATCAGCCATGATCGCATTGAATGGCGGTGCTGGCTCGAAGGGCTGAATGGCCTACTCCTGCACCTATTGTCTATTGTCTATTGTCTATTGTCTAAGAGAGAGCTGGATAGAGCTCTTAAGGATAGCGGAGTGAGGGGGTATGGGGAGAAGGCAGGAACGGGGTACTGATTGAGAGTGATCAGCCATGATCGCATTGAATGGCGGTGCTGGCTCGAAGGGCTGAATGGCCTACTCCTGCACCTATTGTCTATTGTCTATTGTCTATTGTTTCAGTGTGCTACTCACCCAGCCAGCAAGAATTTCACTACATTTTAATGAGGTTAAACTCAATGGAAAATAAAAGTGGTTTAAATTAGCCATGGATTTGGGCAGTACAATGATTGTAGATAATGCTGCCCTGATTATGTCTGCTCTTCCTTCTCTACAAATAACTAAAATAATTATTTTGTTAGAATGGAATAGAACAGTACAGGACAGGCACCAGCCCACCCACCCACAAAATCTGTGTCAAATTTGACGCCAAGATATCTGCCTCATCTGCCTGCACATGATCCATATCCCTTCATTCCCAACATATCCATGTGCCCATCTAAAAGCCTCCGAAACGCAGCTGTCATCTCCACTTCCACCACTGCCCCTGGCAGTCCGTTCCAGGCACTCTGTGTAAAAGAAAACTTGCCCCGCACTATAGACTAAAACTCTCGTTTGTTTGTTTGTTTGTTCCTGAACTACAGCCAAAACGGTACACGATAGCCAACAATTTTAGGCCCACCTTACTCACCGTCATCCCTTTGGTGCTAATGGAAGAAGTTTCATTCAAATCGGTGTAATATTTTTTTATCTATTCACATTTCAAAGTTTAAATCTATCTCCTAGGGAAGGAGGGGGAGGGAGGGAGGGAGGGAGGGGGAAGGGAGGGAGGGGGGAGGAGGGAGGATAAGGGGGGTTGAGGGGGATGGAGTTGGAGGGGAGGGGAGGGGAGGGGAGGGGAGGGGAGGGGAGGGGAGGGGAGGGGAGGTGGAGGGAACTGGAGGGGGGAGACGGGAGGGTAGACGGGAGGGGATGGGAGGGGGGGAGGCGGGGAGGTGGGAGGGGAGGGGGGGAGATGGTAGGGGGGAAGGGTGAGAGGGGGGCGTTGGGGGAGGGAGGAGAGGGGAGGGGAGAGGAGAGGGTGCTGCACCAATGCAGGAGAGGTTTGGGGCCAACAGGTCTACTTAGTCTAGTCTCCTTTAAACGTTGCCCCTCTCGCCTTAAAGCTATGCCCTCTCTAATCTTTGACATTTCCACCTTGGGGGACAAAAGGGTCTGACTTTTACTCCATCTATCTCTCTCAGAAATGTATCTACTTCCATCAGGTCTCCCCTCATTCTCGGCCATTCCAGAGATAACAATCCATTTGTCCAACCTCTCCTAGTACCACTTAATCCAGGCAACATTCTGGATAACCTCCTGCACACTCTCCAAAGCCTCTGTGTCCATCCTGTAATGGGATAAGCAGAGCTGCATGGGACACTCCAAATGTGGTCTCACCAAAATCTTATAGAGCTGCATCATGCCTTCCTGACTCAAATGTTCAATGCCCTGTTCAGCTAAGAAAGGTATACCATTGGCCATCATTACCAATCTACCTACTTGTGTTGCCACTTTCAAGGAGCAGGAGAAAGCATTTTATCAGCATGGTTTGGGAACAGCTCCATCCATGACCACAAGAAATTCCAGACTTTTCTGGACTTTCTGGAAGTCAGAAATTCTGACTGTTTCAGTCAGAGAGTTGTGAATCTGTGGAATTCTCTCCCTCAGAAGGCAGTGGAGGCCAATTCTCTGAATGCATTCAAGAGAGAGCTAGATAGAGCACTTAAGGATAGCGGAGTCAGGGGGTATGGGGAGAAGGCAGGAGCGGGGTACTGATTGAGAATGATCAGCCACGATTACATTGAATGGCGATGCTGGCTCGAAGGGCCGAATGGCCTCCTCCTGCTCCTATTGTCTATTGTCTATTGTCTATTGTCTATTGCCCAGAGAGTTGTGGACGCAGCCCAGACCATCACGCAAGCCATCCATTGACTCCATCTACACTTCAAGCTGCCTCGGCAAGGCCACCAGCATAATCACAGACCAGTCTCATCCCGGTCACTCCCTCTTCTCCCCTCTCCCATCAGGCAAGAGGTACAGAAGTGTGAAAACGCACACCTCCAGATTCAGGGGCAGTTTCTTCCCAGCTGTTGTCAGGCAACTGAACCATCCAACCACAACCAGAGAGAAGTGCTGAACTACTATCCACCTCATTAGTGACCCTCGGACAATCCTTGATCGGACTTTGAACTATCTTTAATCAGAATTCAATAATAATAATAATAATAATACATTTTATTTATATAGCGCTTTTCATATACTCAAAGACGCTTTACAGAGATTTTGAGAACATAGGGAAATTAATAAATAGATAAATAAGTAAATAAATAAATGAACAGAGAAAGGAGACAGTAGGTGAGGTGACCTTCAGTGGTTGAAGGCAGTACTGAACAGGTGAGACTTCAGCGATGTTTTGAATGTGGTGAGTGTGGGGGAGTCTCTAACGGTTTGGGGTAGTGAGTTCCATAGGGTGGGAGCAGCGATGGAGAAAGCCCTGTCCCCCCAGGATCTGAGTTTAGTCCGGATGTGGGGGGATAGGAGATTGGCAGCGGCAGAGCGGAGGGTGCAGGTGGGAGTGTGCCTGTGGAGGAGGTCGGTCAGGTAGGATGGGGCCAGGTTATGGAGGGCTTTGTAGGTTATGAGGAGGATTTTGTACTGGATTCTCTGGGGGATGGGGAGCCAGTGGAGTTTATAAAGGACGGGGGTGATATGGTCACGGATCGAGGTGTGTGTGAGTAGACGGGCAGCGGAGTTTTGAATGTATTGAAGTTTATTGATGATTTTTGAGGGTGCGCCATAGAGGAGGCTGTTGCAGTAGTCCAGACGGGAGGTGATGAAGGCGTGGATGAGGGTTTCTGCAGCTGTGGAGGAGAGGGATGGACGGAGACGGGCAATGTTTTTGAGGTGGAAGAAGGCTGTCTTTGTGATGTGTTTGATGTGTTTGTCGAAGGAGAGGGTTTGATCAAGGATGATTCCAAGATTCCGGATGTGAGGTGAGGTGGATACTGGGAGACCATCAATGTTGAGGATGAAGTTTTGGGTGGATTTGGTGAGCATTTTTGGACCAATGATGATGATTTCAGATTTGTTGCAATTGAGTTTGAGGAAGTTTGATTGAAGCCAAGATTTTATTTCAGTAATGCAGTTTGTCAGTGTAGAGTGTGTGGTGGAGGAGATTGACTTGGTGGAGATGAGGAGCTGGATATCATCGGCGAAGCAGTGGAAGTTGAGACCATGACGGCGGATTAATTGACCAAGGGGGAACAGGTAGAGGATGAAGAGGAGGGGGCCAAGGACTGAGCCTTGGGGGACACCTTGGGGGAGGGGAGCGGTGGGGGATTTACAGTTGTTAATGGAGATGAACTGGTGTCTGTCAGAGAGGTAAGATTTAAACCAGGATAGGGCTGTGCCGGTGATGTTAAGGGAGGTTTCAAGTCGGGTGAGGAGAATGGAGTGATTTATGGTGTCAAAGGCGGCGCTGAGGTCAAGTAGGATGAGGATTTAGCGCAATAAGCTGCGAAAATGTTTGCGAAATGTACTATTTTCTCCCATTGCTGATGGTTTTGTGTCATCCACGTGCAATGGGTTTGGTGTTTTGCAGAGAAATGTTGTGCACTGATTAGGTGCTAATGATTAGGAAATGGGTGGAAACTCTCAACCCCACAACCCTCCCAAAGACCTTCTTCATGGATGGACACAAAATGCTGGAGTAACTCAGCGGGACAGGCAACATCTCCGGAGAAAAGGAATAGGTGACGTTTCGGTTCGAGACCCTTCATCAGACTGAGAGTCAGGGTGGGGGACACAGGAGGTATGGGGAGGTACAGAACAAAGCAGAGCCTGCATCGACGACTCAGGAAAGATGGAGCCCACAATGGTCCATTGTTGGCTGGGGACGTGGTGGTAATGAAGGAATACAAAAGGTGAGATTAGCAAGAGGACCGGGGTGGGGGAGGGACGGAGAGATGGGGAATGCAAGCGTCACTTGAAGGTAGAGAAATCAAAAGTCATACTGCTGGGGTGTAAGCTGCCCAAGCGAAATATGAGGTGCTGTTCCTCCAATTTGAGTTGGGCCTCACTCTGACAATGGAGGAGGCCCAGGACAGAAAGGTCAGTGTGGGAAAGGGAAGAGGAAGGGGAGTTAACATGTTTGGCAACCGGGGGATCGCGTAGGCCAAGGCAGACTGAGCATTGGTGTTCTTTGTCCCTGGAACCGATCTCAGAGCCCATGTCTAGCTCAAGGCAGACGTGGATAAGTTAATCCTGCTGGCCACAGGAGAAATAATATCAGATAGGTCAGGCACAAGGGAGGGGAGCACAAATAATGCCGGCAACCGGAACATATATTCATTTCTGAGTTAATGCAAGATTGAGAATGACAAGCTGAAGATACTATTTAATGACAAACCTAATGATACCTGGCACCAGAAACTGAACTTAAAATACAGAACATCAATCTCAAAATGAACAAAATAACACAGCCAAGAACAAATAAAGCAAGAATTGTGCTTTTTTTTCTTATCCTCTGCAATCTGAACAAACTGTCTGTCATTTTCAATTTTTATGTCAACCTAAAGTGTGATTAACTATGGAACTGGATGTTTTAGTTTTAGTTTCGTAAATAGAGAATGGAAACAGGCCCTTCAGCCCGTCGAGTTTAGAAGGATGAGAGGGGATCTTATCGAAACGTATAAGATTATTAAGGGGTTGGACACGTTAGAGGCAGGAAGCATTTTCCCAATGTTGGGGGAGTCCAGAACCAGGGGCCACAGTTTAAGAATAAGGGGTAGGCCATTTAGAATGGAGATGAGGAAAAACTTTTTCAGTCAGAGAGTTGTGAATCTGTGGAATTCTCTGCCTCAGAAGGCAGTGGAGGCCAATTCTCTGAATGCATTCAAGAGAGAGCTAGATAGAGCTCTTAAGGATAGCGGAATCAGGGGGTATGGGGAGAAGGCAGGAACGGGGTACTGATTGAGAATGATCAGCCATGATCACAGGAATACACTGGAATTTAGAAGGATGAGGGGGGATCTTATTGAAACATATAAGATAATTAGGGGATTGGACACATTAGAGGCAGGAAACATGTTCCCAATGTTGGGGGAGTCCAGAACAAGGGGCCACAGTTTAAGAATAAGGGGTAGGCCATTTAGAACGGAGATGAGGAAGAACTTTTTCAGTCAGAGAGTGGTGAAGGTGTGGAATTCTCTGCCTCAGAAGGCAGTGGAGGCCAGTTCGTTGGATGCTTTCAAGAGAGAGCTGGATAGAGCTCTTAAGGATAGCGGAGTGAGGGGGTATGGGGAGAAGGCAGGAACGGGGTACTGATTGAGAGTGATCAGCCATGATCGTATTGAATGGTGGTGCTGGCTCGAAGGGCTGAATGGCCTGCTCCTGCACCTATTGTCTGTTGTCTATTGTCTATTGTCTATTGAATGGTGGTGCTGGCTCGAAGGGCCGAATGGCCTCCTCCTGCACCTATTGTCTATTGTCCATGCCGACCAGCGATCACCCATACACGAGTTCCGTCCTACACACTAGGGGCAATTTACAGAAGCCAATTAACCTGCAAACCTGCAAGTCTTCTGATGTGGTAGGAAACCAGAGCACCCGGAGAAAACCCACGTGGTCACAGGGAGAATGTGCAAACTCCGTACAGACAGCACCCGTAGTCGTGATCAAACCCAGTCTCTGGCGCTGTGAGGCAGTAACTCTACTGCTGCACCACCGTGCTTGCCCTGTAGTGGGGGGTGTTTGTGGAAATCGTGTGGGAGATTATTACTTCAACAGCCAAATACATTCTCTTTACACACTGTGAATGGCTCGATTGTAATCATGTATAGTCTTTCCGCTGACTGCTTAGCACGCAACAAAAGCTTTTCGCTGTACCTCGGTACACGTGACAATAAACTAAACTGGAAACTGGCCAATCAGCAGCGTTTTGTTTCATGAGGCATCAGATCATCTCAAGCAACTTGTATCAAACGCAGTACCAGGGAGAGAAAAAGATGACTGGAATTGTTGATAGACTAATGTTTTGGGCTGAATGGAGACTTGAGTGGGTTAATTATCTGATGCCTCGACTGGCTACAAGTGCAATGCATGTGACGGAAAAAGGAAAGGAATGATGAATTAACTGCAGTGGGCAATAATCAAATGAGAAGAATGGCTTCAGGTCATTTCTGCTCCAGTGGATCTGATAGGACTGTGCTCATGGGTACTGATGGAAGGTTGATACGGAACTCAGCACAAGAGCCAGGAGATTGGGTTCTGGCACCGTAATGGCACAGAAATGTGCCTTGATAATGTAATCGGGCAGCTCGATTAGTAGCGCTAAAATGCAATGAACTCCTGAGGTTGGAAATAAGCACTAAAGAGCAATTTATCCCCGATCCTTGCGCGGTTTTCGGCGTACAGCAGAAATAAATGTTAAGTGTTTATGCTTTCAATACCTTGTCTAAATGCCAATAGGTATAACTGAGTTTCATTGATGGTTTCAAGTTTAATTACATCAGCTGTTACGATCGATATCAGTGGCCCTGCTGGGGAAATGGGATGCAGCAGAGTTTCAAAATATGACTTTGCCTGCACGGAATACAAATTCACACTGGCCAAATACCCCTCCCTGCGCAGCAGAGTACCTGGCAATCAAAACAAGGCTTGGGTGCAGGCAATCCTGCCCATGGAAGACCCCACCGCCCCAGCTGAATGGAACAATTATTCTATCATAGGATGGCACGGTGGCACAGCAGCAGAGTTGCTGCCTGACAGACAATAGACAATGGACAATAGGTGCAGGAGGAGGCTATTCGGCCCTTCGAGCCAGCACCGCCATTCAATGTGATCATGGCTGATCCGGGTTTGATCCTGACTATGGGTGCTTGTCTCTACGGAGTTTGTACGTTCTCCCCGTGACCTGCATGGGTCTTCTCCGAGATCTTCGCTTTCCTCCCACACTCGAGAGACGTCAAGGTTTGTAAAGAAAAATAGATCAGTCAAGATCTAATGGCGGAGCAGAATCGATGGGCCGAATGGCCTAATTCTGCTCTTATGTCTTATGACCTTATGAAGGGTGTTGACCCGACTGTTCACTTCCTTCCACAGATGCTGCCTGACCACTGAGTTCCTCCGGCACTTTGGTGTTTGTGTTTGCAATTTGCAACAGTTTTGATGCAGCTGACCAGATGAAGCTCACCAGTCATCACACTGAGTCCCTGCATCAGACCTTTGAACCCATTCATCCTCTCAGCCGGTCTTATCCAATTGCACAATGATGTGTTCTCACTGCTCTGTCTCCCTGTAGTGCATCACTCAGTGGTCCATTCCCCTTACTCTTTCACATGGTCTCCTCCTCTGCAGGTGGGCAGCACCTCCTCCTCAGGCCGTCTCCAATAATGCTACAACCATCTTCTTAGTAGGAAAATAACTGCAGATGCTGGTACAAATCGAAGGTATCACAATATGCTGGAGTAACTCAGCGGGTCAGGCAGCATCTCAGGAGACCCGAAACGTCACCCACCCATTCCTTCTCTCCTGAGATGCTGCCTGACCTGCTGAGTTACTCCAGCATTTTGTGATACCTTCAACTATCATCTTAGATCGCCTCATCTCATCTCTTCTTCTTCTCCCCGTCGTCTCCCGACACGACAACTGATCCCTTCACATAAATTAAATTTGCTTTTCTCTTGAAATTATCCTCTTCTGGCAGAAACAGCACAAACATAGTTACATTTTCTTTACTCTTCAGAAACACTGGTCCATAGTGGAAAGCTGTGTGTGGAGCCAGAGGATGTAGGAGATGTTTTAAATGAATTTTTTGCATCTGTTTTTACGAGGGAGGAGGGCGATGCGGACTTAGAAATGGAGCAGGAGGTTTGTGATGTTCTTGAGCATATTGCTATTGACAGGGAGGCGGTGCTGGAGGCTCTGGCAGGCTTAAAAGTGGATAAGTCTCCGGGCCCTGACGAGATGTATCCCAGGATGCTGAGAGAGGCAAGGGAGGAGATTGCGGGGGCTCTGGCACAAATTTTCAGAGCCTCTCTTGCAACAGGGGATGTACCGGAGGACTGGAGGATAGCCAATGTGGTGCCATTATTTAAAAAGGGCAGTAGGGATAAACCTGGGAACTACAGGCCGGTGAGTCTGACATCGGTGGTGAGGAAGCTGCTGGAAAATATTCTGAGGGACAGAATCAGTCTTCACTTGGAGGATCGAGGGTTAATTAAGGATAGTCAACATGGCTTTGTTAAGGGAAGGTCGTGTCTGACTAACTTGATTGAATTTTTTGAAGGGGTGACCAAGGAGGTAGATGGGGGTAGTGCAGTGGATGTGGTATACATGGATTTCAGTAAGGCTTTTGACAAGGTCCCACACAGGAGATTAGTCAAGAAGGTAAGAGCCCATGGGATCCAGGGCACCTTGGCAAAATGGATAAAAAACTGGCTTAGTGACAGAAGGCAGAGGGTGATGGTAGAAGGGTGCTTCTGTGACTGGAGGCCGGTGTCCAGTGGGGTGCCGCAGGGATCGGTGTTGGGTCCCTTACTGTTTGTAATCTACATTAATGATCTGGACGTCAACGTACAGGGCATGATCAGCAAGTTTGCAGATGACACAAAGGTAGGGGGGGTGGTGAATAGCGAGGAAGGGATCTGCAAGCTGCAGGAAGATATAGATGAGATGGTCAGATGGGCGGAGCAGTGGCAGATGGAATTTAATCCTGAAAAGTGCGAGGTGATGCACTTTGGCAGAAATAACTTGGAGAGGGAGTACACCATGAATGGAAGGACCCTAGGGAAGACAGGGGTACAGAGGGACCTTGGAGTACAGGTACACAAGTCCTTGAAGGCAGCAGGACAGGTGGACAGGGTGGTCATAAAGGCATATGAGTTACTGGCCTTCATTAGCCGGGGCATCGAATATAAAAGTAGGGGGTGTAATGATGGAATTGTACAGAACACTGGTGAGGCCACAGCTGGAGTATTGTGTACAGTTCTGGTCACCACATTATAGAAAGGATGTGATAGCTTTGGAGAGGGTGCAGAGGAGATTCACCAGGATGCTGCCAGGGATGAAGGGCCTCGGCTATGAGGAGAGACTGAGCAGACTGGGGTTGTTTTCCCTGGAGCAGAGAAGGCTGAGAGGGGACATGATCGAGGTGTACAAGATCATGAGGGGCATAGATAAGGTAGATGGCGGGGAACTTCTTCCACTGGTGGAAGGTTCAACAACGAGGGGACATAGATACAGGGTAAGGGGAGGGAGGTTTCAGGGGGGATGTGAGAAAGAACTTTTTCACCCAGAGGGTGGTTGGAGTCTGGAACTCACTGCCTGGGGTGGTGGTGGAGGCGGGAACACTCACAACGTTTAAGAGGCATTTGGATGGGCACTTGAAATGCTACAACATTCAGGGCTACGGTCCAAATGCGGGAAAATGGGATTAAAATTAGACTATGTTTGGTAACGGGCGGCGCGGACACGATGGGCCGAAGGGCCTCTTTCTGTGCTGTAGGACTCTATGACTAACTTGTTTTACTCGCACTTGTCCACCTCGTTGGCTGATTCCCTGAGATGCTGACAAAGCAAAACACTCGCTGAGCCGTGCAATGGATATAAGGAACAGCACCTCATATTCCACTTGGGAAGCTTGCAACCACGACTGTATGAACATTGAATTTTCCACGTTTTGTTTAGTTTAGTTTATTGCCACGTTTATAGAAGATTGAGGGAGGATCTTGTAGAAATTTACAAAATTCTTAAGGGGTTGGACAGGATAGATGCAGGAAGATTGTTCCCGATGTTGGGGAAGTCCAGAACAAGGGGTCACAGTTTTAAGGATAAGGGGGAAGTCTTTTAGGACCAAGGTGAGAACGTTTTTTTTCACACAGAGTGGTGAATCTGTGGAATTCTCTGCCACAGAGGGTCCGTGCCGCCCAGCGATCCCCGCACATTAACACTATCCTACACCCACCAGGGACAATTTTAACATTTGCCCAGCCAATTAACCTACAAACCTGTACGTCTTTGGAGTGTGGGAGGAAACCGAAGATCTCGGAGAAAACCCACGCAGGTCACGGGGAGAACGTACAAACTCCGTACAGACAGCACCCGTAGTCAGGATCGAACCTGTCTCCGGCGCAGCT
The DNA here is from genome assembly GCF_053455715.1 of Rhinoraja longicauda. NCBI lineage: Eukaryota > Metazoa > Chordata > Chondrichthyes > Rajiformes > Arhynchobatidae > Rhinoraja > Rhinoraja longicauda. Next base: position 7,924,816 of record NC_135966.1, on the reverse strand, counting down.
TTCGCTGTAAGGCAGCAACTCTACCGCTGCGCCACCGTGTCTCTTATGTCTTATGTCTTAAACCAGCATCTGCAGTTCCTTGCGTCTCTTTGCACAACCATGTTTTGAGGAACACAGTAGAGTTGAGTCATCGCTATGTATTATGCTGTTCCAATGAAAGAACTTCAAGGCGAAGCTGCAGTTCTACACCACATATGGACGGCCATCACTGGGCGAGACAAAGCAGATTACCCGGTGAGAATCTTTAATACATCTGGTATTAACTTTTTATTCGTAGGAAGGAATGGCAGATGCTGGTTGAAGCTGATGATAGACACAAAATGCTGGAGTAACTCAGCGGGACAAACAGCATCTCCAGAGAGAAGGAATGGGTGACATTTCGGGTCATGTCCCTACTTCAGACTGGTCTGAAGAACGGTCTCGAAGGGTCTCAACCCGAAACGTCACCCATTCCTTCTCTCCAGAGATGCTGCAGTGAAAAAAGCGAATGGTATGTTGGCATTCATAACGAGGGGATTTGAGTTTAGGAGCAGGGAGGTTCTACTGCAGTTGTACAGGGCATTGGTGAGACCACACCTGGAGTATTGTGTGCAGTTTTGGTCTCCTAATCTGAGGAAAGACATTCTTGCCTTAGAGGGAGTACAGAGAAGGTTCACCAGATTGATCCCTGGGATGGCAGGACTTTCATATGAAGAAAGAATGGGCTTGTAAGTTCATTGGTGTCTGTAAAATTAGGCTAGGCTTGTACTCGCTGGAATTTAGAAGACTGAGGGGGGATCTTTCAGAAACATATAAAATTCTTAAGGGGTTGGAGAGGCTAGATGCGGGAAGATTGTTCCCGATGTTGGGGGAGTCCAGAACCAGGGGTCACAGTTTAAGGATAAGGGGGAAGTCTTTTAGGACCGAGATGAGAAAACATTTCTTCACACAGAGTGGTGAATCTGTGGAATTCTCTGCCACAGAAGGTGGTTGAGGCCAGTTCATTGGCTATATTTAAGAGGGAGTTAGATGTGGCCCTTGTGGCTAAAGGGATAAGGGGGTATGGAGAGAAGGCAGGTACAGGTTACTGAGCTGGATGATCAGCCATGATCATATTGAATGGCGGTGCAGGCTCGAAGGGCCGAATGGCCTACTCCTGCACCTATTTTCTATGTTTCTATGTCCCGCTGAGTGACTCCAGCATTTTGTGTTTAACCTTTTATTTGACACTCAAGGCCAACTTGCCCATCAGTTCATGCACTTCACCCCTGTCAGATGTAGAGCGATGTGCTGCTCCTAACAAAGAAATGTAAAATAATTTCGAGGAATCACATGTGAACTGTACCATGGCTGACAGAAGAATTATAACTTAAAGAAAACAGAAAACTGATTTAACAAGTGAAGGCACATTAATCTGCAACCTAGTCCTAAATCTTTGCAAAGCTTTAAATATTTAGGTTACTGGCATTCACAGTGCACTAACACTTTTATAAATTCACTCATCACTCCATAAACAAGTTAATGGAAGCAGCAGCTAGCTCAACTTCGATGATAAGCACTTTTTTGCTATCCGTTATTATTGATTCCAGTTTGCTGCCATTTACAATTTCATTTCACAAAAGAAATCGGTTGCTTCAGTTCATTTTTGTCCCTTCCACTTGAGTGATAATTTTTTTCTGTCACACCATGTGGTAAACATTGCTTGTCAACTAAGGACACAGAGGTAGACAACAAAATAAGGAGTATCTCAGTGGGACAGGCAGCATCTCTGGATGGAAGGAATGGGTGACGTTTCGGGTAGAGACCTTTCTTCAGACCGAGAGTCGGGGGGGGGGGGGGGGGGGGGGGAGAGGGAAACGAGAGAGATGGAAGGGTAAGGTGTGAAAACGAGAGATCAAAGGGACTGCTCATGCTCCTCCATTTATTAATTCGATTAATATGATTAAAGGAAAACACAAGGGGGATCCTGTCCTAAATTGGTTATGGCTTTCTCGTCTTTCCTGTCCCTTCTAAAGCAATAGATGTACCTAAAAATCAAGTCTGAAGAAGGCTTCCAAACTGAAACGTCACCCATTCTTTTTCTCCAGCAATGCTCCCTGACCCGCAGAGTTACTCCAGCACTTTGTGTGTATCTTCGGTGTAAACCAGCACCTGCAGTTCCTTCCGAAACGCGGTCGTTAACTCAGTATGGAAAGGTAGAGAAAATTATCTAAAATGATTCTCTGAATCTAACGATTAAATCACAAAACCTGATTTGGCCTGGCCTTTTCTTGCGTCCGGTTTCTTTCCCCCACCCACACCCACACCACCCCTCCCCCCCTCTTTCAGTCTGAAGAAGGGTTCCGACCCGAAACGTCACCCATCCTTTTTCTCCAGCGATGCGGCCTGACCCGCTGAGTTACTCCAGCACTTTGTGTCTATTTCCGAAGCATCATACTGATCGGCGTATGTCAAACCTCCACAGGTGTACAGTGCTGAGCGTGCTGACCAGTTGCATCATGGTTCGGCAACGTGAACGGCCAGAAATGAAGGAGACTGCCGAGAGTGTTCGACATTGTCTGCTGCATCATGGGTAGTGGCCTCACCACCTCTGAAGGCATCTATCAATGGCAACCAATGCCTCGAAAGGCAACCAACGTCATCAAAGACCTAAGATAGACACAAAATGCTGGAGCAACTCAGCGGGTCAGGGAGCATCTCTGGGGTAAAGGAAAAGGTGACGTTTCGGGTCTGAAGATGGGTGGCCTGTGGAACAAAACATATAAAATTCTTAAGGGGTTGGAGAGGCTAGATGCGGGAAGATTGTTCCCGATGTTGGGGGAGTCCAGAACCAGGGGTCACAGCTTAAGGATAAGGGGGAAGTCTTTTAGGACCGAGATGAGAAAACATTTCTTCACACAGAGAGTGGTCAGTCTATGGAATTCTCTGCCACAGAAGGTAGTTGAGGCCAGTTCATTGGCTATATTTAAGAGGGAGTTAGATGTGGCCTTTGTGGCTAAAGGGATCAGAGGGTATGGAAAGAAGGCAGGTACAGGCTACTGAGCTGGATGATCAGCCATGATCATATTGAATGGCGGTGCAGGCTCGAAGGGCCGAATGGCCTACTCCTGCACCTATTTTCTATGTTTCTATGTTTCTATGTTTTCTCCAGGGATGCTGCCTGACCCGCTGAGTTACTCCAGCATTTTCTGCCGATCCTTCATGTTAATAATCGATGGAATTGGTTTTCTAATTATTTTTCCATCTCTGTTGTTCCAAGTTTTTCTCAATTCAGACAGAAGGCAGGTGGACCTTTTGCCCACTTGCCAAGATTTGGCAAATCCATGTTCCACAGCTTTTTTTGTATCCCCCTGAACTAATTTCGGTCGATCAGTCAATCGGTAGATCGGTCGATCGCTCGAGGAAACAGGCCCTTCGGCCCACCGGATCCACACTGACCATCTGTCAGCATCAGTTCTATGTTATTCCGCTTTCTCACCCACTTCCCTAAAGTCTCGGGGCAATTTTACAGACACCAATGAACTTACAAACCCCCACGTCTTTCCGATGTGGGAGCACCCGGAGGAAACCCACACGGTCACGGGGAGAGCGTGCAAACTCCGCACAGACAGCACCCGAAGTCAGGATCAAACCCGGGTCTCTGGCACTGTGAGGCAGCAACTCTGTCGCTGCGCCACCATGCCACCCTATGCAGCAGATTTGTGCCCCACTGTGCCATCACTTTCCTTTGTAAACTTATGCTCCATCTACAATGCCAACTATTGTATATACTTGGATTCGAGGCTTTCAATGCCATCATTTGTTGAGATGCCATGAATTGTTGAGATCGCAACACTATATTCTTAAGGAAGGGCATGAGTCACTACCCGCCCACTATTCCTACTTTGTTCCTCAGATTTCAACCACTTTCCTACCCAAATCAATAATCCACCTTCAATTTCAAAGGTTTAACTTTAGCTAACAGGTCGTGAATGAGGGATTTTATCGAATGCTCTCTTTTCAGTCCATATAAATAACAGGCACACGCATTCTTCTGTCAAGTACTTTCCTCAGATCTTCAAAAAAATTTCAATTAGGTTCTTCAAGCATGACCTCCCTTTGCTAATCTACATTGGCCGCCTCTAATCAACTGAAAATATTGAAGGTAGCCTGTCATTCTAACCTGAAATTACGGGCTAATAATCTCCAGTGGCATTCCCATTGTCAATAATAGATTCAACGGGTGATTGGACTGCAAAAGGGAGTTCGCGTATGGACTGTAGATACATCAAGGTTACGCCCAAAACCACAAAACCACTCATAGAAACATAGAAACATAGAAAATAGGTGCAGGAGTAGGCCATTCAGCCCTTCGAGCCTGCACTGCCATTCAATATGATCATGGCTGATCATCCAACTCAGTATTCCGTACCTGCCTTCTCTCCATACCCCCTGATCCCTTTAGCCACAAGGGCCACATCTAACTCCCTCTTAAATATAGCCAATGAACTGGCCTCAACTACCCTCTGTGGCAGAGAATTCCACAGACTCACCACTCTCTGTGTGAAAAAAAACTTTCTCATCTCGGTCCTAAAAGACTTCCCCCTTATCCTGAAACTGCGACCCCTTGTTCTGGACTTCCCCAACATCGGGAACAATCTTCCTGCAGCTAGCCTGTCCAACCCCTTAAGAATTTTGTAAGTTTCTATAAGATCCCCCCTCAATCTTCTAAATTCCAGCGAGTACAAGCCGAGTCTATCCAGTCTTTCTTTATATGAAAGTCCTGCCATCCCAGGAATCAATCTGGTGAACCTTCTCTGTACTCCCTCTATGGCAAGAATGTATTTCCTCAGATTAGGAGACCAAAACTGTATGCAATACTCTAGGTGTGGTCTCACCAATGCCCTGTGCAACTGCAGCAGAACCTCCCTGCTCCTATACTCAAATCCCCTCGCTATGAATGCCAACATACCATTCGCTTTCTTCACTGGCTGCTGCACCTGCATGCCTACTTTCAATGACTGTTGTACCACGACACCCAGGTCTCGTTGCATCTCCCCTTTTCCTAATCGGCCACCATTCAGATAAGAGTTTTAGATAACTCCCTGGTTAACTCATCCCTTCCCAACCAATCCACACCCTCCCCAGGCACTTTCCCCAGCAACTGCAGGAGATGCAACACCTGTAGCTAGACATCAATAGACAATGGACAATAGGTGCAGGAATAGGCCATTTGGCCCTTCGAGCCAGCACCACCATTCAATGTGATCATCCACAATCAGTACCCCATTCCTGCCCTCTCCCCATACCCCCTGACTCCGCTATCATTAAGAACACTATCTATCTCTCTCTTGAAAGCATCCAGAGAATTGGTCTCCACTGCCTTTTGAGGCAGAGAATTCCACAGATTTACAACCTCCTCCCTCACCTCCATCCAGGGACCCCAGCAGCCCCTCCAGGTGAGACAGAGGTTCACGTGCACCTCCTCTAGTTTAGCTTAGTCGAGTTGAGTTTGGTTTAGCTTAGAGGTACAACACGGAAACAGGCCCTTGGGGCCCAACGAGTCAATAGACAATAGACAATAGACAATAGGTGCAGGAGTAGGCCATTCAGCCCTTCGTGCCAGCACCGCCATTCAATGCGATCATGGCTGATCACTCTCAATCAGTACCCCGTTCCTGCCTTCTCCCCATACCCCCTCACTCTGCTATCCTTAAGAGCTCTATCCAGCTCTCTCTTGAGTCTCTTGAGTCCGTGCCGACCAGCGATCCCCACACATTAGCACTACCCGACACCCACTGGGGACAATTTTACATTTACACTAAGCCAATTAACTTACAAACCTGTACGTCTTTTTGAAGTGTGGGAGGAAACTGAAGATCTCATGGAAAACCCACGGAGGTCACGGGGAGAAAGTACAGATAGGTGCCCGTGGTCAGCATCGACCGCGGGTCTCAGGCGCTGTGAGGCAGCAGCACTGTGTTATGCCACCGTGCTGCCCCACCATACCCTCTGGTGCTTGTGATGTGGCCCCCTGTACATCGGCGAGACCCGGTATGGACTTGGCCACAGTTTTTGCCGATTGGTCTGTCAACACCTGCTGGATTTCACAATTGCTCACCATTTTAACTCCCCTTCCCGTTCCCACTCCCCTTCATTTCTGTCCTGGGCCTCCTCCCTTGCCAGAGTGAGGCCCAGCACAAACTGGATGAACAGCACCTCATATTTCTGCTTGAGTAGCTTATAACCTAACGGTATGAACACTGGATTCTCTAATTTTAGGTAATTAACCTATAAACCCCCCCCCCCCCCCCCCCAAACCACCACCCCCCCTCCCTTCCCTGTGTTGCACATTTATTCGCACCCATTTCTCCCCTTCCCCCTCCCCCCACCCCATCACCTCCTACCTATATACCCCCTGGCTTTACAATTCTCACCTTACCTCCTCATCATCACACCTTTTCTCTTTTCTTCTCTGTCCTATGCCCTATCAACTAACAACCCCCCCCCCCCCCCCCCCCCCTGCTCTCACCCGTATCCACCTATCACTTGCCAAGCTCTGTCTTGTTGTCCCGTCCAGCCTTCTCCACAGTAGGTCAAAGTAGACACATCGAAACAGATGCACCTTGATTCAAAATTGAACCCTTTTTCCAGTTGAAAGAGGACGGACAAGATTTTCTTCGGTCACACGATGGTTTTCACATAAAGTGTAAGAAAATAACTGCAGATGCTGGTACAAATCGAAGGTATTTGTTCACAAAATGCTGGAGTAACTCAGCGGGTCAGGCAGCATCTCAGGAGAGAAGGAATGGGTGACGTTTCGGGTCGAGACCCTTCTTCAGACTGATGTCAGGGGGGCGGGACAAAGGAAGGATATAGGTGGAGACAGGAAGATAGAGGGAGAACTGGGAAGGGGGAGGGGAAGAGGGGGACAGAGGAACAATCTACCATTCTATATTTCCTAGATCATCGTTCCCCTTTGATCTGTCGTTTACACACCTTACCCTTCCATATCTCCCTCTCCCCTGACTCTCAGTCTGAAGAAGGGTCGAGTCCCGAAACGTCACCCATTCCTTCTCTCCTGAGATGCTGCCTGACCCGCTGAGTTACTCCAGCATTTTGTGAATAAATACCTTCGGTTGTCACGTACAGATAAGCATGGGCAAGCAGCCCAACAAACGCTTTGGAGAACAGTTTTTTTTCTGCGCGGCAGCCTCAACATTATTTATTTGTTTCCGAGGGGTAGGTGCAATTCTGTTTAGAAAAAGCCATTTCAAATAAATCCTCACCTGACTGAAGTTGTCCCCACAATGACATCTTCCCACATCCTTGCGGCCCACATGAGAGGTTCGTGATTGGATTGTTAGAGAAGGGAAGCGGCGGAATAGTGGCAGTGGTCCGATCTGGACCGAAGTCTGGTTTAAGAATGGAACATCGGGGGCAGGGGGATTTGACCATGAAAGGAGGGGAACGAAATCAGGTTGCTTCATTGAAGCAGAACGCAACACAATGGCAGCCGTCCACCAGCGAGCCAAAGTGGCCCAATCTTCATCAGCACAACCAATGTCACCTTCTGATGTCGCCTTGATTCTGTACACAGCAAACTCTGAGCAGCACACCTTGAAAAGCGAAGGGATGGGGTTGAGATGAACTGAGAGGATCTTATAGAAACTTATTAAATTCTGATGGGATTGGACAGGGGAAATGTTCCCCATGTCGGGGAGTCCAGAACCAGGGGGGTCACAGTTTAAGAATAAGGGGTAGGCCATTTAGGACTGAGATGAGGGAAAACGTTTTTTTCACCCAGGGAGTTGAGAATCTGTGGAATTCTCTGCCTCGGAAGGCAGTGGAGGCCGATTCACTGGATGTTTTTAAGAGAGAGTTAGATAGAGCTCTCGGGGCTAATGGAATCAAGGGATACGGGGAGAAAGCAGGAACGGGGTACTGATCTTAGATAATCAGCCATGATCATATTGAATGGCGGTGCTGGCTCGAAGGCCCAATGGCCTACTCCTGCGCCTGTTGTCTATGTTTCTTTGTTTCTATGTTTCAGCAGTGAAAGCACACCAGTGGAATATACCGAGGCTTGTACAGAACTAGTAGTCACTTTAACCCAATGTTTATAAATCACAACAAAGATCCCTCTGTTCTGGAGTAAAACGACCTTGATGGGCTTCACATGTAGGTTGTTAAATGACAGTTGATGAAAGGTTTAACTAATTAGGTAGCGTTATAGGACTGTCTTAAAAGATAAGAGAGAGGGGAGGGGGGGGGGGAGGGGAAGGGGAAGGGGAAGGGGAAGGGGAAGGGGAAGGGGAAGGGGAAGGGGAAGGGGAAGGGGAAGGGGAAGGGGAAGGGGAAGGGGAAGGGGAAGGGGAAGGGGAAGGGGAAGGGGGAGGGGGAAGAGGGAGGGGGAAGAGGGAGGGGGAGCGGGCTGGAGGGAGGGGGAAGAGGGAGGGGGAAGAGGGAGGGGGGGGCGGGCTGGAGGGAGGGGGAAGAGGGAGGGGGGGCGGGCTGGAGGGAGGGAGATTGTGAGAGAGAGAATGTGCGTGATAGAAAGAGAAACATAGAAACATAGAAAATAGGTGCAGGAGGAGGCCATTCGGCCCTTTGAACCAGCACCGCCATTCATTGTGATCATGGCTGATCGTCCCCGATCAATACCCCGTGCCTGCCTTCTCCCCATATCCCTCGATCCCACTAGCCCCTAGAGCTCTATCTAACTCTCTCTTGAATCCATCCAGTGATTTGGCCTCCACTGCCCTCTGTGGCAGAGAGAGAGAGACACTGGTCACACACTCCAAAGATGTACACGTTTGTCGGCTAATTGCCTTCGGTTAAAAAAAAAGGTGAGTTGTCACTAGTGTGCAGGATGGTGCTAGTGTAAGCGGTGACCGCGCGGACTCAGCGCGGACTCGGTGGTCAGTAAGGCCCCGCGCTCTATCTCTGAATCTGCTTCGTTTAATTCCCAACCCACATTAGAATCCCTGAAACATGTCTCTAATTCTTTCAGCGCTTCCATAAAAGAGAATCATAAAAGAGTCTCTGCCGGCTGGTTTCAGCATTAGCATGGGGAGGAGGGTGGAGACTAGATCAATGCAGGAGCAGGCTCCAGGGTGAACTCAGTGGGAGGGATCGTGCTGAGCAGTGAGGATGTCTTTCCAGTCAACGCCAGGAGATGCAGAGTGACCAAGTCCACTGGGTGGGGAGAGAGATTGCTGAGACTGTCAGCTCCTGGGACAAATGGCTACAGCCTGGATGCATTCCAAGGAGCCTGCCAAAGACCCCCGTCAAGAGCA